>NC_081289.1:81252581-81555385 GCF_030490865.1 Poecile atricapillus | reverse complement strand
TGGGAAGGTGCGGGAAGGGAAGGGAAGGGAAGGGAAGGGAAGGGAAGGGAAGGGAAGGGAAGGGAAGGGAAGGGAAGGGAAGGGAAGGGAAGGGAAGGGAAGGGAAGGGAAGGGAAGGGAAGGAAGGGAAGGGAAGGGAAGGGAAGGGAAGGGAAGGGAAGGAAGGGAAGGGAAGGGCGGGAAGGTGAAGGGAAGGGAAGGGAAGGGAAGGGAAGGGAAGGGAAGGAAGGGAAGGGAAGGGAAGGGAAGGGAAGGGAAGGGAAGGGAAGGGAAGGTGCGGGAAGGTGCGGGAAGGTGCGGGAAGGTGCGGGAAGGTGCGGGAAGGTGCGGGAAGGGAAGGGAAGGGAAGGGAAGGGAAGGGAAGGGAAGGGAAGGAAGGGAAGGGAAGGGAAGGGTAGGGAGGAAGGGAAGGGAAGGGAAGGGAAGGGAAGGGAAGGGAAGGGAAGGAAGGGAAGGGAAGGGAAAGGAAGGGAAGGGAAGGGAAGGAAGGGAAGGGAAGGGAAGGTGCGGGAACGGAAGGTGGCAGGGAAGGTGCGGGAAGGTGTGGGAAGGGAAGAGAAGGGAAGGTGCGGGAAGGTGCGGGGAAGGGAAGGTTTGGGAAGGTTCGGGATGGGAAGGTGTGGGAAGGTGCGGGATGGGAAGGGAAGGGAAGGTGCCGGAAGGGAAGGTGCGAGAAGGGAAGGGAAGGGAAGGTGCAGGGAAGGGAAGGTGCGGGAAGGGAAGGTGCGGGAAGGTGCGGGAAGGTGCGGGAAGGTGCGGGAAAGGAAGGGAAGGGAAGGGAAGGGAAGGGAAGGAAGGGATGGGAAGGGAAGGGAAGGGAAGGGAGGGGAAGGGGAAGGGAAGGGAAGGGAAGGGAAGGAAGGGAAGGGAAGGGAAGGGAAGGGAAGGGAAGGGAAGGGAAGGGAAGGGAAGGGAAGGGAAGGGAAGGAAGGGAAGGGAAGGGAAGGGAAGGGAAGGGAAGGGAAGGTGCGGGAAGGGTGCGGGAAGGTGCGGAAGGGAAGGGAAGGGAAGGGAAGGGGAAGGGAAGGGAAGGGAAGGGAAGGGAAGGAAGGGAAGGGAAGGGAAGGGAAGGGAAGGGAAGGGAAGGGAAGGTGCGGGAAGGGAAGGTGCGGGAAGGGAAGGGAAGGTGCGGGAAGGGAAGGTGCGGGAAGGGAAGGTGCGGGGAAGGGAAGGGAAGGTGCGGGAAGGGAAGGTGCGGGAAGGGAAGGTGCGGGAAGGGAAGGGAAGGTGCGGGAAGGGAAGGTGCGGGAAGGGAAGGGAAGGTGCGGGAAGGTGCGGGAAGGTGCGGGAAGGTGCGGGAAGGTGCGGAAGGGGAAGGGAAGGTGCGGGAAGGTGCGGGAAGGGAAGGGAAGGGAAGGGAAGGGAAGGGAAGGGAAGGGAAGGGAAGGGAAGGGAAGGGAAGGGAAGGGAAGGGGAAGGGAAGGGAAGGGAAGGGAAGGGAAGGGAAGGGAAGGGAAGGGAAGGGAAGAGGAAGGGAAGGGAAGGGAGGGGAAGAGGGAAGGGAAGGGAAGGGAAGGGAAGGGAAGGGAAGGGAAGGGAAGGGAAGGGAAGGGAAGGGAAGGGAAGGGAAGGGAAGGGAAGGAAGGGAAGGGAAGGGAAGGGAAGGGAAGGGAAGGGAAGGGAAGGGAAGGGAAGGAAGGGAAGGGAAGGTGGGGAAGGGAAGGGAAGGGAAGGGAAGGGAAGGTGCGGGAAGGGAAGGGAAGGGAAGGGAAGGTGCGGGAAGGGAAGGTGCGGGAAGGGAAGGGAAGGTGCGGGAAGGGAAGGGAAGGTGCGGTAAGGGAAGGGAAGGTGCGGGAAGGGAAGGGAAGGTGCGGGAAGGGAAGGGAAGGGAAGGGAAGGGAAGGGAAGGTGCGGGAAGGGAAGGTGCGGGGAAAGGGAAGGTGCGGGAAGGGAAGGTGCGGGAAGGGAAGGGAAGGGAAGGGAAGGGAAGGGAAGGGAAGGGAAGGGAAGGGAAGGGAAGGGTGAAGGGAAGGGAAGGGAAGGGAAGGGAAGGTGCGGGAAGGGAAGGGAAGGGAAGGGAAGGGAAGGGAAGGGAAGGGAAGGGAAGGGAAGGGAACGGGAAGGGAAGGGAAGGGAAGGGAAGGGAAGGGAAGGGAAGGGAAGGGAAGGGAAGGGAAGGGAAGGTGCGGGAAGGGAAGGTGCGGGAAGGGAAGGGAAGGTGCGGGAAGGGAAGGGGAAGGGAAGGTGCGGGAAGGGAAGGTGCGGGAAGGGAAGGGAAGGTGCGGGAAGGAAGGGAAGGGAAGGTGCGGGAAGGGAAGATAAGGTGCGGGAAGGGAAGGGAAGGTGCGGGAAGGGAAGGTGCGGGAAGGGAAGGTGCGGGAAGGTGCGGGAAGGGAAGGGAAGGGAAGGGAAGGGAAGGGAAGGGAAGGGAAGGAAGGGAAGGGGAAGGGAAGGGAAGGGAAGGGAAGGGAAGGGAAGGGAAGGGAAGGGAAGGGAAGGGAAGGGAAGGGAAGGGAAGGGAAGGTGCGGGAAGGGAAGGGAAGGTGCGGGAAGGTGCGGGAAGGGAAGGTGCGGGAAGGAAGGTGCGGGAAGGGAAGGTGCGGGAAGGGAAGGGAAGGGGAAGGTGCAAGAAGGGAAGGGAAGGGAAGGGAAGGGAAGGGAAGGGAAGGGAAGGGAAGGGAAGGGAAGGGAAGGGAAGGGAAGGGAAGGGAAGGGAAGGGAAGGGAAGGGAAGGGAAGGGAAGGAAGGGAAGGGAAGGGAAGGGAAGGGAAGGGAAGGGAAGGTGCGGGAAGGGAAGGGAAGGTGCGGGAAGGTGCGGGAAGGTGCGGGGAAGGTGCGGGAAGGAAGGTGCGGGAAGGGAAGGTGCGGGAAGGGAAGGGAAGGGAAGGGAAGAGAAGGGAAGGTGCAAGAAGGGAAGGGAAGGGAAGGGAAGGGAAGGGAAGGGAAGGGAAGGGAAGGGAAGGGAAGGGAAGGGAAGGGAAGGGAAGGGAAGGGAAGGGAAGGTGCGGGAAGGGAAGGGAAGGTGCGGGAAGGGAAGGGAAGGGAAGGAGGAAGGGAAGGGAAGGGAAGGGAAGGGAAGGGAAGGGAAGGGAAGGGAAGGGAAGGGAAGGGAAGGGAAGGGAAGGTGCGGGAAGGGAAGGGAAGGTGCGGGAAGGGAAGGGAAGGTGCGGGAAGGGGAAGGGAAGGGAAGGGAAGGGAAGGGAAGGGAAGGGAAGGGAAGGAAGGGAAGGGAAGGGAAGGAAGGGAAGGGAAGGGAAGGGAAGGGAAGGGAAGGGAAGGGAAGGGAAGGGAAGGGAAGGGAAGGAAGGGAAGGGAAGGGAAGGGAAGGGAAGGGAAGGAAAGGGAAGGGAAGGGAAGGGAAGGGAAGGGAAGGGAAGGGAAGGGAAGGGAAGGGAAGGGAAGGGAAGGGAAGGTGCGGGAAGGGAAGGGAAGGGAAGGGAAGGTGCGGCAAGGTGGCGGGGAAGGTGCGGGAAGGTGCTGGGAAGGTGCGGGAAGGTGCGGGAAGGTGCGGGAAGGTGCGGGAAGGGAAGGGAAGGGAAGGTGCGGGAAGGTGCGGGAAGGTGCGGGAAGGTGCGGAAGGTGCGGAAGGGAAGGGAAGGAAGGGAAGGGAAGGGAAGGGAAGGGAAGGGAAGGGAAGGGAAGGGAAGGGAAGGGAAGGGAAGGGAAGGGAAGGGAAGGGAAGGAAGGTGCTGGAAGGTAAAGAAAGGGAAGGTGCGGGGAAGGTGCGGGAAGGTGCAGGAAGGTGCGGGAAGGGAAGGTGCGGGAAGGTGCGGGAAGGTGCGGGAAGGTGCGGGAAGGTGCGGGAAGGTGCGGGAAGGTGCGGGAAGGGAAGGGAAGGGAAGGGAAGGGAAGGGAAGGGAAGGGAAGGGAAGGGAAGGTGCGGGAAGGGAAGGTGCGGGGAGGGAAGGTGCGGGAAGGGAAGGGAAGGTGCGGGAAGGTGCGGGAAGGTGCGGGAAGGGAAGGGAAGGGAAGGGAAGGGAAGGGAAGGGAAGGGAAGGGAAGGGAAGGAAGGGAAGGGAAGGGAAGGGAAGGAAGGGAAGGGAAGGAAGGGAAGGGAAGGGAAGGGAAGGGAAGGGAAGGGAAGGGAAGGGAAGGGAAGGGAAGGGAAGGGAAGGGAAGGGAAGGGAAGGTGCGGGAAGGGAAGGTGCGGGAAGGGAAGGGAAGGTGCGGGAAGGGAAGGGAAGGGAAGGTGCGGGAAGGGAAGGTGCGGGAAGGGAAGGGAAGGTGCGGGAAGGGAAGGGAAGGGAAGGTGCGGGAAGGGAAGATAAGGTGCGGGAAGGGAAGGGAAGGTGCGGGAAGGGAAGGTGCGGGAAGGGAAGGTGCGGGAAGGTGCGGGAAGTGAAGGGAAGGGAAGGGAAGGGAAGGGAAGGGAAGGGAAGGGAAGGGAAGGGAAGGGAAGGGAAGGGAAGGAAGGGAAGGGAAGGGAAGGGAAGGGGAAGGGAAGGGAAGGGAAGGGAAGGGAAGGGAAGGGAAGGGAAGGGAAGGGAAGGGAAGGGAAGGGAAGGGAAGGGAAGGTGCGGGAAGGGAAGGGAAGGTGCGGGAAGGTGCGGGGAAGGTGCGGGAAGGGAAGGTGCGGGAAGGGAAGGTGCGGGAAGGGAAGGTGCGGGAAGGGAAGGGAAGGGAAGGTGCAAGAAGGGAGAAGGGAAGGGAAGGGAAGGGAAGGGAAGGGAAGGGAAGGGAAGGGAAGGGAAGGGAAGGGAAGGGAAGGGAAGGGAAGGCGAAGGGAAGGGAAGGGAAGGGAAGGAAGGGAAGGGAAGGGAAGGGAAGGGAAGGGAAGGGAAGGGGAAGGGAAGGGAAGGGAAGTGCGGGAAGGTGCGGGAAGGTGCGGGAAGGTGCGGGAAGGGAAGGTGCGGGAAGGGAAGGTGCGGGAAGGGAAGGGAAGGGAAGGGAAGGGAAGAGAAGGGAAGGTGCAAGAAGGGAAGGGAAGGGAAGGGAAGGGAAGGGAAGGGAAGGGAAGGGAAGGGAAGGGAAGGGAAGGGAAGGAAGGGAAGGGAAGGGGAAGGGAAGGGAAGGGAAGGAAGGGAAGGGAAGGGAAGGGAAGGGAAGGGAAGGGAAGGGAAGGGAAGGGAAGGGAAGGAAGGGAAGGGAAGGGAAGGGAAGGGAAGGGAAGGGAAGGGAAGGGAAGGTGCGGGAAGGGAAGGGAAGGGAAGGGAAGGGAAGGGAAGGGAAGGGAAGGGAAGGGAAGGGAAGGGAAGGAAGGGAAGGAAGGGAAGGGAAGGGAAGGGAAGGGAAGGGAAGGGAAGGGAAGGGAAGGGAAGGGAAGGGAAGGGAAGGGAAGGGAAGGGAAGGTGCGGGAAGGGAAGGAAGGGAAGGGAAGGTGCGGCAAGGTGCGGGAAGGTGCGGGAAGGGAAGGGAAGGTGCGGGAAGAGGTGCGGGAGGGAAGGTGCGGGAAGGTGCGGGGAAGGTGCGGGAAGGAAGGGAAGGGAAGGGAAGGGAAGGGAAGGGAAGGGAAGGGAAGGAAGGGAAGGGAAGGGAAGGGAAGGGAAGGGAAGGGAAGGGAAGGGAAGGGAAGGGGAAGGGAAGGGAAGGGAAGGGAAGGGAAGGGAAGGAAGGGAAGGGAAGGGAAGGGAAGGTGCTGGAAGGTAAAGAAAGGGAAGGTGCGGGAAGGTGCGGGAAGGTGCAGGAAGGTGGCGGAAGGGAAGGTGCTGGGGAAGGTGCGGGAAGGTGCGGGAAGGTGCGGGAAGGTGCGGGAAGGGAAGGGAAGGGAAGGGAAGGGAAGGGAAGGGAAGGGAAGGAAGGGAAGGGAAGGGAAGGGAAGGGAAGGGAAGGGAAGGGAAGGGAAGGGAAGGGAAGGGAAGGGAAGGGAAGGGAAGGGAAGGGAAGGGAAGGGAAGGGAAGGGAAGGGAAGGGAAGGGAAGGTGCGGGAAGGGAAGGTGCGGGGAGGGAAGGTGCGGGAAGGGAAGGGAAGGTGCGGGAAGGTGCGGGAAGGTGCGGGAAGGTGCGGGAAGGTGCGGGAAGGGAAGGGAAGGTGCGGGAAGGGAAGGGAAGGGAAGGTGCGGGAAGGTGCGGGAAGGTGCGGGAAGGGAGGGAAGGGAAGGGAAGGGAAGGGAAGGGAAGGGAAGGGAAGGGAAGGGAAGGGAAGGGAAGAAGGGAAGGGAAGGGAAGGAAGGGAAGGGAAGGGAAGGGGAAGGGAAGGGAAGGGAAGGGAAGGGAAGGGAAGGGAAGGGAAGGGAAGGGAAGGGAAGGGAAGAGAAGGGAAACGTGCGGGAAGGTGCGGGAAGGGAAGGTGAGGGAAGGTTCGGGATGGGAAGGTGTGGGAAGGTGCGGGATGGGAAGGGAAGGGAAGGTGCAGGAAGGGAAGGTGCGAGAAGGGAAGGGAAGGGAAGGTGCGGGAAGGGAAGGGAAGGGAAGGGAAGGGAAGGGAAGGGAAGGGAAGGGAAGGGAAGGGAAGGGAAGGGAAGGGAAGGGAAGGGAAGGGAAGGGAAGGGAAGGGAAGGGAAGGGAAGGGAAGGGAAGGGAAGGGAAGGGAAGGGAAGGGAAGGGAAGGTGCGGGAAGGGAAGGTGCGGGAAGGGAAGGTGCGGGAAGGGAAGGGAAGGTGCGGGAAGGTGCGGGAAGGTGCGGGAAGGGAAGGTGCGGGAAGGGAAGGTGCGGGAAGGGAAGGTGCGGGAAGGGAAGGTGCGGGAAGGGAAGGGAAGGGAGGGAAGGGAAGGGAAGGGAAGGGAAGGGGAAGGGAAGGGAAGGGAAGGGAAGGGAGGGAAGGGAAGGGAAGGGAAGGGAAGGGAAGGGGAAGGGAAGGGAAGGGAAGGGAAGGGAAGGGAAGGTGCGGGAAGGGAAGGTGCGGGAAGGGAAGGATGCGGGAAGGGAAGGTGCGGGAAGGTAAGGTGGGAAGGGAAGGGAAGGGAAGGGAAGGGAAGGGAAGGGAAGGGAAGGGAAGGGAAGGGAAGGGAAGGGAAGGGAAGGGAAGGGAAGGGAAGGGAAGGGAAGGGAAGGGAAGGGAAGGGAAGGGAAGGGAAGGGAAGGGAAGGTGCGGGAAGGGAAGGTGCGGGAAAGGGAAGGTGCGGGGAAGGGAAGGGAAGGGAAGGGAAGGGAAGGGAAGGGAAGGGAAGGGAAGGGAAGGGGAAGGGAAGGGAAGGGAAGGGAAGGGAAGGGAAGGGAAGGGAAGGGAAGGGAAGGGGAAGGGGAAGAGGGAAGGGAAGGTGCGGGAAGGGAAGGTGCGGGAAGGAAGGTGCGGGAAGGGAAGGTGCGGGAAGGGAAGGGAAGGGAAGGGAAGGGAAGGTGCGGGGAAGGGAGAAGGTGCGGGAAGGGAAGGTGCGGGAAGGGAAGGTGCGGGAAGGGAAGGTGCGGGAAGGGAAGGTGCGGGAAGGGAAGGTGCGGGAAGGGAAGGTGCGGGAAGGGAAGGGAAGGGAAGGGAAGGGAAGGGAAGGGAAGGGAAGGGAAGGTGCGGGAAGGGAAGGTGCGGGAAGGGAAGGTGCGGGAAGGGAAGGGAAGGGAAGGGAAGGGAAGGGAAGGGAAGGGAAGGGAAGGGAAGGGAAGGGAAGGGAAGGGAAGGGAAGGGAAGGGAAGGGAAGGGAAGGGAAGGGAAGGGAAGGGAAGGAAGGGAAGGGAAGGGAAGGGAAGGGAAGGGAAGGGAAGGGAAGGTGCGGGAAGGGAAGGTGCGGGAAGGGGAAGGTGCGGGAAGGGAAGGGAAGGGAAGGGAAGGGAAGGGAAGGGAAGGGAAGGGAAGGTGCGGGAAGGGAAGGTGCGGGAAGGGAAGGTGCGGGAAGGTGCGGGAAGGTGCGGGAAGGGAAGGTGCGGGAAGGGAAGGTGCGGGAAGGGAAGGTGCGGGGAAGGGAAGGTGCGGGAAGGGAAGGTGCGGGAAGGGAAGGTGCGGGAAGGGAAGGTGCGGGAAGGGAAGGTGCGGGAAGGGAAGGGAAGGAAGGGAAGGGAAGGGAAGGGAAGGGAAGGGGAAGGGAAGGGAAGGGAAGGGAAGGGAAGGGAAGGGAAGGGAAGGGAAGGGAAGGGAAAGGGAAGGGAAGGGAAGGGAAGGGAAGGGAAGGGAAGGGAAGGGAAGGGAAGGGAAGGGAAGGGAAGGGAAGGGAAGGTGCGGGAAGGGAAGGTGCGGGAAGGGAAGGTGCGGGAAGGGAAGGTGCGGGAAGGGGAAGGTGCGGGAAGGGAAGGGAAGGGAAGGGAAGGGAAGGGAAGGGAAGGGAAGGGAAGGGAAGGAAGGAAGGGAAGGGAAGGGAAGGGAAGGGAAGGGAAGGGAAGGGAAGGGAAGGGAAGGGAAGGGAAGGGAAGGGAAGGGAAGGGAAGGGAAGGGAAGGGAAGGGAAGGGAAGGTGCGGGAAGGGAAGGTGCGGGAAGGGAAGGTGCGGGGAAGGGAAGGTGCGGGGAAGGGAAGGTGCGGGAAGGGAAGGGGAAGGTGCGGGAAGGGAAGGTGCGGGAAGGGAAGGTGCGGGAAGGGAAGGTGCGGGAAGGGAAGGTGCGGGAAGGGAAGGTGCGGGAAGGGAAGGTGCGGGAAGGGAAGGGAAGGGAAGGGAAGGGAAGGGAAGGGAAGGGAAGGGAAGGGAAGGGAAGGGAAGGGAAGGGAAGGGAAGGGAAGGGAAGGGAAGGGAAGGGAAGGGAAGGGAAGGGAAGGGAAGGGAAGGGAAGGGAAGGGAAGGGAAGGGAAGGGAAGGGAAGGGAAGGGAAGGTGCGGGGAACGGAAGGTGCGGGAAGGTGCGGGAAGGTGCGGGAAGGTGTGGGAAGGGAAGAGAAGGGAAGGTGCGGGGAAGGTGCGGGAAGGGAAGGTGAGGGAAGGTTCGGGATGGGAAGGTGTGGGAAGGTGCGGGATGGGAAGGGAAGGGAAGGTGCCGGAAGGGAAGGTGCGAGAAGGGAAGGGAAGGGAAGGTGCTGGGAAGGGAAGGTGCGGGAAGGGAAGGTGCGGGAAGGTGCGGGAAGGGAAGGTGCGGGAAGGTGCGGGAAGGTGCGGGAAGGTGCGGGAAGGTGCGGGAAGGTGCGGGAAGGTGCGGGAAGGTGCGGGAAGGGGAAGGGAAGGGAAGGGAAGGGAAGGGAAGGGAAGGGAAGGGAAGGGAAGGGAAGGGAAGGGAAGGGAAGGGAAGGGAAGGGAAGGGAAGGGAAGGGAAGGTGCGGGAAGGGAAGGTGCGGGAAGGGAAGGTGCGGGAAGGGAAGGGAAGGTGCGGGAAGGGAAGGTGCGGGAAGGGAAGGTGCGGGAAGGGAAGGTGCGGGAAGGGAAGGGAAGGGAAGGGAAGGGAAGGGAAGGGAAGGGAAGGGAAGGGAAGGGAAGGGAAGGGAAGGGAAGGGAAGGGAAGGGAAGGGAAGGGAAGGGAAGGGAAGGGAAGGAAGGGAAGGGAAGGGAAGGGAAGGGGAAGGGAAGGGAAGGGAAGGGGAAGGGGAAGGGAAGGGAAGGGAAGGGAAGGGAAGGTGCGGGAAGGGAAGGTGCGGGAAGGGAAGGAAGGGAAGGGAAGGGAAGGTGCGGGAAGGGAAGGGAAGGGAAGGGAAGGGAAGGGAAGGGAAGGGAAGGGAAGGGAAGGGAAGGGAAGGGAAGGGAAGGGAAGGGAAGGGAAGGGAAGGGAAGGGAAGGGAAGGGAAGGGAAGGGAAGGGAAGGGAAGGGAAGGGAAGGGAAGGGAAGGGAAGGGAAGGGAAGGGAAGGGAAGGGAAGGGAAGGGAAGGGAAGGTGCGGGAAGGTGCGGGAAGGTGCGGGAAGGGAAGGGAAGGGAAGGGAAGGGAAGGGAAGGGAAGGGAAGGGAAGGGAAGGGAAGGGAAGGGAAGGGAAGGGAAGGAAGGGAAGGGAAGGGAAGGGAAGGGGAGGAATGTTCTGTTATCATGTGGAAATGAAAGGAGAAAAACTGTGGGTGCTGTTAATTAGTATTTTAATGCAAATATTAAAACAAGCTATTATATTTTCAAATTTCTTTTTTTATATATTGCATTATAGTTAAAATTGATATGAAAATATCTTTCTGCTAATGCCCTATCCAGGTGTTTATCCAGGAGCTTTTCTCAAAGTGGGTGGGGATTTGGGAGAGTATGCATTTATCTACAGGGAAAATTGTCTTGTGAAATCTCTTAGCAAAGAATATGGAAAGAAAATGGAAAGAAAATCGCCTGAGAGATAAATGTTTGACTTCTGTAAAAACATGAAACTGAGAAAATGGCCATAAGGACATTTCAGGCGCATTCATGGCATAAACTAGTATGTAGTATGTTAAATCTGAGCTTTCTGTGAATTTAATAGAACACATTACTACTGTCTTTTATTTTGTTCTGAGTGACCAACAGACTAGAGGATCTGCACACAGCTTCACTTATGAAATTTAAGTAGCTGAACAACCAAAAAAACCCCTTTACTACTTTTAAAAACAAGAGCCCCAGATTGAACCCTCTTTTCTGTTTCAGGTATACACTGAAGTGTGATCTTTTACCCACTACCCAAAATTTCCATTTTGATTTGGCAGCGGCCAAAAATTACAGCATGTTCAAGGCCAACTCTCAGGAAACCTATGTGATGCTTTCATCAGATCCTCAAAACCAATGTTTTGCTACAGGACTATTAATCTGCAGTATTTACATGGATGTATAAGCAGCTCTGGACAACAAAATATTCATTTGGGTAAATGCACAGTATTTCTGCAACAGAATGTTTTTTTATGATTGTATGAATTGTAAAATGCCAAAAACCTTGTTGATACAAGTTTTAGTAGGAAGAAAATTTCTTCCTTGTAGGTTTTCCATTAAGCTGTACCTTAATGGTGTAGGGGTATAAATGTGTAGTTATTTCTGTCTTGTACATCCATCTTTTTACTTTTTAACATAAAAGTTTCTTCAACAGAGGACAAGGGCTTAAATTATTCTCTAAACTGGGAAGGAGATAGTAGCTAGACTTTAACACCTTTCAGTGAAGTTAACATGCTTAAGCTTACTATGACTATTGCAGAATACAATTAAAGCTGAGAAATACTAAAAAAAAAAAAATAAATTAACTTTTAAAAGAACTGAGAGAGATCCAAACCAGAGATGCTCATTGTTTTTTGGGGTCAGCCAGACTGAGATGTTTGCTTGCTTTTTATGTGGTGTTTAGACTGTTCCAAGTACATCTCCTCTCCACCACAATGGCAGCCTCTATCCAGACACTCTATCTTCTGCCTCAAAATTGTTTTTCTTCCTGGTGACAGATCTTAGCTGAGCTAACTCTTCTGGCATGGCCTTACTTAACTTCTCTTCCTCCGCACTTTTACTCTTTAAGCAGTCATGGCCACATGTCGGGCTGATGGCGCAGAGTATGCCTGGCTGGCCTCCCTCCCGGTTCCCTACTGCTCCAAATCTCATGTTTGTTCCCTCACCAGCCTCCTCTCTGCCACAAGCTGGCCTGTTCACAGCCTATGAGCATACTGATCAACCCCTTGTTTGAGCAATGTGATCTTCTCAGAGTTGGCTTTCCTGGGGTTGCAAACATTGAAAACAGAGTAGGTGATTTTGCTGTTATCTGCGTTAGCTTTAGCTCTGCTTACTCTTACACCTGATCACCTGAAACACAAGGTTTGAGTAGTAGGGGTCTTTAGATTCTTCTTTCTGCTGCCAGGAATCAGACTTGGAACTCTTTGCTTGGACTTTGAAATGACTGTGGTGGGGTCTTTTCATTGCATATTCACAGGCACAGGTTTAAGCATATTTCCAAAGCCGTGAGCTGTGCCTAGAGCTCCCTTATACTGAAGCCCAGGCTTTGCAATTTAGAACATGATATCATCAGACAGTTTTATTGCTAGTACTCTTATGTTCAAATGCATTGTGTTGGGAGCAATAGGAAATGTGGAGTTGTAAATTTTAAGGAGAAATTATATTCAGATTAAATTTTAACACACCCTATGATGGGTTTATTTGTAAACAGGGAAAAATTAATTATCCTTCCCTTCTTTAAATCTTGCTCTATTTTATTATTGCTTTTCTCTATATTTTATTATGAAGAATGAGTGGCTTCATTTGAGGTAAAAAAAACTTGTATTGAATCATGAAAAGAAAATAATTCATCATTGCTTCATTGCTTGCCAGGATATATTGTTGCCAGGAAACAAGTCACATGCAAATATTTTATAGTCAGCACATATGAGATAAATGCTGATTTTTTTCAGACCATTTCAGAATTGTGTTTCTCCTAGAAGAGAACATGAATCTGTTCCCTCTTTTCTTCTCTTGTGTAGGGGATGAGAGTTGAAGTTTTCTACTTTTCTTCAGAGAAAATATTAGAATAAGGTTGAGTAACAGTATTAGGCTACAGTTGTGAGTGTAAGCAAGCTGGGGCAGACTGTGATGGGCCCTCACAAACAAGTGAGAATGACTAAAAAATAGAAAAGCACAAGAATGGGAATAGAAGAAGAAATAAAGAAATAGTCACAGCAATCTGAAGAAAGTTAGAGCTAGAAAACACAGATCCAACAACTTCCAGACCCGTAACAGTCTTTTCATTTTAAAATTTCAAATCAGAAATTATGGTAATCAGTCACTTTATAATGGTGATAAGTGCTATTTTGTTTGACCCTCAATCAAAGGCAGTCTGACTCAAAGCATCAGAGATGAGTAATGAGTTAATCTTCTTAATGTTGTCCTGAACGTTAGTGAGACCTCTGAAATTATCAGATCATGAATGGATTATCATGTCCTTTTTTTGTGAACTTCAATATCTGCTTGCATTTCTCAGCTTGCCAATACCTGTTTTATAAGCCTTTTTATGTATAACATTGCCCTAAGAATTTTACAAATGGATCACACATACACAACTAAAAGCAATCCTTGGTATTGTAATTTTCCTTTTTTCTTCATGATTTCTGTACAGTCATTCATGTTCACGTGTTGATCAGCATATAACTGCAGTTAACTCTAATGGGATACTGCAGATAATCTAATTTTTCTAATGGGAAAAATTTGATTTTGAATGCATATTGATAGAGAGGTTTGGATCATACTTAGTTTGGGTACTAAGCAAAATTATTAGGAGAGAAAAATAACATTCCTGATCTGGGATTTTTTTCAGATTAACCAATCTGAAACTTCTAAATCACATGGTATACATTAATGAGACCATTCAAGAGAAAATACAGCAGGAAAAATACCCTTTGTTTTAAAGATTTAAAAATGTATTTTGCTTTTCAAAATTCATGACTGTCATGCTCCATTACCAGATGTAAAAATCCTTTTTTTTCCTCTTCAGAAATAGTGAGATAAATCAGCATGCTTTATTGGTAATTAAAACCTTAAATCATGGTACCACTCATTCTCAGTTCATTTTATCTCTTAACATTTATTCTATTTAATTGTTTTCACAGATTTTGAAATTGAAATTCAAAGAAAAAAAAAAACCACAATTTTTTTTACACAACTCACTTAAAAGTACAAGAACTTCAAAACTTTGGCCAAATGCTTATAATAATCTCTACTGAGATGACACATGTATGTCAGAGATCAGATATACCTTATGTTTAATCCACTGAAACTCTGCTGTCATTATTTGTCATATGTACCAAGTGTCTTCAGAGCATAAAAAATTGAAAGAGATTTTTTGAGTAATAGGAGTGTTTTTCTTTTTGTTTCAAATTTCAAACTGATCTTTATTTTTATGATAGTATGGATAATCAAGAGAGGTCAGAGAATTATTTAAGAAGAGAGACAGACATGACTGTATTTTTGCACAACTTCAGACAGCTCGTAAGCATCATAAGAAAAAAAAATTATCATCTCAAATCTTTCATGTGACAGTTGTGTTGGAATTAGTTGCATGAAGAAATAATGAAAAAAAAGCTATCTATAATGACAGAAATTGTTGACCTACTTGTGGCAGAGGGAAGACTTTATGGTAAAGTTTAGTGTTTATTTTATTTTGCTGACACTATCCACTGAATTCAAAAGGCTTTCTTAAATAGAGTTTTACGCCCTGTTCTATAATATTAGGAAACCGTAATATATTTGTTATTTATGGTTTATTGTGAACTTCACATGAGAAGTAGAATTGATTTTGATAAAAACCTGCTCTTTTGAAAATACAAAAGCACAAAAAGAGCATCTAGAGAAAAAAAATTGCTAAGAAGCACAACCAACATTTTTTTGCCTATTTTTATGAGATGAGATCCTTCTGAGTATTGGAGAGGTTAATATGAACTAGAAATTGATTATAAAATGATAGATAAACTTTAGCATTTGCTACAGTGTTTACAAGACATAATATATATTCCAGAATTATTTACAAATATCTCTAAAGCCCGTAAGATGGAGATAAACATTTTATCAGGGCCTGTAGTGACAGTATAAGATGTAATGATTTTAAACTGAAGGAGGGTTGATTTAGATTAGATAGGAAGAGACATTTTACAGTGAGGATGATAAAACACTCTCACAGTGGTGGTATATGCCCCATCCTTGAAAATATTCAAGGCTGGATTGGATGGGGCTCTGAGCAACCTGAGCTAGTGGAATGTGTCCCTTCTTATTGTAAAGATGATTGAAGTGACCTTGAAAAGGTCTCTTTCAGTTGGAGCTATTCTGTGATTTTAGGAGTTTATAAAACAAAGGTTATTGAGACATCCCTCTGCAAAACGAGCATCTTCCTTGCTCCTGTTAGGTCTGAAGATACTGGGGAGATCCAGAATTCCACAGATGGAATGTGTCTTGCATGAATTGCTGCATATCTCAAGGCTTGTTGCAATGATGTGGAATTACAAGTCCAGTTAAGTGTAGGGTGTACTTCACACTACTGGTCCTATGAGGATAAGAAAAAGAATAAAAATGCAACAATCATCCTTTCTTTTTAATTTTACCATTCCTTACTTAATTGGTGGTTCCTCTTCTTCTGTACGCTGTTGCTCTCCCTTGTTTGGCATGCATGGAAAAAACCTTCAGGTAGAATAAAGGTTGCCTTTCATCTGGTAAGGCCTTCCTCTGCTCAAGCCCAGCCCTAAGTTTAAGAGTTTGACCTGGTGTCTCTGCAGGGAATGCTACACATGTAGGGTAAATGATTCCAAGATATATATAGAGTCTGGCTCATATAAACTGTGTGAAAGGAAACAAACCTTATAAAAAAGCCTTTGGAAGTCTGTAAGCATGAATGTCTATGCTCTACAGTGCTGAACTCTCAAATTTCTCATTTGTCTATTGCCATTGTTAACTAAAATATTTAATGTACTGTAACAGCATACATTACATTACATTACAACTTTATTATGGTGCTAACAAAGGCATTTCTAGAGAAAGCTTGCAACAACAGCAAAAACTCTCCATGCTGTTTCAAAGTGAAGTTTTCCATGTAATTTTTAATTTCAGATGTGAGAAATTTGCAATTAAATTTTGGTTTATCAAAACGAAGCCTTATCCCTACTTTTTACTGATTTTCCTTTAAAGTTACTTTGGAATTACATTTCTTCTTCAAAAAAGAAACTATGTGTAAATAGTTACAAAACCCGTGCATTCAGCAATATCTTTTTGGGTTCTCTTCCATTTTTATTATGTATGTTTTGTTTTGTTTTGTTTTATTTTAAAGTATTTTCTTAAGTAGAGCAAAAAATGGATTATTCTAGTATATCCTTAGAATTAAATGTTTTAGGGAAATAATCCATTTTTTCAAAAATGTTTTTCTATTTCTAGACTGTCCTATGACTTTTCTCATTACATCCAAGCCCCTTAAAATTTTCCTAGGGAAAAAAGAAGAGGGTCTGCCAAAGACATTTCAACCAATTCCACCAATTACATAACCATAACCTCACTGGGTGAAGGAGGTTTGGAAAAGTGTCAGGACTCCTATTAATGAGGTCTGCTATGATGAAGTGTGGAGCTTGATATAGGAAGTTTATAAAAGCTGTTGAGTGTTACTTACTGTATGATTCCTACCGTTCTGCCCCGCCTCATATCTTTCTAGAATAGCCAGGTGATTAGGGCACTAACCCCTGGTGTTGAAACCCAAAATTCAATGAATACTTAATAGAATTTATACAAAATAGAGCTGCTCTAATAGTTGAGATTGAAAATGTTCCATCAAGAGTAATGGATAGCCTTGAGGGCTTACTGGGAAAAGGCTGAAGATGAAATCTTTGTTCTCACTCCAGGGGAACGGAGCCTGAGCACGGGTCTTCTCCCTGCAGGAGATGCCCCTTTTGCCATGGTTCTGGTTATTCTGATATTTAGAATATAGTCTTCCTAGAAAAAGAAGTCTATGCTTGCTGCAACATGTGTTCTCTCCTACATGTTTTGGTGTGAATTAAATGCCATTTTTCCAATGAATGGTTACAAATTGAAGACTTGGACACATTAAACTGGGAGACTGTTTGGGATCAGAAAAATGTCATCATAAGGCAACTGCAGAGAAGACATCTTATTCTTCTATTTTCTGTGTTTTCTATCTTTTCAGTATTTGTATAATGATGCAACTGGCTACCTGCTAAAAGCAAGGTAAATTGACATTGCCTGTCTCAAGATGTATTTCTTGATATGCTCCTATTTTTTAAAGTAAGCTTGTACTTTCTCCAGGTTTTTTCTCTGACTTTAGTAATTTTCTTTCCCCTCTATGAAGTGATCCATTTCTGCTGGTCAGTTTAATTTTTTGCATTGTCTCTGATGTTATGCCCCTCATTAGTTGCATGTTGGAAAATAAACAAAAAGGTGTACTGGTAAAGGCTGAGACACTCAAAACTCAAAAATTTTGTTCAACAATGTTATAATGTGCAGGGGGCATTTTTTCTGATTTCATGAAATGGATTTCCTACAATCTTGAAATCTGCAGTTCATTGGGCCCCTTGTTCTGTAAAGTTCTTTGAAGAAAGATTTTAAATCATGCTGATAGCCTGAAAGTAACTGCTTTCTGAGAGCATCAGCTCTATTTAACTCATGTACTTTTGATACTTCCCACGTGCTACTGGTGAAGCGCAGAAATAGATAATCATTTTCACAGACATACTGGAAAACACTGTGGGACCATCTTTGTATATTTTAACAGCCCAAATTTCATTATTAATGCTGAGAATTCTGTCACTTTTGCTATGAAATTTTATGTGGATCACATTTTTGCCATGATTGACAGAAGATTCTTGCCTGGAACCAGCTGTTTGCTTACTGTGCACCATAGGAAAAGCATCTGAGATGGGCCTTGGCTATCACATTTTCATGCGATGTGCACTCGCATGTACATGTGCACATTACACAAAGAACAGAAGAGTTCACAGCAGCCCCAAAAACGACATCTGTTCTTTATAGTGAGATAAAGAAACTGCAGAAGGTTTGTTGAAACTTGCTGATGCTTGTTGTCACTTAGCAGGAAGTGTTTAGGAGTTTGTGAAGAACAAAATTACAATTTGTCAAATGTTGCAAACCTCCAAGTGATCGCACATTATTTGATTACACTGTTGCTATAAATAGGATTTCACTATGGAGGATTACAAAATGACCAACTTTCTGTTCAGTAGAATATTAGAATTTCAGTCTTTTCTCCCCTTTATGTTTTTTCCCTTTGTATTTTTTCAGAAGATAAAGGATGATGCCATTGATGTGTCCTACAATATACTTTAGCCAGCACACATTAACATGTGAAATCCAGACATTATTTAGCTTTCTGCAGGATGATATGACAAACCTACAGTGAGATGATTTTCACATATGGTGTTAGAGTTTTCTATACTGGCTAGTAGTACCTCACCTTCAAGTTCTCCCTGAAGTGATGAAAAATATCAAAATATGAATCTTGTATCTAAGATAATTTGGTTCAATAGGAATAATTTAAATTTTTGGAATCCTTTTCCACTTGGGCCAATATCATCCATGAAAATGTCAATGTGTCATCTTCACCAGTGGATCCATGGAATAAGACAAATGTTTCTCCTGTGGCTAAAGCTGCCAATGAGGAACGCCTGTGAGATCTGGCAGGGTTTTTGACTTTAGGAAAACCCTCTTGTGTCTCCAAGTACATTTACAAAAGAAGATTTGCAGATAAAGAGTGAATGAGTCATCACATATATTTTCATACACATCTTTTACATATTTTCTATGTCAGGGATACCCTTACCTGCTCCCCTGCCTTTAGCTGAACTGTCAGAAAGGTCAAGATATATCTAAAATTGGAGGTGTGGCCACAAAGTACTCCTTATGAATGATTACTGAGCTCAGTCAAGGAACCTTCTCTTTTCTTGCATGTCATTGAGTAATCCATTATCACAGGTGAAGTTTCAAGTGCTGGTGATTAAGTTAGACCACCACAGATCAGGTGCAGACTCTTTTCCTAACTGTTGCCTCAGGTTCTACAAATGGGGATATACTCTTGTGAAGGTTTTTAACCCCAGTGCTGAGTGTTAAGGCACACTACATTTGTCATAGTAGTATGAATGGGAGGGCTGCAATATTCCAAGTGCTTTCTCTAAAGCTGCCCTTCATTTCTCAGCCATTCACCATTGCCCATAATAGCCAGCTGTAGTTGGGCATTTTCACCATTGAAATTAATGAGTTGGATGGAGGCAAAAACTGTCACTGTTTTACTGACTAGCTGAGTCTACCTTCAATTTAGCTTTTGTCAGAAATGTTATAAAGGTATTCAAAAGCTTATCTTTCCTGGAGAAATGAAAACAAGCTTCCAGAACAAGACAAATTATTAGAAAGCCTTCTTTTACTTCTTTGACTTCTCAGAGTTTTCAGGTGATTCTTCGTTACAAAGTCATTTTGGATCAAGGGTGTAAAGTCAGTTCATAAGCACCTTACTCCAGTTTAGAATATGGAAAATAAGTTACTCAATGCCATTTTTGTTTCTTATTCACTCTAGAAATAGCTGAAATAATTTTCCAGAGAAACTCAGGGAAAGCTGTGTAGAGCTCTTTGTGAAGGTCTACCTGCCTTCTGCAGAAAAGCAATGATAGAAAACTGATGTGTGCAAGGCTTTCCTTTCTCCTTTCCTCTGTGCAATCTGGACAGACTCAGGGAAGAGCCAATACAGACTGCTGGAATTAAAGGAGAAGTGGTGTAATAAGGCATATATGAAGTAAAAAATACAAAAAGAACTGGAAAAAGAAAAAGTACGTTATTTATATATTGTTTATTTAGATTTGTTTAAAATCTAAGTATTTTAGTTTTCAATTTCCTCTTAATGTCATAAAATTTCCAAAGATACATATTGAGTAAGAGCTCTAAGTAACGGGAAAAATGGGGAGGTATACATCTGCCTTGCCCAGATAAATCAGTATAGGGGTAGTTTGGACTTTAGCACCTCCCTAGTGTCAACATGGGCTGTCAGACACCAGTATATTCTCTGCTGTAATGAAGTCTTTTCCTACCACTGTTAAAGAAAACCTTCTTAAAACTGCTATTTCAAGCTTGCTGATTGTTCTAAATTTTGGAACATGCTTTGTGAATATCAAAGGCTGCCTCTGAAAATAAATATTTTACTTACATTGCACTGGATTGTATGTTTGTACAGAGTTTCTATAGGGCATTATGTTTTAACCTCATTCTGTGACATACTTTTGGTGTCACCTACCATCTCCAAAGAATCTGTTGAAATTCATAACCAAAGTAAAAGCAGAAGAATTTTTGAACATTTCAAGCGCCTATGCAAAAAAAAACCACTTTGCCTCCAGGCAAGGATATATGTCATTGAGTTTGAAAATGCAATAAACTGAAAAGAAAAGGAAGGAAAGCGAGTGCCCAGACCTGAGCCATGTCAACATAAAGCATTTTTGACTAAACCTTGACTGGACAACACTCCCTCAAGCCAATGTAAACCAATTTAAAGTTCCCGTAAACTTGTCTTTTGTCAATGAGCTAAACCAAAATGAGACATATAATGAAAGTAAAGGAATTGGAGCAAAAAGTGAGCCAAGTCTGTATGATAGGAGGGATATTTTCAATTTAGAATTCATTTTCCTCTGAGCATGTACTGCATGAACAGTTCCTGAAATTCAGACTGCCAAACTTTGCTTTACAGTTGAGATTGTGCCAAGGGAGCTAGACCAATAGTTATATGGAATTTCAGGAAATTCACTAATTTTAATCTAATATGTGCATTTGTTTTTTTATTCACAACACTAGAAATTACTTACTGCAAGACAAGTAAGGTACTGCAGTTGTTAGGATAGCGTAAAGGATATGGCTTAGAAAAAATATGCAAATCATTGTTCTTTTATTTCTTTTTGATCTGTCTGCTTAATGACTGAAGTACAATCAGTGGCCATTGTTAAACTTTAGAAATAAGATGGATGTAGCATACAGGGATTTCATTCTGAGGTTGCTAGCAGTTTTATTTAGCTTGTTCTTACTGAGTGTTGATACACGCATTGCATGCAAGCTTTGTGTTTGTATTGAGACATGTTTAATAGAATTGAATGCACTTAAATATGTTCTGTAAGGTTCCCATTCTTGTCAAGAATTACTGTATAGGTGTTGTAGGAAGTAGACAATCCTAGAATGTAAATTTTTTAAGTTACAAGTAATTGATATTGGAAGACTTGCTTAGACAGAAGTCTCAGACTGGGAGTAATTTCTGTTCACATTGTGTTGTTTATAAAATTCAAGTTTTGTCAGTTAATAATTGTTTTTTTTATAAATCTTCTAATTAAAAAACTGTGAAGATGATATTACAATGTGTTACGTGTTTATTTGTCACAAATGTTGCTACTTTGTCTTGAAGATTCATTTAAAAACTTCAAGTAATTAATATTACAAAAATATATCTGGATGACTCAGAAACTTGTTCCATGGCATAATGGTCAATATCAAACTCTTATTTTAAAAAAGGAAATTAAGCACACCATAAGAAGGGGACTAATGTCTCTTTACCTATAATAGTTTGGAACTATGCTAATGTTTTACTGTCTTGTCTGGTGTATCTAAAATACTTTT
The DNA here is from genome assembly GCF_030490865.1 of Poecile atricapillus. NCBI lineage: Eukaryota > Metazoa > Chordata > Aves > Passeriformes > Paridae > Poecile > Poecile atricapillus. Next base: position 81,534,675 of record NC_081289.1, on the reverse strand, counting down.
CTGGCAGCATTACACTGGCAGTTCAGGATATGGTTTAGTGGTGCCTTGGCAGTTTGATGGGTAAAAAACCAAATTAACAGGATTAAAAAAATAAATAAATACTGGGACTAAGACTACATCCAAGTGTGCTCCCATTAACCTCAATTCTTTTGTGGGCTGAGGGCAGGGCAGTGCCTAACCTTCTCCTGTCACTGTGGAATTGTGATGTTAGGTGCTGGTTCAGACAGGGGCCTTCCAGCATTTCCTATGGAATTATACCTGGTCTATAAAACACACTCCAGTTCAGTTTGATGTACTGTTTACCTCCTGAGGAGTCATTACTATCTCTTGAATGATCTGCTGATAATGGGTTTGTATTTTTTATGTGTGTAATGGGTCTGAAAGAAACAGTTCTATGGAAATTACACCACATCTGCAGAGAGTGGCGGGCTCTACTCCATGGGAGTGCCTGAATACTCCCCAAATCCTGGGGGCTGCTGTTATGCATGAACAATATTAACAGTCTTCATATGAGGAAGTCTGTTATAATCACCTTCATTAACCGAAAAAAAATCAAAGATGCCAAACCTGAACCCACCTCATCTGGAGAATGGTAGGTACAGTTCAAGCTTTTTCATTCACATTTGCTTAAGTTTAGTTATTTTTGGCACAAGATTACAGAGCCTTGTTATCAGCTCTGTTCATAGGCTTTTTCTAGGCATATACAAGAGCTGTGCACAGCACGGGTGAGCTAAGGACAGAGGAACAAACCTTAACACTGTGTTTCCTGGCTGCTCTTAAAGCACTAGTGTTGTTTTATATATAAAAATGTCTGTCTTTGATAAATTAAAATCCTAGCAGGTGTGTGAATCCTTGCCAAGATAGTTACGAGCTGGTCAGCATATATTACTTGCGCTTGGAAATGGTGCATTAGAGAACACTTGACTGTTTCACTGCTTTAAAAATAGATGGACTTGGCATTTCTGTAATCATCTGCAGAGGGTAAGAAAGTAATATATGGATAAAAGTAAGCATAAATCATGTTACAGAATCTTCTAGATGAAATCAGTTGATCCTGCAACATATTCATTCCTATCTTTATCTTTTCCGATCTTTTGTGTCATTTCGGTTCGATAAGAGCAGCAGAGATGAAAGATGTTCTAGTGCTAGCCTGAGACCTCAGACACCCTAGATCAGTTTCCTTTTCTGCCATAAACTTCATAAGTGACCTTCAATGGGTTTCTTAGTTTGGTTGACATCCAAAAAATCACTTAGAAACCCAAAGTGTAACTCAAGCCCAATTTAGACATCTCTGTTCAGGGAAGTACTCTGTAGGAACTCAGCCAGCCTAGGTACCTGGGAGGATGTGTATGTTGGCTTTGTCTAAGACAGAAGATAGAAAAAGATCGTTTAAATGTATTCAAAAAACCACTGTCCTCCGATGAGTTGAGAAGAGAGTGGGCTCATTTGCAGTCTACTCAGAAATTACATTTTCAGTTATGTCTCTAAAAATCCTGGTCTGCTGGGTGTCCTCTGAGAGCCTGACATGTACAGGCAGCCTTGAGTTCAGCATGAAATGTGGTAGTTTTGGCAACGGTTTTGTGTGTATTTCACAAGCTTAAACGAAGAATGACCTGTCATCCACCATTTGTATATTGTTCCAGTGGATATAATGTTTTAAGAAGTGGAAGGATATGGTCCATGCATCATTTTGGCTACTAAAAATGGAACATCATGCCTTGTAATTTTCTTTTTCCTTGTTCTTCCCTTTGTTTTTTTTTTTTTGTTTTGTTTTGTTTTTCCCTTTGTTTCAGTTCATAAATAGCCAAGTGTCTTAGGATCACACTAATGAAACTAGTAGTTTTTCCCTACTTGATTATGTCACAGAGTCACTTTCTTCCCTGCCTTGTAGGCTTCTTTCAGTATGTGGCATCTAAATTTTTCTACCTCTTATTGTGGTCTGCTCTGGGAAAAGAGTAGATATCTGCTGTCTTTATTGCGAAGGCTGTGTTGTTGTGCAGAAAAGGCAGTCTCGGTTCACAAAAAGAGAAATTGCACTTTTGTATGGATGAGACACACAATAGCAAAGCCTGTAGTTAGAAGGTAGAGCTCTTGGTTCTGCCTTCTGTTTCCGCCAAAAAAAATTTTGTCTGTTTTACCCAATTACTGCAGTTTAACACGGGGAAATGATCCCTTAGCTGGGATGATTTAATCTCAGTTCTTTTTAGGGAGGAAACAATCTATGTTAGTACTTCTGGTTGTACTTCTCTACTCCTCTCTGACATGAAATTTGGGAACAGATCTCATATTTAGGCAATGTGCATTGCTCACTGGTGTACCAAGGCCCTGATATATTCGCTCTCAAGACCATAGACTTTATTTGGTACATTTAGACAAATCTTGTTTTACCTGCTCCTTTTCCTGGTGGGTCATCCTACACAATGCCCTTTTCCTCTTTTCCTTTAGATTTAGAAATCCTTCAGATTTAGGAGGTCTTCAAGTCTAGACCTTCCTCTTTCCAGGTAGATATGCTCTAAATACTTGCCTGCAACCATCTCATTGTGTCCTCTTCTACCTTTTTAAAAATTCTTTGTTCTGTATTTGAGTATTTGCTTCAGGCATCCTAGTCTAGCCACAGATTTGCAGCTCTGAGCCTGCTGAGATACCAGACCCACAGATATCTTTAGGTAGAGCAGGCAAGATTTGAGGAAGCATTCAAATTCAGTGTTTTGTGCCTGTGAATCCTGTTTTAAAAGATGGTTCTGTTTTTCATGTCAAAAACATGATTCTGGGAACTATATATTAAGGCTGGATACTGATTTATATTATATTCCTCTGTCTCAGAGATTTTGTTTTGCAAAATGAGAATGGGATAACTTGGGCTAACAGTAATGGTGTGACTGTCTTTTGAGAAAAAACAGTGCAATTTAAACCCTATATGCTCTTTGGATGCTAGAGTAGCAGGGACCATGTAAAAAGGAAGGATTGTCCATTGAAATAGAGAGCTGAATTTAGCTTACCCCATGAAACAGAAGCCCATTCTTTCTCCTTCCAAGCATTTCTTAGTCTAATATGGGAAAAATAGAAATCAATCAAATTCCAGTATACAGCAAAGTGTCTATTTATTCCGTGAGCCATAGAAGTGATCTCAAAAAAACAAACTGGTCTGAACAGATATTTCAAAAGCTCTTCTTTCTGACCGCCATGTTTTCTTAATTCCCAGGTGTCCCTGACAATTCCATTCTTCTATCATGTGGTGTGCTCCTTTAGTTACATTTATGCTGTAGTCATTGCTTTTTGTATTCAGAGAATTGCACAAGCACTGAACTGAGGGTCAGGTACCTGCAGCATCAGGTGACCAAGAGTGAGTTTCAACATCTGTGTGCTTATTAAGCTTTCTAACTGCAGTTTTCAGGTGGCCTTGAGCTCCAGTTTGCTGGAGTTTATAGTAAGCTGATGTGGCTTATATAGTAAGCTGTATTTGTCTATCTTTGTTTAGCCACTGTGGTTGCTTCAGATTATTAGTAGCATTTGATATGGGTCCCTTGTCAGGTAGGATTTTGGGTGATCTCTTCCAGAATTAGAGTAAACAAAAGAAGTAATTTTTTTCTTTCTTTTTTTTTTCCCCCTCACTGAATAATAAAGAGAGATTTTTGCATAAAAATTATAGTTCCAAAACTTATCATACACTTTAATAACATGTTTCCTCATAATGATACGACTTATAAATGCAGATAGAATTTTAAATTAGATTGGACAAAAGACCAGGAAGCAATCTTGGGGGAACAGTGCTCTACTGACAGGAGCAGCTCATCTAATAGACTTTTTCCATTTGTAATGTCCCTGAATCACAATTCCAATCCACATATCTCAAACAACAGTATTTCTGAACAACTTGTCAAAAGTATGCTTAAACTGAAATTTTATTCATTTTATTATTGTTATTATTATTATTATTAATTTTATTATGAATATCACTGGATTAAGGTGATTTCAAGATTAATTCACATGACAGAGCAGAAAGTAATTTCCTTACAAGTTGTGTTCTAACCAAAACTCTATGATCTTGCAAAAGATAACAAAAGTTGTGGGAATTTTTGAATGAAGGTTAGCAGATGTAAAATCTTCCTCTTTCTTTTCTATGAGATTCTTTTTATATGAAAATGTGTGTACAATATTTTACTCTATTCTTGGAGCATCATTTATTTTGATTTGAAGATAAATACCCTCAAATTATTAGAAACCTTATTTCTCATAATTTTTGATCCTTAATTTATCTATAGCACTATGGAGAGCAAGAAATATGTTATTTAGGAAAATTGTGACCAGATTTCTTTGTCCATTAATTCTCATTGTCACAGCTAAAAAAGGGTTGGGCACAATGTCTAGAGCTTCTCACCTACATGTAAACAAGTGCAGAACAGAGATATCAGACTTTGTGCATGTTGTTTTATACTCATTGGAGGGAGAAGTGTATTTGCAAGGTGCTTGGATCAAGTGACCATTTTTAAGCAATACCCTTACAGCTAAAGACCTGCTGTCTAAAAGTTCCTCCTTCTCTCAGTGCAGTCTGTAGAAGCCATTCAGTCAGCTGGCCAGAAGCAACATGCAAAATCAGCTAAAATGGAACACCTTCTATTCCCAAACCTTGGTGGCTTTGCAGGAGGCTTGCAGCTCACAAACTTAGGGAATGAGAGGCTTTATGTGCCCCTGAAATGTCCTCTGAAGCAAGTGGGAAGTGTGAGTGGTGAGGGTGAGTGCCATAATGGCACCACAGCAATAAGGTGTGCCTTAAAGACACAGCTCATCGGTCGTGATCTCAATTTACAGATGAGATTAACCCTTGCCTTGGAATAGAGATCTGTAATACACCTTCAACTGGTGCAAACCATGGTGAGGCTCCATTTGAAAGCTTTGGAGTGATGGTACTTACCTTGGCTGAGAGTATGTTCCATCTGTTGTTGTTTAACTGTAGACAGAATGACATCTCTTTGTTTGACAGCTACCAGAGAGATAATCATAGCAGGCATATCTTTCTCTGGAGATGGAACTGTGCCCAGGTTATCAGTATTCAGATATATCATCAGATTAACTTTGAGCTTGGAAGCTTGGAATGGTATTCTGTAGATTTTCTTTTTCCCAATACTGTACAAGTTGGATTTTTTTCTTCCAAAACTTTAAAATAGATTAATTTGTTTTGAGGCTAATTTCATCCTTGAACTTTCTGATTCCTGCTTTCAATAATTCGCATTTAAAACAAAGTGAATCATTAGCCTGATCTCAGCTGTGTTGAGATATGTTACTTATTTTAGCAGCGATTGCAATTATTTCTGTTGTGTGGTCACAATGGTTCAGTCCTGTGCTCCAAATTATTGATCCAATTGGGCCACAGTTCCTCTCAGAGTTTTCAAAATCGTTTTACAGTTTCATATGCAGATATTCTATTGCCAGCAGAGCCTTTTCAAGGCTTCTGGTATTTATTTTAAGTGGTTCCAGAGCAGGGCAGAATTGCAAACTATTGCTCTTTCTCTGTACCTGCAGCATTTAAGGCTGCTATCCCCAAAAGTAACCCTTCTGCAAGGGCAAAGGCTTACTAACTGTAGCCAGAGTGCATTTTTAATTTGCTTCTTGAGATGCAGAGTTTTGAGAATTTAAATGGAAGATGTGGTAAAGGTACTTTCCAGACCCTCTGATAGAGACCTATATCTAATCTACATCTATTTAATCTATATCTATCTATCTATCTATCTATCTATCTATCTATCTATCTATCTATCTATCTATCTATCTATCTATCTATCTATCTCTAATCTATATATTTATCTACATATGTATAACCTCTATATATTAAATATAGATATGTACACACACATACACATAAGCAAAAAACCTAAGAGTTGCTTCAAGGTTTTTACCTTCCTTGTCTCTTGGGCTTTCTCCTCTTTTTTACTTTATCTTTGGATAAATGGCCTGAACAGACAAAGGATATCTAAGTTGAAAAAACTCATGTATTTCAAGAGATCTTGTTTACATGGCCCTGATGTGCCCTTCTTTAGCCTGAATCCATCACAATCAAATGATGCAGTTCTGATGACAAGAACTATCATCTGGGAAAGTAAAAAGATGGGATTTTATCCTGTTCATACTACATGTATGTATTTTAAGTTGACATGGCATTTTATAGCCAAATTAAAAAAACTCTCTTGAAGTAAAATAGTAAGAAACAAAACTGTGAGGGTAAGAATAATACACGTCATTTTTTTTCCATTTGTTAGTATTTAATCCAGTTCCCTTTTATGTAGAATTACAGTTAAAAAAAATAAAATTAAAGAGCTGTTATGAATGTTATCTATTCACATTTTTTTCCATTAATATAAGGATAATTTTTCCTTATTTCTAAACTGGCTTTCTTAATATGAATAATTTCTAATGCTGATATTTAACACCTTCTGGCCCTGTGGTTCAGCCTGGTGCAAGAACTGGTTAATGCTGGCTCCCAGAGTTGCAGCTCCTGGATTTCTGTTTTGGGACCTTCCCATTTGGAAGTAGATCTGTCTTAGCATCAAGGCAGATCTGTACTTTGAGCTTAGAAAATTGATTAGAAATGAGGTCTTGCCCCTCCTGTGACTTCCACAGGAATTAATTGTAGAAGATATGAACTCACTGTTTTCTTGTAAATATGTGGAGGTTTGGGGTTCTGAGGATATAACTCTATTTCATCTGAGAATTTTTGAAAATGCAATTTTTTTTTCTCCTTTGTGTTGACATTTTGGTACAATTGCTGGCAGCTAAAGGAACCATATTTCTTCATATTTTAGATTGTCAGTGCTTGGGTTTTTTTGATTGATTGTAAAAACTGTGGAGATTTTTCGGGAAATGGATCTAATCACTGCCTGAAACTCACTTTTCAACTTCAGAGAAAAATATTCTTGATGAATTTCTAATTAAAACATAAAAAATCAGTTTTCAAAGAACTTTGAAAAAAAGACACAAGCAGTTTGCCTGTGAAAGCAAAAACACAAAATGAAAAAGTAATTTAAGGCTTGAAAACCAAGGGGAAGGATAACATTCCTGTGGAAAATAAGCAGCTGTTGCCATTTCTTTCATTCTTTGTTCCTGATAGACGTGGAGATTAAACACTGTTGGGGAAAAAAAAAGTAACAAATTGGGGTCTGAAGACAGAATAAATTTACAATGTCATGCAGAGGTATACAAACATTTTATAGGCATATATACCCACATTTTTGTGGGACTCTGTTGTTGGTGTCAGGTCTCTCTGGCTATGCCTTTTTCTGCAAAACAAATTTTATTTGAAAAGTGGCTCCATGATATGCAAGGGAGCCTAGTAAAAAATACCCCAAACTCAATTCTGTTGCAGCTCTCCCTCAGGTTCTGTCCCGCTGTTTCCAGGACAACAGGCGGGACAATAGAAAGTTTTTGAGTTTGTATTGTTACAGTCAGGAAGCTTGGACTTTGCCAGGGCCCATTAAAGATGGCCTATGTACCAGTTTTCCATCCACAACACAGAGATGACTGTGCTTCCTTTCCTCACAGAATTCTCTGTCAGAGCCTAAACAGTGTAAGCACTGACAAGAATCAATTAAAATATCAACGTCTGCATTCATTAAATTGATTCTTATGGTCAAATAGATAATCAGGGGTGTTTTGTGTTGTTGTTTTGTTGTCGTTGTTTTCCTTTGTCTGCTTCTATTTTTAATTTACTCTTTCACTTCAGTGCCTAAAATCATTATTGAACTTTCTTTACCCTGATGAAAAAATCATACTCTTTTTCTAAGTAAGAACCAAGCCAACGAAAAGGCTTATCAATTTATTTATAACGTTTCCATTTACAAGACTCTTTTTTGCAATATGGCCAACTGCTATCCTGATATGATTGTAGGAAATATTTATAATTCCGTTAAATGAGGCTGATTAATCTTGACTTGTTTTTCACCAAATTTTCTATAGTGAGATGATGGACTTTGGAAGCTGAGCATCTCAGAGATCTGCTACAGGTTACTTCATAATGCATTTTTTATAATTTGGCTTTGGGTTTAAATATTAAGATTGAATTTTCTCCGTTTTTTCATGTCTTGCAGCAAGCATTAGAATTCATGTGGCACATGTGGAAAAAATTCTAGGGGATCAGTAAGAAGAAGTACTTTCTCTTACTTGTCTTCCTCCCCTTGTTTTGTCAGAGGAAAAATGTGGCCTGTAGCTGTACCACAACCCTTTTCTCACTACAAATATGATGGGAAGCCTCCAAGACCATGTTTGAATTGTGAGTTGGGGAAGGCAGCTAGATCACTCATAAGCCATCTTCACATCCCTTCATGTGCAGAGCTTCAGCTTGCCAAAGCAATGTGCTGTGGCTGACAAACACTTTTCCCAACCTTGACCAGCAGCCAGGCAGGAATGGGAGCTGCACTCCCCTAAGTATGTTTCTCCAGTTGTTCATGCCATATTTACAGCTGGTACACTTATTTTGATGGGGGCAGTATGTTTTTATATTCTGTCTAGGGACTGCTCTCTTCATCATCTTGATGGACTCTCTCTCTGACAGGTTGCTTTTGCAAATACAGCATTTTGATATTGACATTGTATCATCCAAGGCTGATTGAGTTGATTCAGTAGATTTTTTTTTAAAGTTCTCTATAAGAATCAGAGGGAATGCTGTGTGATCTTTTTTTTTGTCCTTCAGTCAGTAAAAAATGCAGTTGTTTCCTGGCAATATATAATAAATTATTAAAAAGGAGTAGTTAAGTGTCCCTTACAGTCTTTTGATGTACCATGTAGATTTTTGTCTAATAGTGCCATACTTTTGTCTCGCTGATATAAGCTAAGACTTTTCTCCATATTAGACTGTCCTACATAGAGCTAGAAGGTTTTTATTTGTACAACACCTGAGTAAGCTCTGCTTTTTGTTTTACTTGGATAAGGGATACTAATAATTTTAAACACCATGATTCATGTCTGGACTTTATTAAATTATATTCTCTGGCTTCACGTGTCCTTTTTCTTTTTTTTTTTTTCCCCACAGTTTATTTTCATTTTCCCATAAGAAAGTTACAGAGTATAGTTTTGTTAATGCCATACAGCTATCAAATCTAGTTATGGATGCAGCATCCATATTTTCTTAAAAGTATAAAGCATGTATGGAAGAACACCTTTTCCAGTAATGATATTTGATTTTGTTAAGAAGTTCTAATTTCCCTCTTGGCACCATTATCAACTGCTTACTTATTGTGAAAAGAGGTAGAAAACAGCTTATAATTAGTATACATCTTTTTTTTATGAGTATTCAGTACAAATTGATCACCCCCAAAAGTAAAATTATAGTTCTGCTCTGTGACTGAATCAAAAGAATGCAGCAGCATTTCTTCATTTTCTGCTCAGGTCTAAACCTGGCTTATATTTTTTATACCCTTCTGCAGAGGAGAAGTAATGGTCATTTGTCACCATCCATGATGGTTCTGTATCATGAGTAACATTTGATTTAAATTCAGCTGACAACATTGATGCATCTCATGTGGGACACCACATAATTACCAGGTGATAGTTACTGCTGGACACTTAATGGGTTGTATTGAAAGAAAAAATTTTGAAATAAAACACCCCAGTTTTTGAAATCTTTCAAAGTGCTGTGTTCTCATAACAAGTCATAAGATCATCCTAATTTCTCACAGTTATCCTTCTCACCTTATTTAATACAAATGACATGACAATGCCTCTATTCTGGTTTTTCTAGGTTTTATTCTAGTTACTTCTACATGTTGCATCATCAGCAATCTGAAAACTATGTCTTTCTGTTCTCAACAGATGAAAGCTTGAGTGCTAGGAAAACACTGACTGTTAACCAGACATAAACTTTCTTTTTTTTTAATCTTTAAAAAAACGGGAATGAAAAATTTGGAAGAATAAAAATACTTGCTAATTATGGTGAGATAAGGCTTGCTGAAAGACAAATATAAATGCTCATCACTCATGCATTTGTTAAAACTAATTTTGCAGTAGTCTCTGTCTTAATAAGAGGTGAAATTATAGTGGATATGGACTTTTTGCTCTGTGCATAATTCATAGTATTCATCAGGCAGAATCCTGCAAATTTGTACCCAAAAAACGGAGGCTGTCCAAACCTCTAGAGAAAACATCAGCTTTTGAAAATCAACCACTGCAAGCATCTGAAGTCAGTGTGCAAATTCTCTCCATGGCATTTTTGCTAGATATCACAGGAGCAGAAAAATGGTTTCCAGTCACCCATCCCCACATCTTTGCAGCCTTCTGCTAATTGCATCTTCACTAAATCCGACCTTACATGCTTTATACTTTGTTGCTTTGCAGTTGAATATAAGCTGTTGTTTTCAAGACAAGTTGTATGACATCCTCTATTTATCCAGAGAAGGAAATAAAATTTAAAAAGTCTGTAGACTTACTGAGGTGCACTTGCAGCAGTACAGTGTCATGGGGAACTTTTAATATCCTCATGCTGCTCCAAATTAATCCCTTCTGAGTGACTTGGAAAGATCCAGTGGATGAAGCAACTGCTTTAAAGGACAGGACACCATAAATGAATCTCTTATCCTTTTTTTAGAAACCAACTAGAATGTCACCAGGAGCTGATTCTGGTGACAAAACTTCATTTTATGCTGTTATTATAATATAGAAAAGATAATGGAATGTTCAGGAAGTAGGAAGATGTCTTTTATCATTCAACGACTTTAAGTGCATGAAGTAAGTATGGTGTCTTTTTTTGCACAGTTGTATTTTCATCCTCTTTAGCGTGCCACCAGCAAAAATAAAGATGAGTGCAAATGTTCTTCCATTGGTGTCTTTCTTGTTCATGTCTGCTGCATCTACTGTACCTGATACACCCAGGGTGAAGGACTTAATCTCTAAAACCTGCATTTATAAATTCTAGATGTCATTGCACCAATTCAGCTGTAGGAACCTAAACTTGGGAAGTTATTCAGGTTTATGTTCAGTTTTTGCATTTGTATTGTTGTGTGGCTGCTGGTTTTTAACTACTTTTTTTCAGACTCAGCTCTTAGTGCATCACTGGGTCTGCAAAGGTGTGGAGCAGGTATGGTGGCTTTACAAGAGGTAAAAATATCCATTGTTTGGGCAGATTGTCCTTCTATGGAAATCTGAGTTTCTGGGAACAAGAAGTCTGAAAATGATTTTGAGACTTGGTCATGAACATGCGCAATTTCACCTACTTTCTCTAGTGGTTGCCTGGTTTACTCAATGGCCCACACCTTTCTGCCTGGGCTGTAGATGTTAGACAAGGTTCATTCCATAAACCAAGATTTCAGAGGAATTTTCCCTGCATTGATCTTTCATTTGTGAAGCTCTGCTGTTAGATTAACTGCTGACAGTGTCACATAGAATGGGGTAAAGATTGATATATTCTACAAGGATTAAATTTTCTCATTTTTCAGACTGGAATACTCATGCAGTAATAAGAGCCCCCTTGGCAGAGCCACCCCTGAGTTAATGGCATAGCACAGAATGACAGCTTAGTTCTAAAATTCTTTCTATTGCTTTTTTTTTTTTTTTTTTTTTTTTTTCCTAGTTTGAGCTTTATATAGTAGTTGGCATAGTAATATATCACAAGATTGGGACCAAAAAGCTTTTCTCTTATTCAGGGAGCTCTAAACCTTTTTAACAACTTCTGCTTGAAATGTTCGTTGATATCCGCACGAGTTTTCTTTCTCGTTTCTGCCTTGCTGCTGCTTGTAACTTCCCCTTATGTCACACCCTGTCAGTGTGATGACAGGCCTCTGTGCTCAAAGCATCAACCAACACCTGATACACCCAGATCTGGGAAAATCCCTCAAAGAGCAGCTGCAAGCCTTGACCTAAACCAAGGCTCTCAGAACAAAACCACAGGGAGCCCCACACTGGAGGCACTGCTCCTTCAAGTCATTCACACCTCAAATAACTTTTTACAAGAGGAGGGAGAAGGGAATTTCTTAGCTATATTTTTTTGCCTCGTGATGATCTGTCCTCAAAACATTTCCTACTGGTGGAATATCAGCTTTTGTAATTCACTGGCATTTTTCTTTGGCAAAATTAATATCTTAGTATTGATATGGGGCACTGATACTTATGGTAGAATAGCAGCCATGAAAATACAGAATCCAGTGAAATAAGATTGTGATAATTCTTATAATACAACTTTTTTTTTCCTAATCATGTTATTTTCATTTTCACTTTTCACAGAATCTGAGTTTTGAGAGTAACTGTGAAAGAAACCCAGTTCATTTGAAAAATTAGTTCCTGTAGGATAGATGAATATGTGAGATAGAATATTTTTTTTCCTTTCATCTTTTCGTACAGTTTACAACTGATCATTTATTTGACTTGCATGGAGCAACAAAGACAGATTACTTATAAGTCTCCAAATGTCTAGTCCAAGATATTGACATGACCAAAATTTAAGAGGGGGAGAGAAATAAAAATGTGTGATAATATGCCAAATAACTTTGCAACAGTTTATCATTTTCACATCATTCTTCTATAGAGGTTCTTATTGCTTCCTGTTCCACTTCCACTAATTCCATAATTCCTTGCTTCTATTTCCCTGCCCTTTTTAAATTACCATGCTTCCCTTAAGGACTGAAGTGTTTGCTGAATGGAGATGCTTCTTGCTTTAGAAAAAAAAAGTAATTGTATTTTATTAAGCATTACATTTATATTAGCATTATACTCAAGGAAAGGATTTGGGAATTTATATTCCAAAGACAGGGAAGGACTTAAAAAAAAACATTGCTGTATGCTATTTGAAAATGTCTGAAATTTACTGTGTTTGAAATAATGTCAAACTTCTGCTGTCAAGCACATAAAAGGCAAGAAAATGCCAAAATCCAGAATCTCTGGTCTCATTTTGAGCATTACAATTATGGTATAAGCTTTAGTTATGTAATTATCTAATGTCACGTAAACTACTGTGAAATACTGTACAGTCAGGGGACAAGGACATTGGGAATAACTAGGTGCAACTGTTAGGCTTTACAGGTGCATAAAAATACAGGGCACTTGAGACTGGCTGTTATTCAGATTCAGGAAGGGACTGTTCTGTTCTCCTTATGGGTCCCTTTTCCACTTTTCCTAAACCTATCACTTTTACCACCAATATGTGGCCATACCTTTATTGTGTATGTGTGAATGAAAGTTCTTTTGCTGAAGGCAGATTTTGGGATGTGGAAGTAAGGGGTTCATTGCAAAGGGCATACACTTTTTTTGCCAAATATCACATTGTTACACCAAAGTGTAAGAGGCAGAATTTTCAGTAAATCATTATCCTGTCTCATTTGCTATTCCATATTATACATTTTCTATTGTTGTTTCCTTCATTTATGTGGTGGAATTGTTTCTTTTGTTGTTCCCCCTTATGGCTGTCATTCCTCTTCCTGCCTTTTATTACTCTTCGGTTTCTGTCTGTGTGACCTATTTGGAAAAGGAATATACCTGTTATTCTATTAATAGTAGAATAGATTCCCCCCAATTTTTACTGACGTTTTGTTAACTCATAAGTTCAAATGAATGGAGTATGAAGATTGTGGCATTCCCCCACAAAATCACCATGCTGTTGTGATTTTTTGTGTAGGGCATAAATGCCTCTTTCTTCCCATCTCCTTCTCCCTCCCTCCCTTTATGTAAATGATTCAGAAATAAAATAAAGCTTCTCAATAAAACATTTACCTGTCAAACAATTGCACAGTTTTAGGCTAGTGCAGCCTGCCAATGGTGTTGATTCCACTCCAGAAACTGTGAAAAAAAGAGAATATCTCAGTAATGATCTTTTATTATGATGCTCCTGTCATTCTTCAGAATATATTTTGCAAAAGAAAAGCAAAGAAAGAGCTAAAAAGAAAACAGGTCCTCATCATGCTTCTTCATTCCTTTCTTGCTACTTATGCAAGCAAGGATGTCACTATAAGGGAAAAGCTCCAGGACATCTTAAAAAAACCACTGTTCCTACAATTCCTATAAGGCTCCCTTGATTATAAAATCCAGATCATTGCACAGGTGGGAGCAAAGGTCTGAGGGCTACTGCAATTCTACCTTTCAGTAATGCTTCACACTGAAAAGAAGCACCTTTCATAATTTGTCTTGATGTGCTCATTTCATGGGTCAAGGGCCAGGTGTACCTTTTTGCACTCTACTTTGAATTTGTTCTGTGCAGCAGAATCCTGACCTTCACAGCATATGTGCATCATCATTGGTAGAGAGGCACATCATTCTCATGAAGGTTTAGATTCTGGAAACTAGTGCCTGCTAGTTTACAGTGTAACAGGCTTCCTTGATGATAATTAGTGGATTTGTTCCTGAACCTGAGTAGCCTCAATGAAATGCAAGGCTAAAATTAAACATCAAATAGCCTGAAGACTCCAGCAAGACAATGACAAAGAAGACTGGGGAGAATGTGAATTAATCAAAAAAAATGGGAGGTCAGATACCACAAATGCAAATTGCTGAATATTTTGTATTTCAAGAGACCTAATTTTGTAAGTCCTCAGTTTCTTCTGAACCCTTTATTGACCATACATCCAATTCTGTTTTATGTCTTTATCAATGATCTGGACAATGGGGATCAAGTGTGCTGTCAGACAGCTTGCAGACAGCAGTAAGGTGTGTGGGCGTGTTGGTCTGCTGGGGAGCAAGAAACCTCTGCAGAGGGATCTGGGCAGTCTGGATTAATTGCCCAAGGCCAGCGGTATAAGATTCCACAAGGCTCTGCATTGGGTCATGCACTTGGGTCACAACAACCCCCTGCAGTGTTACAGGCTGGGGTGGAGTGGCTGGAAAGAGGCCAGGAAGGAAAGGACTTGAGGATCCTGCTTGACAGATGGCTGAACATAAGCCAGAATGGGCCCAGTTGACCAAGAAGGCAAACAGCATCCTGGCTTGGATCAGCAATTGTGGGACCAGCAGGATCAGGGCAGTGATTGTCCCTCAGTGTGTACTTGGCAATGATGAGGTCACAGCTCGAATTCTGTGTGCAGTTTTGGACCCCTCATAACAAGAACAACACTGAGGTGCTGGAGCAAGTCCAGAGAAGAGCAACAGAATGGGGGAAGAAAACTAGATAATTATTCTTTGATCTTAT
This sequence comes from Poecile atricapillus, assembly GCF_030490865.1. Classification (NCBI taxonomy): domain Eukaryota; kingdom Metazoa; phylum Chordata; class Aves; order Passeriformes; family Paridae; genus Poecile; species Poecile atricapillus. Next base: position 81,519,584 of record NC_081289.1, on the reverse strand, counting down.
TACTATCAACAACTACCTGACAGAAGGTTATAGGCAGGTGGGGGTCAATATGTTCTCCCAAATAAAAAACAATAGGATATCCCATGGGATTGCCTGATCCTTGGAATTGTTCAAGGCCAGTCTGGATAGGGCCCATTCTAGTGGAAGATATCCCTGCCTACAGTAGAGTTGATCTACATGAGCTTCAAGGTCCCTTCCTACCCAAGCCATTCTGTGATTCTCTGATTCTTTGGCCAGTGGAAATGGTCTCAAGCTGTGCTAGGAGCAGTTTAGATGGTATATTAGTAAACAAGTCCTTGCCAAACCTCTTGTCAAGCACTGAAACAGTCTGTCCAGGCCAGTGGTGGGTCACCATCCCTGGAGGTGTTCGAAAATCAAGTGGATGTGGCAGTCAGGGACAGGGTTTAGTGGTGGGCTTGGCAGTGTTAGACTAGTGGTTGAACTCACTGATGTTGAGACTTTTTCCAACCTAAATTATATTGAGATACTCTTTTTCTACAAAGTAGGCAATAAGAAATGCAAGACTGCAAGCTCTTGTCAGATGGTCACATATTTGTGTCGTTTTAGTTTTGTGGGACCCAGATGCATAACTCAGAACCTCGCATCCTCATGAAACATTAATTAGTTATAAGTATAAAGTTTGTTGTAAGCCTTAATTTTCCAGTGCTTAGTCATAGTTTCCATATTGTATGGATATTACAGCTAGCTGCTGATTGACAGCATAGGCACATATAGCAGGACAGCAGTTCAGAAAAACAATCTAGTCCAATTCAGACTGAGACACTTTAAGAATATAGGCTTCAGGAAAAAACTCTATGGGTTCTTACGACCATAGGTTTTGGGCTTACTTTGTAGTTTCCTTCCTCATCTCAAAGTGACCTCTCCACGAACCAGGGGAACCAGGTTCCTTTGGAACCAGGAGACCAAATATGCAACTATCCTCTTATGACCTCTGTCTGTTGTCTGTTTTCGGACCAATGCCTGCTGTCTAGGCCTAACCTGAGCTGTCTAATTTAATGACATTGTCAATGACATGGACAAGGGCATCACATGTTCCCTCACCGTTATTTGCAGATGACACCAAGCTGAATGGTATGGTTGACATGCCTGAAGAACAGAATGCCATTCAGAGGGACCTGGATGGGGTCCATGTGGTCTAAAGGGGGCCTATTGCAATAGAATAATGTGGAAAGGTTTGCAACTAAAGCACTGTCTGTTCAGATTAGATGTAAGGAAGAAATCTTTTACAATGAGGGTGGTGAGGCTCTGGCACAGGTTGCACAGACAAGATGTGGATGCCTTATCCCTGGAAGTGTTCAAGGCCAGTTGGATGCAGCTCTGAGTGACTTGGTCAGGTGGAAGATGTCTCTGCCCTCACCAAGCAGTTAGACTAGCTGACCTTGAGAAGGTTGCTCCCAAAACAAACTATTTTATGATTCTAAGGTGATTCTGTCAGGATAAGAAGGAGAATATGGATCCCTGGTCCTAGCTAATTATCCCTCTCAACAATGAGAGTGGACCAAGACCGTTGATTGGACTGAACCTACATTTTGGTATACATGCAGTGTACCATAGTGAAGATGTTTATGTCCTGCCTTTGGTGGTCTGGAATTAGCCAGGGACAATGGAATGATGTCTACACATGAGAATAACAGAAGGAAGACTAATTATACACTTGGGAAATCCTGACTTCCATGATTATATTGTCAGAATCAGTGATCTTAGTTTTGCTCTTTTGAGAGAGAAGGATGAGATTCTTGTATGTTATAAATTTCAGAGCAAATGATGCTAAAACTAATTTTCTTTATGTAAATAGCTATGGATGGAAATTGGGGGCAAAAGAATTTTTGTTTCTGAGCAAAAAGGAAAATGTGTTGTAAAGGAAAAAGGTATTTTGTTCAGTGCCTGCAGGATTTAATCATAACCCAAAGGTGCCAATTGCATTTATTTTACAGGATTAACATCTGTGTTCTGGTATGTAATTGGGATTTCAGATTCTATGTGGAAAAGCTCTGTTTATTTTTCCAGCACAATAGATTATTCCCCTGTTTGTGCTAATTGCCCCTCTGTGCATGTAGTGCATATTGTCTAGCTCTCATATTAGATAACTTAATTTGTGCTGTGCTAGTCTCAAACACACCTGCGAAAACCTGTGGTAGCTTTTAAAGCTGAAGATGTTCCCCTTGCTTCTTGTAGCACAACAGTCATGACTACCTGAGGTATCATCCTGAAAGGTATGGTAATTACAGCTGAATATACAGAGAAGGAATGCTGTGGTAAAGATAACCATTTAGCTATGTGAAGCAATCTGGCCCAAACAACAGCAGTTAATGTCATCAACCTCCTGGAATTAAACAGTAGTTTCTACCAGCTCCTTTTCTATTATTTAGACATACATGGTGCTGTAAGTTTAATCTAGTTTTACAAATAAAATAATTATTTTTTTTTGAATGAAACCTTTCCACCCTGGGTTCGTAAAATACCTTGCACTGAACAGGATGTGGAAAGCAAATGTGCATTGGATAAAGAGGCATGCTTTGGTCTATGAGAAGCTTGCATAGCATCCACATGAAAGTCTGGTACTAGTTGGAAATGCAAAAGGCCCAAGACTCAATTTTTTTGTTTGGTTGTTTATTGCTTGGGTTGGTGGGGTATCTTTGGGTTACTGTTTATGTGATGGATTTATTTATGATTGCTAATAGCTCTCTACCAAAAACCAAAAAGTACACAGAACTGGGTCAATGCCTGGTAAACCTTAAAATTCTTTATCAAAGGACTGCTGCTCATTCTTTTACTGTAGAACCTGAAAATGCCATCCCTGACCTGATGCTGCTGCTTTGCATCATTCTGACAGCTTGAAACAGGCTTAACTGGCCAATTGAGGATTCCATTTTTAAAGCTATAATGACTCCTGTGATAACCTGCTCTGACTGTTGCCTGAGGGTCAGGGTATGACATGTTGACTTTCCACTAATTCCCTGCCTACCAGAACAGCCTTGTGGGGTCAAATGCATTGTAAAATGAGAGGAGCACAGGCTGCTGTTATACACACCAAGTATCATTAATGTAGGAAGAGAGGGCTTGTTAATTAACTCCTTTAGTTCTTTCCAATGGCTTTTGGAAATTCCCAGATTTTGCTCCTCTATTCCTCTGCTCTTTAGAACAAATAGATAAAAGATACATAACTGTGAGAGAAAAAGACTTCAGGGTCTGATGTTCTATGATAAAGTACTGTCAAGCCACTTTTTGGTCAAACACCTCTGCAAAATGCCTGAAATCTGTATGAAAATATGAAAGAAAATTCTGATGAGGAAGAGAATTTAATAGGCACTTACATTTAAGGCTATAAATGATTCCACTATGCGCAAAGCTATGCAGACTGAGGCCTGATATCTCCTTCACACGAATAAGTGATTCTTGCATTTTATTCTGCTCCATATACACATTTGAGATATTTTCAGTAAGGAGCAAACACATTCTACTGAAAAAAATCATCTATTTGCATCCTTGTAATCTTTGCACAGCTGTATATCATGATTTCCGATCTACAGAGATCTTCTGAAATTGATGAATCTGGGACACCTGAAAGTCAGCTGAAAGTGTGCAGGCAATGGCTCTGCTCAAGATGCTACAGTTCACTTCCTGTAATACAGGACTCTGATATGGTTTGTTGATTTATCATTGTCAAGAATTGTGCAAGAAGGCTAATAAATACAGCCAGGCTGCTTCTCTAATCTCTAATCGCCAGTGTCATTGATACCGCCCCTTCCTCCCATCTGATGTTTTTAATCAGTCTGTAGCTATGTTTTAATGAAAACAGGTTTTTTCATGGCACTGGGTAAAGGTGGGTGTTCAGCTGTCTGACTATGTAGGTACACATATTACACAAAGCAGAAGTTTTCCCTTAAGTAGTGAATTATTTAAATTATTGTATATGAGGGTATGCAAACCATTTCCTCAGATTCTCTCAAATATTTTTTATTTTTTAATTAATCTACAGAAGAAAGAAGAATCAACAATAGTTCAGTGTTTTTCTGGGTGGATTTTTGCCTTTGGAACCAGTCACCATTGAGCTCAGATCATATTTATGAGCTTGAAATATCTATTTGCTGATTGTTTGTGACAAGCAAGTTCAGTAAAAATGAAGGGAGTTGGCTTAAGCTGGAAAGCTGCATAGCTGTATGAAAGTATAGAATACAAATGTGAAACTAAGTGTTTCTTCAGGCAGGTATCAAAGAAGACATCTCATAGGACCATGTCTTTGAAGTTCTTAATAGACACTGATTTATATAAATAAAGACAAAAAGGTATGCTAATAGCCATTTGAAGGATATTTTTTGTTTGAATTTTCGAAGTTAAATGCACAGCAAATATAATGGAAATGTCATTATACTATTAATATGTATGAGAGGTTCAGTACCAATTAAAAACTGGACAAAATATTGTGTCTATTTTACTCTTACCAGGTTGTCTGTCTTCAGCAAGTACTCTATTTAAAATCATGAGCAGAAAGAGGAATATTGGGAAGTACTTTGAATTGCCTCCTTTCCTATTACATGGTAAATTTGTATTTCTCTAAAGGGCAGAGCCATTTGGGCTGTTTCCCATTTATATTTTTAAAAGGATGATGAAAAGGGTCATTCTGAAAGCTTTTGTTTTCTCTGTGCTACTAAAAATATGGTTATCTTTTTGCCTCCCAGACTGTTAATTCAGTGACAGATAGCAGTATTATATTTAAAGGTAGCCCACCCAGCTCTGCCCCCTTGTGAGAACACCCCATGTGTGGGTTGGTCAGATGATAACCATGTGGAGCTCTGTGTGGGCCCTTAGTCAAATGGGTGTGAGTATCGTTACTCAAATGAGTATTCATAGCCACTACTTGCTTTATTTTTTTCTGGAACAGCAACAAAATGGCAGAGACGACAGCTGCCACATCATATACATACACACACTCCTACACAAACTATGCTTTGTACATCAGAAGCAGCATAAATACCATGGCATGTGGCAGTTACCATGGAAACGTGTTTTTTTAATGAATAGCAGATGGAATAGGCATGTAAAACTTACATAAGTTGTTAGTAATTTGTAAGTTACTGCAGACCAGCTAGTGCAGTAAACTTTTTGTTTTCACTGTTTCTATTTTTTCCACATACAGTGTTCAGTCATTTCTTCCCACTGAGTTTACCCTGATCTAGAATGCAGGCTATGGTGGTGCATAATAAGTAGAAATGGCTAATTTTTTTTGTGAGTGAGGTTCCATAATACAGGCAACACAGGAAATAATATAGTTTAACACTTTTAAAAAATTTATTTTTACGGAAATATTTTGATGTAACCTTTAATGATAAAAATATAAGACATCACAAAAACATAGAAGCATTTACTTTTTAGATGCAAACTCCTTCTGAGTGGATAGTGAATGTTAAAAATGGTGGGGACTAGTTAAATAATCTGCATAAAAAATAGTGTTTTGATTGATATTCTGACCACAGATTGTTAGGATTGATTATTTTTAAATTTTCAGCCTGTAGGATGCTGAAAGCAAGACTCTTTCTCAAAATTTGAGGTCTGAGCTCCTTGGAAGATGTGAATAGCTGATCTGATCTTTATAGGTAAGGGCAACACTAAATAAACAACTGGAGTTAAAATGAAGGCTCCTTAGTGGCATGAATGGCTCACTCGCCTTCAGCATTTCCCAGTCACACCATATAGGATTAAATAAATTATGACTTAGGTTTATTAATTCTTTTTAAGAGCATGGCATAAGTTAGATCCTTTCATCTTACTTACATCAACGTTGTTAAATATTTTTCTGACCTGGACTGTGCATCTTGTAAAAAAGACATTATTTCAGGAGAGACTGGTACTAATAAGAAATAAAAGGATCAGGTTCTTTCCCCAAACAGTGGAATGACTTCCCAACATGTATGTTGTTCATAGACAATAACAAATATTCAAGTTACCAGTTTCTAAGCAGCTGCTATAAAGGGAGGTAACAGATACATATGGCTAAGATTTTCAGACAGCTGCTAAAAAGTTCCTACTCTTGAATTCATTCAACTACCCTTGGTGTTAGATGGGTTTGGGATGTGAAAGCCCCTTAGGCTCCTCTAATTCTGGGTTACAAGAGTGATCTTGTTCCCTGAGGCTTAATTCTTCAAATTCCCTCTTCTGTTCTTTCTCACTTTGTCTGGAAATTTGATGCCAGTCTCCCTACTGAGGAATGTTCCCTGTTGTCAGTGTGGTGGACAGGAGTGACAAAAACTACCTCTATTTTTGTATTGCTCACTGGTTCCTAACTACTCCTAGTGGACCTTTGTTTTCTGGATGATGTCACCTATCTTCCTTGGGTTATAAACCCAGTCCTGCCTTCTGCAGCCCTTTCTCCAACTGCTCCAGAATCAGAAAACCTTCCTTGTGTTGGTTGCTGGCTGGCATTGCTGCTTCTCCAGGAAAACTCATTTATTTTTCCTGTCCATTACAGTGATGGTCCCAGGAAGGTTTATGGCAAAACACAGTCATCAAAGAATAGCTTTGTTGGAAGAAACCCCGTGTCTCTATCGTCTTCTGGCTGAGGCACACTGGACTAGTATTTCCACTGAGTTCCAGAACACCCAGAAATCCTTTTTATCATTATAATAATGTTTATATTGTTTGTTTGTTTGATTTGTTTTAATTTTATTTTTTATATACCTACTGCTGAGAATTTGTGCCAAAAAGAACAAGTTTATTACAAAAGAGAAAGTAAATAAATCAAGCTCATCCTTTTTTACTGTTATTGAGAACACCAAAGTCTTTCTTTTATTCTCCAGGGGATATATTTTCAAAGCAGTAAAATTAAGAATACCATTCCCATGCATTAACCATAACTTAAGATACTCAGGTAGATATATGCTAATTGTTCCTTCTAATGTTCCAGGGAAGTTACAGCTAGATAAAATGAACACTTGATTTAGGCCTCAGAATTTAAAGTCTTAGAAGTTATTTTCACCCACGAAACAGCAGATAAGAGCAATTACTGCCATCTTCTTATCTCTTTTACCAAAGTAACCCTTCATTCTGTGGGAAGCTAAGTGAGAATTAAATGTTCCATCTTCATGACGGTTGCATGTATTTTTAAATTTACATTTTATTAACAGAGTAATTGTGGACTTAAATTTTGTTTAAATGGTATGCTTCATATAACTGTTACATAGCTGTTACACAATTGTAGAGGAAGCTTTGCAAGACATTGAAACACTAATGGCTTTTCAACCTCAACAAGACACCTAAAATAAAAAGATGTGAGAGCCTTGTAATTAAAACAATCTTCTCAGTGAACTGTTGATACAGAAAACAATCTGCTCTCCTTTACATTTTCCATATTAATTTACTGAAAAATTATGACTATTATGTTTTGTGAAGGTGCACTTTGGCAATTTTTATGTTACTGGGAGCACTTTAACTCACAGTTGTGCTAGAAAATTGTATTGAATATTTCAATTTATCAGTATTAGTGTGAACTAGAAGTATATTGTCAGACTTCTCTATCACTGTTCCAAGGATCCCTCCAAAATTCCTTCAGTAACCCAAAAGCTCTGATCAGAAAAGCTCTCGTCATTATCTACTTGATGGTCTTAAAAGCAGTAACTGAATGCAGCAGTAGCAGCTCTGGAAGCCAGTTTGGCCTGGTTTCCTGTGAATTTCTATTTATTTTTCTAATTTCTATTTTCTAGTTATCCCATTGTCTTCTGTATGCAGGGAACATTTTCCACCTCTGAAGGAGTGTGCTTGAGCTGCATCCTTTGGAGCAAGGGCTGTGAGAATGGAGAAGGGAGTTCCCAGCCCCACTACTATACTCCCATGTGATTTGTTTAGCTGAGAACTGAATATACCATTTAGAGTTTGTCTCGTTTTCTCCAGAGGCCACATCAGCCATTAAGTCTTTCTTTTGTATAACAGTACCAGGAATCAGTGTGTCCTGTCAGACTACAGCTGTGACCTCCAGAAGTGGAGGATGTGGGAGTAGACCACGAGATTGTTCTCAAAAAATCTAAAATAGGTGAGGTAAAAGAACAAAAAACCACAAAACAGAATTAAAAACACATACCACCAGCAAGTCCCCTCTTAACAGTACAATACCAATACTGAAAGAACATTACAGGAGGAAGGTGGATCTGGATAAAGTATAGGATCAGAATAAAAGGAAGTCACCTTGGTTGCAATAGTTGAGTTCAGATGGCATAAGTTGCCCAAGTAAACTTTTGTCAGTATTAAACCAAAATATTTCCACATCAATTAATTACAGCACACACAATCAAACTTTTACACATTTCCATACATGAGAACATCTACATGCTTTCCTCCCATCAACCAATCAATGGTGCAAACTTGAATCTAAATTAATTAAAGGCTAAAAAGAACGGCCTTAAAATATTAAATTTGATTATTCATATTAGGGTCTTTGGGCCTTTGCTGAGTGAGAGTCATATTTCAGTTGTTCCCATTAAAAATGTTCAGCACAGGTTTTGTACCACTAGCCTAAAAAACCTTATCTGAGACTACTGCTACCAAGGTCAGCAGGGTAGCATCTCTACGTTTACTGCACCATGTTGCTTCTCTCCTTTTCAAAAACTGTGGAAAAAAAAATCTGTGTATAATTTTGTGTTATAACTGTTTCCTGTCATTGTCGTCTTCCATGCACTTAGTGGCATGGCACTAATCAGCACAATATTTACCCTCTCACTACACCAGTTACAAGCCAGGTACATTTCATATGCTGTGCAGTGAAGTGTATCATTGGCTCTTGCTAAGAGGGAATTGATAGAGACACCAAAATGATAATGATTTATCTTCACGCACATACTTATCAAAAATTCTTTGTAGCCACAGATGAACAGTCTCCCAGAAATGAAATAAGACCTGCCTGCTTCATTACTTATGAGGCACTATGCCATCTCAGTAGGATCTCTGACTCTCAAAATGCTTGGAGTGTCTAATAATTAGATTTGGATAATACTTTCTCTTCCAGGCATCACATTTTATTTTAGCGAGCATTTCCCTCCACAGCAGTGCCGTTGAAATTTTGAGTTAGGAGAGACACAAAGAGAGCATGGAGAGGGGGGCAACCCTTAAAAATGCTCCTTGGGGCGTGGAGTCTGCCTGGGAAGAAAAGAGTGTTACAAACTTCTCTATTCTTGATGTGGAGTTGCAAAAGGAAATTAGCTCATTTGTAATTTCAGTCAGTCCCCCCATCCCAACACACAGACCCCATTAATAATGAGTTGAGAGAAAAGAGATCCAGCATGCCTGCCTGCTCAAATAGAGCGTGTACTTAATAATCCTGCTCATACAAGTCTCCCCAAACCTGCATGCCATGCCTCCAGGGACTCTGCACTGGAGCTCTGTGGTGTAAAGATGCCACCACCCCCATGCATCCCACAAAAGTCTTCCTGAGAAGAACACATTAGACTAGAAAGCCCCTACATAACTAGGCTATGTGATCTTGCATAAAAAAGAGGCAAAATACTGTTCAAGTTTGCAAACGGCACCTCTGCTGTGCAGATTCCAGCAGGTGCTGGTGAAACCATCCATCAGCATTTGATTCTGTGAGTGTAATGGGAAAAAACATGGGCAAGAAAATGCTGCCTACATGTTGGGGTTTTTAGGGTTTGTTTTGAGCTAATGAGGTCATCTCTGTGTGTCTTATTGGGTGAGACACCATTTCTGGTATTTTGGTGCATTTATTAAGTAGTGTGTGTATGTGTGTTTTATTATTTTTTGATTTTTTTTAAAATTACAGGATACCAAACACTTTGGACCCTGTAACGCAAGGAGCATTCATAACCCTTAAATTCTGCCAAGTGTAGTATGCTTAAGGAACAGGTTTATAGATTAATGGGTTTTTTTTCATGCTGTATAAACCAAATACACTGTAAGCTAAAACTTGTTTACAGACAGTGGCAGACAAACTAGATGAGGCTGTGAACATTCACTGATAGTGCAGACAAAGAAACCTAAAATGACTAGGAAAAAATTGCAGAGACCATCAGTCTTTTGGTCACTCACAGGGATAAGAAAGTAATTCATAACTATCAGTTCTTAACATTGTGTTACTTAATAAACTCTGTGCACTTTATTTATGCCCTTGCTCAGAACAGAGAATAGTTTTACTATATGGCTTCATATATGTTACAACATTGCAACTACTCTTTGTATCTAGAAAGAAGCAGGGAAAAGTTGTGGAAGACCTCTTGCAGGAAGAGAAAGTAAACAATTATTGGTTGGAGCAAATATAGTCAGCCTGATCTTCCCAGCTCTTTCCATTCTATTCCATTTAATAAAGACAACATTTGTCTCACCATTTGGCTATGTATGTGGATGCCCCTAGTAGACTTACATACATGAAAACTAGTTTAATCAAGATAACTGGTAGATCTACACATAACAATCATCTTGAAAAGCATGTATAAATAGGCACATTAACCAAAACCCTGGACAAATCACAAATGTATTGAAATAAGTAAGTAATATAATGAAACTAAAAATACAACTGCTTTAGATGGGAATTATATTCTTATGATCTTAAAATATTCTTCTAATTTGAACCATGATGCCCCTAGTACAGAAAGAAATCTAACTGCTGCACATGTGTTAAATTCATGTAATGAAAAGAAGCCCCTTTGAGGATCTGCCCATCACTGAGACACATTTTCTCTACCCAGCCCAGCAGCTGATGCAAGTTTCAGCCATAACCAGCTCAAAGCAAAAAGTGAAAGCCAACGACTGCTTGAAGCCAATTGTCTGAACAATAGACAGCACATCACCATATGGGACAGCTCTTGAACATCCTGTTCTCACAGGCTCAGCATGAAAGCCACAAGAAAGCCAGTGACTGGAGAGTGTGACTATTCCTGCAAAGAAAATATAAATGTCAATAAACAAGGGTGTCTTCAGTGGCATGTCAGATAGTGGTCCACCTGGAAGCATTAAAAAGGTCTACAACAAGTTTATTTTCTCATGACATATTAACCCTTGCTATGCCAAATTCTTGCTTTCCCTCCTGATTCCAAGAGGAAAGAGTCAATGCCTCTTTCACCAAGGCCAATCCTGAGAACAGTCAAACGAGAGTAAAATTTTTAAAAACTAGTGAAATTCTTCTTTTTGGCTAGGAGGTTTGGCTCACACAAAGGTGTGAGGACAAGGAGGAGAAGACCTGGCATCAGGTAATGTTTTATCTTATTTGCTCCTGTGCAAAGTTCCCATGGTATCAAAGGCCCATGAAAGGGCATAGACAAATGCATGGTACCACAAAACATGCCCATGCAAAGGTCTACTGCACCTAGCTCTGAAGATGACACATGATGTTCACATGGCTCCATTTTCAGAAGGGTTAAATGTACCTTTTAAAGAAAGTCCTGTACTTTCAAAGCTGTCAAAATTTGTACTCACTATGGCAGTGGGAAGCTGTGCAGGATCTTCCTCCAAACAAAGCAGCTACATTCAGATAACAGAAAGTAAAGATGATATTAATGAAATAACTTTCAGAAAATGAAAAACATTTACTTTCGGTGTTTGAAAGTGCACACAAAAAAAAATATAAAACACAAGATTGGGAATTGCTGGTGCAAAGTATGTTGTATGCTCTCAGTAGTGTTTTAAATTGACATAAAGCATCATGGGAGTGAAATGCTTACATTTGAAATGCTCCTGATTCACATAAACCAAGGTAACACCATCCAGGCTGCAGAAGTGGCACCTGCTTTCCTTAACCAGACCTTAAGGTCCAGCCCTCCTCACTGCAGAAGGGGAGGTAGATTGTGGGAGGGGTCCTTAGTGGGTCTGATGTCCTTAAGATTTATATCCTGCTCCTGGAGGGTGAGAAAGGAGACAAAGGCAGCTCAGCATAACTCAGTAACTTTTTTCCATTAAGCTCCAATTTTTTCCATTAAGCATCAGACATCTCTGTACTCATACAGTCGTCACTCCTGGACCTTATATCTATGTTTTCCTCCTGTACCATCTGAGCCAACAGCAATACTAGTGCTCTTACAAGAGAAGCAGACTGTGTTTGGGTGGGAGAGGGGTTGTGGTATATTTTAGTGGTGTTAATATGTGTTAAGACCTTTAGACATTTCACACAACCACCACTCTTTGTGTGAAGGCTGTTGTGTTAGTGCCCCACACTGTTCTGTGCTTCTATGATTCTCAGGTTCTATGCACTGTATACCCATTATTCAGTTAATGAGGTATTTCTATGCATTAATAATATTTTGGAAATGAGGGCAATGAATGTAAAGTAACAAATCATAGTGTGCATGTGATTAGTCTAGATTTGAAGTTAGTTCTTTTCCTTCTTGCATTATTCAGGTTGCAAATCTCCCTTTCTGGTTCTGAAGGATATTTCTTTATGCTTTTAAAAGTATGCCATATCATTTGCTAAATGCTTTATCTTACCTCTTTCCTATGCAAATGAAATCCTTTAGGAGATTAACCAAATTCCCTGCACTTCCCAGTAAAATTACTGTGCATATAAAATGCACACACATATATGTTTATGCATGCATTTGTATATATATATGTGTGTGTGTGTGTGTGTGTGTGTGTGTGTGTGTGTGTGTGTATTATATATGTCTACAAAATATGTATGTACAATAGAATCACAGAATGTTTAGGGTTGGGAGGGCCTTAAAGACCTTGTTCTCACCTGTTGTCCTGTGAGTCCTGTTCAACCTGTTCTTGAACAGTTCTGGGGATGGCGCAGCCACAGCTTCTGTCAACAACTTGTGCCAGGACCTCTTCACCCTCAAAGGGAAGAATTTATTCAAATTTTTTTGGTAGAGTTGTGCATCCACCATGGACAGTTAGCTCTGAAGAAAAAATGCCATGTACATAAGGTCACTTACTGAAAGGGAGTGTTGCAATAACTGTCTGCAATTCTGTATAGAAAGAGGTTTTTGAGGGGAGTCATCAGTTCATGGGCAGCTGGGGATCAAATCTCCGCTTCCTCTGCAAAAGAGAACATATGTTGGAAAGTTGCAGAGGCATTTAGACTACTTTAAAATTCTCTATGCTCTGTTGTGACATAGAAATTGCTAGAAACTGGCTTATTTCATCATGTAGCCAATGCTTATGGCTTGAAGAAGATTGATAATTCTGTATATAACATGAACATCTTTTCCACACCAACCAAAAAATCCTCTTTATTCAAGGTGATATGCCTTTCTTAAGAGAGAAGTAGAAGGGTTAGCTTGGGAACCAGCTTTGATCTGGGCTGTTTTAGGGTTACACAAATGCAGCAGTAGTGGCTGCTTCTCTTAATCCCATTCCACCTGTCTGAGGCCAAGGGGAGCTCATATTGTTGTTTGACCCTCATCTTGGACACAACCCTGACCCTGCAAAAGTGTAGAAATCTGCCTTTGTCAGAGGGCCAGATAAGTCATGACCCGCTCTAGCTCTTGGGATGTGTGAGGTAGCCTAAGGGTCCTCTAAATAGTCCTTAGCATTTTGTGACACCAATCTGCAGTGTGGGGGGAGTTAAGAGAGGGTGGACTGTAGATTGGTGTCTCCTTCCAAGTCATGTTCAAAAGCAGTTGTGCTGGAAGACTAAACTCCAGGCCCTTGTTTCCCTTTTTCCAAAAATCAGGCAAGTTAGCTTGAAAGACCCACAGGCACTGGTCAGCTAACTGATTTCCTCTATAGACAGAGATGGTATGTTCTCTCACAGGACCTGCATTATAGGCAGAACTCTCTTCATACCAACATCTAACACAGGTATAGGCATCCTTTTAGCTACCACAAACTCCTAGAGATCTTGTTGGTCTTCTCTCATCCCTGTTCTTTTTGTTATTTTTTTTTTCCCCCATTGATCCTATTGACTATAGTTTGTACTTGCTAAAGAGTGCCTCCATCATTAGCCTATTTTGTTACTGGAGAAAATTATGATGCTTTAACTATTTGGAAGAAAAGAAGGTTTTCCACACATCCATTTAAAATATCAGCCACATAAATGCCTCTGATATTACAGAAATTGAAGATTTTTGTATAGGACTAAATAAAAAATTTGGATGAACTTCACACCCAGACAGAGAAAAATGTAATTTCACTGATTGAGTAAAGACACCAGAGAGATGCTTGAAATAGAGAGGACAAAGTCCCCAGTGCCTGAAATCCCACATATTTTTCTTATTGGAAGCAGTAGTTCCCAGCAGGATACTGACACATCCCATTAGCCATGCTGTTCTTGGATGCATATCCTAGGATTTCTACAGTAATTTCCAGACTTGAGCTCTCATGTCTACAATGAACTCTTGATATTGACAAACCAAAGAGAACAAGGGCTGAAAGGTTTCCAAACCCTGAGCCCAAACAAGAAAGCCAGGCTGTGATTTCAAAATGAAAGTCTTTTGCTGATTATCTTTCCAGTAAACTACTCTCTTTTGAAATAAATTCGTCTTTAGAGTGCAAACATCTAATTCTTTTCCTCCTTGGTTTAATTAGTGTTAGTGGAGAGAAGTGCACATGGTTGAGGATACAGAGTGGAAAGAATGTAGGTAAGTGTCTTCGATCACTCACCACACGGCTGCTTTAAACCAAAGGGAAGTTGGTGCTTTCTCCTTTGCTCTCAGTTCAGCTGAAAGTTGCACGAGCAAGACAGAGCCAACTTTCCCCAACAAGGAGTGGAACTGCACAAATTCATCCTACAAAGCTACATGGCAATCAACAAAATAATGTTTTTGCACTTGAGAATGTGTGACTTGATTGATAATATATAATTTTACATGACTTTTAAGCAAAACTGACAGAAAGATGGGGAGACTTTTAAGGAGCAATGGAAGAATGAAAAGCTGAATGAAGAAAATTGTGCTGCACATCATCTTGTCTTATTACTGTTAACGCCAGCAGTCATAATCAAGAGTTTATTGTACAGGGCAATCTGGATGATTAGAAACTGGATTCAAGTTCATAAAAAACATCTTGACATAAAACTCTTTTACATTTCACCAATAATACCAGGAGGCAAATTCATCCCCTCCCTCTGCAGCCTCTTTTAATTCAGTGGAATTGTACCAGAGATAATTTTAGCCAAGTATTATCAAGATTCTTCAAAAATTGTATTTCAAATAAATGTACATTTGCAGAAATATATTTTGTCATAATGAAAGGTATTGATACTGTGAACATAGGTTATTCCTTCCTCTAGCACTTGCATATTTTAAACTTGGAAGAAATAGAATTCAAACAGGCAAAAAGAAAAATTAAAAAAAAAAAAATAGAAAAAACCAGAAAAACCCCAAAGCGCAGAAAACATAACTACAGGGTCCATTCAGGTTATTTTGTTTCAGTGTCCATTGCAATTATAGAAAGGCTCACTTCCCTGTTGTTACCTTTCTGAGACTTCTCAGGAGGACCATATCAGATTAAAATGAGTAAATAGGAAGATACTGCTAGAAATGTGGCCATGAAATGAACTGTCTGTGCTTTTAGAGACAGCATCCAGACTCCTGAAAGGGGTTGCCCTGGAACTTTTGTATTATTGTTCCATTCAAGAAGATTCCCACTTTGTCTTTTTTCCTCCAGACTCTTTTTCTCCTCCCCTTAAGTTTTTTTTCCCTGCTTGCTCTCATCAAACCCCTTTTGTCCCTTTACTCTGTTTTACTCTTTTTCTATCAAGATAATGTTCCCTGCTCAGTTGAAACCCTCATTGCTGGTCTCTGCTTTTTCCCCACCTTTAAAGTAAAATCTTTCTTTGTTACTTCTTTAACTGTCTTCTGCTTTGGCCTAAGGTGGTGGTGGCTTTATCAGGCTGTCTAATTCTATAATCTCCTTGTAGCAGTCAACTGAATTGTTTTACACTTTAGTGACTCTGGTAGATTTTTAGTAGGTTCTATTGGCTCATGATGAATTTGCTCCTAGATAGCTTTTTGGGAACATTGCTGCTGCTCTTCCCCAGTTTAGTCAAGCATGCAAGAATGAGGGGAGGGACTTGGGGCGCTATGACTCCACCAAAAAAGAAGCATTGAGGAAAGAGACTTGCACAAAAACTTGTGCCTCTGCTTCACGGGTCAATAATGTTTTGTGGCATGATATACACATACCATGTGGTTATCCAAGCCTTTGTACTATAAATACTGCCGTATTAAATGTATTTCGTTCTTTGAAAATGCAGTCATGTCTGGAGTAGTATATGGGTACTCTGTAACAATGAATAGCAGCCCGGTGTGACAAGGTAGGAAAAGTAGAATACTTTGAAATATATTTGAGAAATATATTTTGAGTCCAGCTCGATAATATTGAAAACTACACCTGTGTACTCTCTTAGAGCTGCAAATTAGGCATTATGTGGTATTTACACAAACTTGAAGTATCTTTCAGATTAAATGCCTGGGCCTATAATATGAAAAAAATCTCTCAGTGTCACTGTCACAGAGCGACATCATATTTATTTTTGCATTGAAACATCCATTTTGTGAACTTGCAGACACCACAGATGGAGATTTGAATGTGGTGTGATACAGCACATCAGGAGCTAGTTAAGGTAATTGTTTTGAAATCTGCAGTTTAATCCTGTGAAAAGATCCCTGACACTTTGGGTAGGAGATTAACCCCTGTGTGCCAGATTCATTCCATGTTCAGTTGTACATAAATGGATCTTCTCTGTAGATGTAGATCTCTCTTTTCACTTCACATCCTCAAAACTTTTTGTGTTGCTTCTGATTCTAAGAAGCTGGTATGAACATCCCAACCACAGATTTTATTAATTTAAGAAATAACTGGTATTTCTACCAGTAAGCTTCAGAGGTTCTATTCCACAATGGAAATAACTTGTTTATAAAACATATCCAAAACTGTGCCTCATGTTGCCCTTTTTATGTATCCATTTATTAGCAAAATAAATCCATGATACTGAATCTCCAAGCAGTTAGCAAATAATTTAATTTTTTAAAATTCCTTTTTTTCTATTTGAAGACTCAATGCCACCTTTCTTTATCTAGCTGATAAACTCTTGAAATAGTGAAATAAAGAGGTGCACTAGAGCATATTCAGATCAGTGTTTTTGTTCTCTGAAAGGTTCATCTGGCCCACAAAACTATCTTAAGGCAGGAAGCAAAGATATATGAAGAGCAGCCCTAGGCTGTTGCTCTCATTCAGAGATAAAGCTCACCACGGACTAGGAACATTTCTTATAGTATATAACCCATACAGCACAATGGAATCATAAATGTCCCTGCTGAGAAACCATGCACTGGACACCACGGTACATCAGAGGCAGTAAATGTAAACTGCATATGCCCAAACTATTAAAATTCTTAACCTACTATTCCATATACCATTCAGGCCCTCTGTGCAGTTAATTAAACCAAAATCAGAGATGGAATAGCCACTGAAAAGTCATAGGGATTGTGTCCAGGGCTTTTCCAGGTACCACTGTGTTTCTTTTAGACATATTAAGAAATTCTAAAAATCATCAAAGGTTTCACTTATGCTCATTCTTCGTTTTAAGATTTACAGTGACTGTAAGATGGTCAAGGGAGAAATTAGTCAGACAATAGTGTGCAAAGCCTAATGAGCAAACAAGATTTCCCTGCAGTTTATTTCTTCTTTTCTGTCTTAAAATAGTTGTTTAATAGTAGAGAGAATGAAGCAAGGGGAAGATGGTGGAAGAGGGGAAAAGAGGAGGAATGTTAAAACTAGTTTTAATCACCTTCAGCAACCTAGCCAGGAAAAGAGCAGCATATGCTGGTGCAGATACTGCTGCTGACAAGCTCCCTGTCACAGCTGCACACACCAGGAACCTGTGATTCACAGCTTTATGGCAAAGCTGACTAAACTCCAATCCTCAGTCCCATTTGCAAGACAAAAAACCACTCCCGTAGATTAGGCTTTTGTGACTCTTTAGCTCTTCTGCCTCTGCCAGGTGCAAATGACTTCTCATGTAGGCTACTAGCACACTTCCTCTTTCTGACTTGTAGCTTTCTAAGAAGTTTGAAGCATGTTTTCCCATTCTGGAGGGCCCAGTGACTTATTTCTCTTTTAGGCAGCATCATGCTGGGTTGGGGGGTGTTTTTGGGGGCTTTTGGTTGGAGCGTGCTCTGTTTCTAAGGCTGCTGCCTCAGCAGCGTGTCAGAAACTGCTGCGAATTTACTGGTTTTGGATAAAAAGCAGTAAAGAAGATGAATGAGGCTATGAACAAGCCTTGCTAACTGCTTTTGGAGCTTTACCACGCTTGAATTTAGCAGGGCAACACAGTTTTCCTTTCAACCATCACATTTCAGCCTAACTCTGCAGAAGCCAATGGAGAGACACAACAGGCTGAACCAGGAGAAGCTGCTGAATGAGTGCATTGAGTGCATTAGCTGGATATATATATTTGATAAAAATTGTTTAAACAGTTGCTCATTTAGTAACAATACTTTTTTTTTTTTTAAGAACATGAAGTGCTCTATTGTCATGCTGGTTTGACAGAAATGAGAGATAATAGTCTTAACACCAGAGAGTGTCTCTTATTTCTGTTTAGGTTTACCACTCTGGAGTCCAATGTGAATTGTTCCCAAAAAACAAGCAGGGGTCAGTCTTTTAACAACACAGTTGTGGCAGCTCAGTGTGTAGTATTTACCTATGTTATAAACGTAATAGCAAAATAAGGTTAATATAAAAAGCAATTTATTATAAAACAATTTCAATCATAAGCAACGAGAGAAAAAAAAAAACACAATAAATAAATAAGCGCAGCGCCAGGTGGACAGGGGTCTGCACCCAGAGGTACAGATTTCCCAAATCCACGAAGTAGGAACTGCAGTCCGGGGTTTTTATAAGGATTTTCGTATCTTGAGGCAAAACCCGGAGTGGGCACAGTCCAACAAAGAGTCTAGATGTGCGGTTGAATAGATTTCCCGGATCCCTCGAGCTGAGTCAATAGTCCACTGGGCAGAGTCCTTTCTCATGCGAATAGTCCTGGGTGCCTTCTGATTGCATCTTTTGGGTGGACTCCCGGGGTGGAGTGTCCAGGTCCGGTGCGAAGCAGATGGATATCTCAGTTGGGCTACTCTCATTGTCTGACTTGATTGCTCATGTCCTGCTCTTTATCTCGGGTTGATAAGCGTCCCCGTGGATCGTTACCACCTGAGTGGATTGTTACCGCTTGCCTCGGGAAGGAATCTTTAGATCATACTACATTTTATATCTTTACATTATTATAAATATAACATATATTTCTTTATTTTCCTTCACGAATTTTTATCCAATGCCACATTTATCACACCTAGGCTGTAAGAAGAGGTGTTTTGGATTTCCGTTTGCCTTTCAGGGATTTGAGGTTGTCTTGGTTCTAGAAGACAGGTGTCTGCTAGGGAGGGCAGGAGCCTCCCTTGGAATGAAAGAATGTAGGCTCCCCTCCCTCCGAATTATTATAATTTTGAAATCAAGGGGCTTTCAGGCAGAGCTCTGGGAATAGGAATAACCATTCTTTACTAGTGTAATAGATAAACTTATGTATAAAAATTCGTAAAGGTCAAAATAAATATATTTGTAATAGTATAAAATAAAACAGTGTGGCAAAAAGTCCTTCCCCAGATCTAGTTGCGAATTCCCATTCAGGAGAAAACAATGCTAGCCTTCGCCCATCAACCGAAAAGAATAAGCAGGACACGAGCCATCAGGCTAACAAAGGAACGAGCTCGGAGGAGATATCCATCGCTGGACCTGAACACGCCCTGCAGACCACTGTTGGGGAAGCAATCAGGCTGACAAAGGAACGAGCTCGGAGGAGATATTCATCGCCAGACCTGAACACCCCACCTGGCAGACCGCTGTTGGGGAAGCAATCAGACTGGACAAAGGGAAAAGCCCAGCCGAGATATCCATCGGCTCCAACCTGGATCCCACCACTCCATCCTGATGGCCCGAACCAAAATTGAAATCAGGGAACATTAAAAACCTCTTTACATATGAGGAGACTCTGCCCGGACATCTACTAACTCTATTCTCCAATGCCAGGAAATCCATTCATCCAACAATCAAGGACCTTTGGTGAATGGTGCCTGCTTGGAATTTAGCCTCAGGACACAAAATCCCTATAAAAACCCAGACCAGAGAACCCTCAAGCGTGGATTTGGGAACACCTATACCTTTGGTATAGACCCTGTCCACGCAGCGCTGCGTTGCCCATTTTATTGTGGTTTTTTCTCGTTGTTTGTTCTTTATTGTTTTATAATAAATTTATCTTTTTTTAACCTGAATTTGCCTTTGCATTTATAACACTAGTATAACTAGGCAAACAAACAAACAATAACTACAGCATTAACAAGAAAACAGAACCAGGGACCCCGTGACAGCCTTCTCGGCTGAGACAGGAAGGGATGGAGGAGAGGCTTTGTTTCACAAACCCCTCAGGCGGGCAGTCCCGGTGCTCCTACGAGCTGAGATCCTGGGCTGGTGGGTGAGGTGGATCAGCAGCTCCGTGGCGGTGCCTGGCACTGCCACACGTCTCGGCAGGACAGGGGGTATGAGGCCAACCAGCGAACAGGGAAGAAGAAGAAGCAGCAGCTCTGTGTGGGTGATGGCAAAATTCCCTTCTCTCTACCACAGCAGCTCCGAGCCCAAAAAAATAGAATGTGCTTCCCCGAAGCCGAAGAAAGCCAGCAAAAACTGTCCCCACCCTCCTTTCCTGCCCCCTTCCCCCCTGGGCCCGGCCACTCTTTGTCCCTTGTCGAGCACCCACTAAATACCCACAGTTAGGTTGTCCCCGCAACTACTGGGTAAAAATTCCACGGGCAAGCCAGAACAAAAAAAAAGAACACCTAACCCCCAACAGAGGTCCTATAGAGGTATATTTTCTATTGGCAATGGAGTGTTTTGTGGTGGTATGCAAAAAAAATTAAGTCTGGAAACTAGATTAACAAATGAATATCACAGTGTGTTCAAAGTAAGTGTCTGGCAGAGCTGTTGCTGCAGTGATACGGCATCTTAGGCTGGAACTGTTTTGGGATTGAGGCAGGTGGAAATCATCTCGAGCCATTCAGATAGACATATGCAAAATTCCCCTAAAGTCCCAAGTCCATGTGCCTAATTGTAGCAGTAGGTCTCATAAGACTTTTAAAATGTAGTCCTTTATAATCTCCAATTTACTTTTTTCAGTGGTTACCCTGAAAAGTCAGGTGTTAGACACCTTAACACCTGGCATCTGCATGTAGTTTTCTATATTTGATTTGGATGCTTTAAGAGCCTTTGCCAGGCAAGTGCTGTACAAAATTGCTGTGCATTTCTTTTAATCAATAAATTCTAAGATAATTCACATTTAATGTGTTTACACTCACTTTTTTTTGTCTACTTTTCACATATTTCCTAGAAAATAAGTCTGGCTGCAGAAAAATTTGTGGAAGCAGAAAAATTCTAAGTGAGAAAAATATTTGTAAAAGCATGTTTTGTATTCATCAAGAACCTTGCTGTAAGAAAAATCCTATCTATTCAGGGCCCTGAAATATGCCAGGTAGCCTTTACTTAAATTTGATCTATTGTGGAGGTTTGGCCACTTATAAACAACCTAACAAACAGCATAGCAGAGGCTTTAGTAGTCACTGGTATATCACCTTGCTGCATCCACATCATATTACAGATCATTGAGCCTCACCTCTGTCCCTGGGAAGATCATGGAGAAGATCCTAATGACAACAATTTTTTATATTTAATTTTTTTTATTATTATTTTATAAGATGGATTTGTTCCATTTAAAGAATGTGGAGTTTGAATTCCCCATAGTCTTGCTGGGAGGTTGCAGCAACAACTGAGAAGACCTAATGGTCACTCTGTGTAGAGACAAGAACAAAATACAGGGAGGAGGAAGAAATTTTCAAAAGACAAATTTCTGCTGTCATCTTTCTTGCCACTCTTTATATATGGCATTATTAGTGCATAGCACTTATATCAAGCCTCTTGTTATCAGATCTCTCTCATTATGCCCTCGTTGACCAGGCCTAAATGTAAGGAAACAAAAATGTGTTTGTTTCCCATGAATTTTTTTTCAGCATCTGTTTCTGCAGTTTAAGTCCTTGGGCCAGAATTTTGGTCTCACTTATTACTGCCACTTGGTCCTGAGCTGCCACTAAGATCATTGTAGCAACTGCTAGAGAAGTCTACAGTATAATTAAGATAATTAATTATTTTATTTCCAAAAGATCAAAGAGTTCTGATTAATGACCAAATGCTACTTCTACCCTCACTTAAGAGCTGATGTTTGTCAGAGTGCAGCTGGATGAATTAATGCTGGATTATCCAAAAGAAAAAGATCTGTTTAATAACAGTCATAGAAATAAATTCCTATTCTTCACACCTAGTATATTTGTTTAGAATGACAATCATCTCAGTCTGAATGTAGTCTGAAGCATGTGTATTTTTCACTTTGTTCAATTTCAGATTTTATTTCCACTAGCCTCTCAAGTTTGATATGCCTTCAAATGTTTAATGTCCATTGATACGGTAATCCACAGCACTTCTCTAATTTCCTTTTTTGATCATCAGATATCATTTTCACTGAATTCAAAAAATAAGCCAGAATATTTTACCCATTCTTGAGTAAAATTCTGCCTTTCTTAGTCTTCTTTTTCTTCTGTCTCTACTTTCAAGGCTTTGCTTTATCATTGATGCAGGTTGATAAATTTGTTGTGGAGTTCTGCACATTTTACAAAAGCGACAAGTTCATTGTGTGGAAAAAACTGGAACCTTCATCAGGCTCCAGACCATCTCATTTCCAAGGCTGTCAAATCATGCCCATATAGTGCAGTTTATCAAACAATTTTTTCATTATTCCCCATTAGTCTCAGATGCAGAAAACCTGCCAGTGCTTTTTGTCTTATTGGTTTAAATTAAAATGTAGATTTTCTCATGAGTGAGTGGAAAAACCATTGAATGGTTCATATTAAAATGACGTTTTGGCAAAGAACCCAAAAGTACCTATGGATACTTGGTGTGTGCTTTCAGTGAAACATTAAGCTTTTGGCACAAATGTTTCCATGTTATTTTTTTATGCCATGATATGATAACATTACAACAATACTTTAATGCTGACACAACTGAAAATATTGTCAGTTAGGACTCCCAGGCATTGGCAAGCTCTTTGTTATATTTGCAACCTAGCACTCTCTGTGAGCTTCACAAAAATGTTCATCACTTACCATGGAGGTGGAGGGAAATTAAAAAAGAAACAAATTGCTGCACAAAGTGTTGAGTTGCAAAGAATATCACAACAAATGGAAGATCTGTGGTATGTCAGAATCTTTTCGTTTCTTCCTTCCAGGGTTTTTTTCTGGATTTATCTCTTTAGGTGCAATCCATTTCCATTCCACCATTATGTCATCTATAATTTAAATTTATGAGACAAAACTTTAGTCTTGCCAGGGGAGCAGCTGGAGAGCTCTATTCCCTTTGCCATAGAAAATGTAGATGTGCAGAACGTATTGTGTCTGACAAGGTCTGTTGAAAGTATTCCTATCTTTTCTGACAAATATCCATCAGCATATAATATTTATTCCTCTTTCAGTTCTTCTGCAAATAATTTACAGTCCCTCAGAAAGGAGTGAGTTTCTTGCTGAGGCAATACCACCTGTATGATTTTCCCAATCTCAAATCAAGTGCTCCAAAATTGAGGATTTCACAGGGCTAATGGATAAAATGAAGGAAGCACATGCAGTCAAATGTAGAGAAAAAAAATTTCTCCTCATAACTGAGTTGTTATAGGTAACATTCCCCCACAATAACAGTTCCATATGACATTTACTGCAGGTACAAAAAGACCTCTCAGACATTTTCACTTGCATTTTATTGACCAAGCAAACCCCATCCTTTCAACTGTATAGTTGCACCCTTTAATAGGTTTAGATTAGATATTAGGAAAATATGTTTTACTGTGGGATGGAGAGGCACTGGTGCAGGTTGCCCAGGGAAGCTGTGGCTGCCTATCCTTGGATGTGTCCTCTGAACAACATGGTCTGTTTAAAGCTGCCAGTAACCACTCTTCCAAGTTTAATTTTACTGATGTAGATGCTATCTCTGATGCTGTCCTGTGTAAACAAATATGTTCAAGGTTGGCTAGGTATGATGTGGTTTTGGGTAGATAACAGGAGATATGTTTCCCCTTCGAACACTGGATACCTCCATGGATACCTCCAGGTTGGTCACCCTGAAAAGAAGCTGCTGCCAACATTTTTGGCCAGTGAAGTGACTGAGGGAACTCATGAGGGGAAGATATTCATGTAGCTCCCCAGAATGTGGATACACATCATATCAAAAATTCTGGTGAAACTGGTGCAAGAGCATGGAAATATTCCTGATTTTCCCCAGGTAAGATCAAAGTGTGGCCAGTTTCTTTCTGATCCTGTAGCATTTTTTGCAAGTTGTGATGTAAGCCATATAAGCTGCCAAAAAAATAGAACTAGATATTTTTCTCATGCACTAAAATTGTGTTTGCAGAGCTGGTGGCTTAAGAAATTTCTGTTGCACAGAAGCTAATGTCCTTAGTGATAGTTTCCTTAAATGTAAGTGGCATTCTCATAAACTTTGTAATAAAAGTGCTCAATGCATTACTGATATGGCAATTACTGATTCTTTGGGGAACAAACTCTACATTACTGGGCAAGAAATATTGCCTGGGTCTTTTATGTGTCTACCTCTGTACTTAACCCACACAGATAAACATCTCCCATGTAACCATGGTGATAATCTCTTCTTCCTTAGGTCAACATGTTCCTTTCAGCTCTAAAGGTCCTGATAAGTGCTGTGCATAGAAACAGTACCACAATAATTAATTTTATGATTATTATTTGTTTTACACTGGAGGTCAAATTGAAAAAAAGTAACTTTGATTGTAAATGTCTTGTGTCAGTTCCTTAAGGCAGTCAAAGGCAATTCATGATCTCTACTAAAAAGAGAAACACAATGATAGAGAAATTATGGAAAATACATTTTCAGAGAAGTTTGATGAGAAGAGGGGCGCAATAAAAAAGCCTGATTGTTCTTATGTACATTTTAAATACAATTTTGGTTTTTTTAAGGGTTGGTCATTGTTTTATTTTGCTCGTGGTTTTTTTTTTTGTTGTTTTGTTGTTTTTTTTTTTCCTAGAAGGGTTTTGTCCACATTCTGGAGATAGCATGGAAAAAAGACTGGAACAATATATTTTTATAGAACTGCTAATATGAAATTAAATGGTTGTGCTGTCAAAATTAAGTTTAGAAAAAAATTTGTCCAGACTTGGCTTAAATCTATTGGAAATGGGGCTAAGTAAATTTTGATTTAGTTGTGAATTACAGTAAGATCAAACAGTGGGACTTATAAAATTTTGCTCCAGCTTACAGTGTAATATTGTCCAGTCATCCCATCCAGGGGCTTTAATGGACAGCTGGTGCTAAATAAGCTGAAGGAATGGTCCTTTCTTCATTTGATATCAAGTGGGGAAAGGTACTTTTCAGTCATTTTTTTATGACTCATTCAAGTGTGTCCTTGGGCTGGGTCCTTGTATCATTCAAAATAAAATAAAGACTGGGTCTCAGCAATGGTAGAACAATAGAGGATGGTTGTGACCATGAAGCTGACAAGGCATATTTAAGGATGTGTTGTTTATAAGATTTTCAACATATAAGATCTCACAGAAACCTGGTGACTGCAAAAAAAAAAAACCAAAAACCCAAAACCAGAAAACCCCACAAAAAAACCAGCTAAGGTTTCCAAAAAAATGTAGTTTAGAGAAAGGCAGTGTTTTCTGTACTTGAGAGACAGATATTGAATGTTGAGGAGGAGATGGCCTGGAAAAGATGATGTCCCAAAGGAAAGAAATGAGTTAAAGTTCAGTTGTAAGTTTTTCATCTTGATTATAGGATGGATTGACTTCATTCCTCATGCTCAGGAAAAAAATAGTCTTTTTCTGTATCAGCTCCAAATGTTCATATTCAGAGAAGCTATTTCTTTGTTACTGAGAAAGAAAAGGCAAAGCCTTTTCTGAACATATTCACAGTTGTTTCTGAACCAGAAATGAGCTTTCAGATTTCCAGTGCTTTGAATAATTATCAGGTGCTAATGAGTTTTTAAAGGTTTCTAATGTGAACCAATGATTTTGGAACCTGTCTGTGGTCAAAATCTTACTAGGTTAGAGACAACATGACATGATCTATGGCCCATTTCTACTAATGGCTCACGCATGAAGGTACTGCTTCCTATGAATAACGCTCCTTGCTTGTGATGGGGAGGAAGCTTTAGAAATCTGAAATGCAAGGTTC
This sequence comes from Poecile atricapillus, assembly GCF_030490865.1. Classification (NCBI taxonomy): domain Eukaryota; kingdom Metazoa; phylum Chordata; class Aves; order Passeriformes; family Paridae; genus Poecile; species Poecile atricapillus. Next base: position 81,493,340 of record NC_081289.1, on the reverse strand, counting down.
ATGCACCATCACCAACAGCTTCTGAAGTCTGTGGGAAGCTAAAATAACAATAAACAACTTACCTCTGCCTTTGGGATAAAATAGAGGCTTTTCATTATTTAATAGTATTGAACAGTGTAGTTAGGGTGAGTAAAATTTGAGACAACAAGCTGGATAGTTTAGGTTGTCTTTGTTTTGAGAACTAGCTGTTCTCAAAACTAGCTTTTGCATGGCCTGGTTTTGATAGTGGGGGATCGCCAGAGGTGGTTTCTGCTGCTAGAAACTTCCATATCCAGCAGAGCCAGTCCCTGATAGCTCTTAAAATGGGCATACTGCTGGCCAATACTGGGCCAATTAGAAAGGTGTTATCACCTCTGTGATAACATATTTGAGAGGGAATCAAAGCAAAGGTTTTGGAGCAGTTTTAACTCCTGCCAGAGAAAAGCAAGGTGAAGATAAGCAGCAATGTGAGATAAACACCAAGGTCAGTGGAGAAGGAGAGTGAGGAGGTGCAGCAGGTGCTGGAGTTGAGATTTGTCTGCAGGCTGTGGTGAGGACCATGGTGAGGCAGCTGTGTCCCTACAGCCCATGGAGGTCCTGGGGATATAGAGATTCATCTGCAGCCCATGGAGGAGCCCCCACAGAAGTAGGTGGATGTCTGTGAGGAAGCTGTGATACTCCGGGGGACCTGTGGAGAGAGGGCCCTGCTCCTGTGCTGGAGCAGCCTGTCCTTACGGCTGAGTGGAAGAGTGACCTGTGCTGCAGCAGCCTGGGGAGGACAGCTGCCCCTGGGACTGTCCCTGTGGGCTCACACTGCGGGAGGGAGCTCGTGAGATGGAGCCACATCAGAGAAGTTCACGGAGAAGTGTCTCCTGTGGGAGGGGACCAGTGGTGCAGCAATGGAGCGACTCCTCTTCCTGAGCAGCAGGAGAAGCCATGGGAGATTAACTGATCATGACCCCCACTCCATGTCTCCTTGCACTGCTGGGGTAAGAGGTAGAGCTAAGAAGGAGGGAGAGGTGGGAGGAAGTTGGTTTCTAAGGCCTTAATTTAGTTCTCATTATCCTGCTCTGATTTTGTTAGCAATAAATTCACTCTTCTTTTTTTTTTTTTTTTTTTTAATTTACTCCAAGTTGAGCCTATTTTGCTCATTGAGCCTACTTCATGGTATTGGTGATATCCCTACTTAATGGTAAGCAACCCCTTCTGGTCCTTATCACAACCCAATTTAACCTTCATTAAGTTTTCTCTCCTCTGTCTAGCTGCAGCAGGGGAGTGAGTGTGTAGCTTTTGTGGGTGCCTGGCATACAGCCAGCTTCAACCCATGACACCACCTTACCAAGTGACATCTGTAACCATTTGATGCTTTAATACACATAAAATTGGCCAGTGAGGTCAGTCCACTCCTTAGTGGATGTGCATTGCAGTATAGTCTTCCTAAAATGAGGTACCCTGCCTCATGAACTCAACAGGAGAGCTGAGATAAAACGTGAATTATTCTCCAGTACTTTGGGAGTTTTCTCCTAAAGTGAAGCTAAAGCATCCTGAGAGCACTTGGGGGAGGAAAGAGGCATTTTTGGTGTCTCTTTGAAAAAGGTATTATACATTTGACTTTGGTGCAGACTGCTTTTCATTTTGTACCTACTGACAGTATGCTTTTTCTACAAAATAAAAATATATATTAAAAAAAGAAAAAAAGTAAAGCAGAAGGAAGAAAAACCTTAGATAATAGACCACAGTGGAGTCACATCCATTAGCTCTTGAATTTTCATAACATTTAAGTAGTGCTGTTAGTTATAACTCAAAAGATACTTAATATTGTGTCTTGCTGACATTCACCTTAATTACTGCATTGCCAGTGTTTTTGTGAGTTATGAAATGACAAAATTAGACCTAAATTTCATCCTCTGTCACACTCATTAAACCATTAAAGCACAGAATACCTTCCAATGTCAAGTACCAGCATATGACTCAAGCTCTACTCATCACTAGCAGTGCATCTAATGCCTGAAGTGAGAAGAACAGACCAAATCCAAAACAGAAAGAAAAAATCTGGGAAAGAAGTATCTTCTACTACATGATAGTTTAAATTTTGAGGGGGGGCAGTCAAACAAAGTGGCCAGTAATTGTTCACCAAATGTGTCACAAATATGTTCATTCTGCATCATTTCATGAAAAAAAAAAAAAAAAAAAACCAAAAAAGTGAAAAACAAAAACAAACAAACAAAAGCTTTCTGTATATAAATGTTCAAAACTCATCCAAGCTGAAAATAGCCTGTATACATCTGTGTATGCTGTCTGTATTGGACTGAAGTTCTTTGGTGCTTTGAGATTCCATTATGTTGCATGTGGTTTCCATTCTCTTGTTTTTATAGTTTTTTGGAATTTATTTTAGATCTTTTGAGACCTCTAACCATTCCCTGGCTAGAAAGACAAGGTTTCAGACTGTTCAGTTTCTGTTAGAGCTTCTCATTTCTTACAGCAATTCTTTGTGCATTTAACTGAGTGTTAGACTTAATGTTCTTTGATTCCAAGCATTGCATCATTAAAAAGCCTCATTTTTCTTTGTTGCCAGCATTTACTACTCATCTAGAAATAGTGTCATTTTTCAATAAAAGGCAGTTTCAATTTTATTTGGTTTGTTCTTTCTGTCTTTATTGGGGAAAAGGTCCCCAGATTATAATTATTTGGTTGCATTATTTTTGATTAATTATGCTATTTTTTTTTTTTTTTTTAAATGTTCATGGAAGGAGAGAAAGTATGGATGGACTCTTACAACCACAGGATTGTTTCTCAGATTTCATCAATGTTTCCACTAGGAAATTTAATAGGTCATGGAAAATAAATTGTCAAAATGAGACAGACTATACCATATGAAAGACCCTGTTGTGGAAATAAATTAATATATAGTTTCTCTGAAGTTATCAAGGCCAAATCAGGAACGGTCTGTAAGGAGATCAAACAAAGGCTTCCTTGCCATCCACTGTATTCTTTTATTTGCTGATCTCTTGAGGTATCTAAGTTTGTGTGACTTGAACACCAAAGAGGTGAAAGCAGTTATTCTTGGAAATAACACAGAGTCTTCTTTAACTTAATATTTCTTACTGTGTCCAGGTTCTATAGCTTGGTGATTTTTTTACAACACATTTTCTTCTGCTGGGACTGTGAATTCAGACCTACTTTGTTAAGCATGTTAAACAACTGGAGGAAAGCAAATTAAATTTCAGTAAGCTGAGTGATGAAAATTAGGTAGTGGTTAAGGTGCATCATTCATCTAAAACTTCCTTACCCCTATACTTCTATTGTTTTCATTGGAAGAATTAACTTGGGTTTTTTTTTGTGCATATTAGCAGAAAATAATTCTCCCTCTTTGCACAGGTGCTGCAACAAGTTTGGTGCACAATGCAGTGCTAGTCTACCATTTCTTCTTTAGGATGATGTGCTCTACCACAGATGGATGGATACAGCAGCAGCAGTACCAACCTCCTGCCTGTGCTTCTCAAACCTAAGTTCTCCAGCTAAGATTCAGGGAGTTTTTCTCCTGTAAGTTTCCTAAAGAGGAGCACAAGTATTTACATTAAAAACACGTCCAAAGGCTGGAAGGCTTGGACAGCTGTAAGTGGAATTTCCTTTAATATCCACTACTTTAGGTCTAAAGGCACAGAACCAGTTGGCATTTAGCAACTTAGGAGCAGCTGACCTGTGACAATGATTCATGTTCTATAAGCCATGGCAATTCAAAATGAATCAAGTTTTGCTTACTCACCTAATTGGCTACACTTCAAATTCATTTGCGCTTCCCCTCAACCATCTCTTAATTCAATAGGGCTAGCGACAAAACCATTAATTACTTGGTGACAGCAAATATTTGTTGGATCAAATCTACAGTTGCTGCTTGTGATAGGAAACATCGTCATCTAGCACTAAATATGGTGCTGTCTTGATGTGTGTCCACTTTCAATAGAAATAATCTCTTTAAAAAGAGAGTATGCATATATGTATTTACATCTCATGCTTGTGTTGTTTTACAAGTCAGTGGAATATATAATCAGATACTTAATGGGGAGCGTGTACTGCTGAACAGGAAGCCTGTAATTATTTTATGGATAGCCCATATAACAGTAGACTACATGACATGATTAACTGGGAATCAATGTTTCCATGAGGTGATCACAGTGCCAAGCATACAAGTTAAAAAAATTGGATGCTGAGACTGACCATTATATGGTGGTTTTGAAATGAAGCATGAGCTAACTTTTTCCTCAAGAGATAAGGCAGTGGTTTTGTACTATCAAAACACACATCAGTGGCCATAAGCAAACAAAGTAATTACAAATTAAGTGGAAAATATGAAACAGAAAGGTCTCTCCCTCAGACTGGTTTTTTAAGCAAGAGATGCTGGCCAACCCCTGAAAGAGTTTTATAAGAAAGGCAGGGTGCATTCATCCCTCCAAACTTACATTCCTACACAGCCCCACAAGGCTCCCCCACAGCTGCAGTCCAGCACAAGAGGTGGAAACCAGGAAGGACGTTACTTCACACTATGGCAACTTCTGCTCCCATGGTTTGCAGGGAAGGACTTTCCCTGCTTAATATTGAAACTATGATCCGACGGCAAAGCATGCAATACTGATGCTGGTGACCCTCCAGGAGATCCCATAACTAATGGCTGCCACAGACACCTTGATGAGAAGCCTTCTACAACCTTTTCTAAAGAGCTGCTTGTTTTCTCTCTGCTGCTGTAATTTTAATGGTTTCCAGCTCAGGAACTCCTGGCCATTTGCTCTTCCTGCTCATTTCAGTGAGTGCAGGGAGTTGATGAACACCCCCTCAGATTGCAGTGCTCCCCCAACACCATGTGGGAGTTTCCCACTGGAGAGCAGTAGCTTCACTCAGTGTTTCGGGGCCAGCACCTGATGCAGCATGACTTGTTGCTGTGTAAATGCCATACACACAAACTTGCTATTACCTGCACATCAAAAAGATGAACCTGCACTTCCAAAACAACTTTCCTTGTTCGTACTTTCAGGAAAGCATTTCCAAATGCTTACCATAACTATTTTCTTCACATTCTTCATACAATCTCTTGAAAATTGCTGCTCATTTGTTCTCCTTTCTAAAGAGCAGAACGATTTGCCCAAGTTCTGATAAAACAGCAACGACCAAGATATTCCAGAGGCAGGTTTCAGCCATGGTTCTATTTACCTAGTATCCTCTGTTTACATTCTGACTCCAAGATTTTTTGCAGACATTGATCACTATTTTTATATTATATTTTTGTTTGTAGTGGTGAGGATTTGAGGCAATTTTTTTACGCTTTTGCTTGCAAGGCTGCTCCTAGGAAAGCAAGGTCAAGCACAGTGCTCATCATACACATATTTATCACCCTAATCTCTGCAACCAGTGCTTGTTATACTTTTCTTGACATTTTCTGGTATGCTTTTTCACATCTGCTTGCAAATTCCTACAGCCTTTTCAGTCCTGATATTCACTTGTTTTATCTGATGCTGTTTTCATAGTCTAAATATGCAGGCTCATTGCTTTCCTTCAAACCTTGTCTGCTCAGTTATACTGGGATAGTCAGTCCTGAAGGCTTTCTTGCTACTCAGCCCCAAAATCTTTACAGAGCCTCTTGGGAACAATGTGCTTAGGTACTCAAGTATTTAAGTATTACAGTACTCTTCCTTAAAAAAAACCAAACAAAAACCCCCAAATCAAACAATAAAACAACAAAAAACATGTAAATAATATACTAACCTTACTGTCTCTGTATGTCTAATGACAGAAGCTGCAAAATTCTGCTTTCTTACATAAATCTGACTGTCATGGCATAATGGCAAAGTAGGAAGAATGCTAAAAGGTTACTTTGCAATGGATCAAGGTGGACTTTCGTCTCCTGTGGCATTAACTGTTCTCAAAAATTATCATTTCAAACCACGGACAACTCCAGAAAGTGTTCAGAATTTTCTGTCATTTCATCTATCAGATATCCTTTTTAGACACTGTTCACTATAATTTAAGATACTTGAATATTTTATAATTTTTTTTTCCACTAGTGTGCAGGTCTGTGTGCTTTGTGCAAAATAGCAAGGCAGAAATGTATGTCTAAGCACAATATATGCACATGCAAATATTAGAATGTTAACAAGTAAAATCTTTGATATTTTGGATAATTCTTCTCACATGATTCTCAAATTACACTGAAGAAGAAAGCTATGAAGCATCACACTTAGATAAACAATTCACAACAAATGTTTTGACAAATCTGCTGCCTTTTATGTTTGTGTCTGTGAAGAGGTTTTGGTTTGTTTCTGATTTATTATGGAAAATTTTTTATACATGATGTCTACAGAAGAAAAGCCTCACTCCATGAATCCTTTATTTGTGAAAATTTCTAAAGTTTACAGTTTTCTTAATAACCACAAACACCTTAACTGACCACAAAGTATTGCACCTTTCTGCAGAATAGGAGGATGGGTTGAAAAGAAATTTTTGTCAACGTATATATGACACAGGAATAAATGTATGTGAGTTTCTGTGGTACTGCCTGCCTGCACATTTATGTAAATATGTGTTTTTGAGCTAGCTTGCATCATTCATGCAAATTCTTAAAAGCCCATGAGAATGCAAACAAGATAGGATCAAGAATACCATAAACCCAAATCCAGTTTTTTTATTTCAAGAAAAAGTCAGATACTTACATATTTAAACCATCCTAGACCCTAAACCAGATTCTGTAGTTTCTGGTATCATTACTATCAATTTAGACTAATATAACTCAGGTTACTGTTGGCTGATAGACCAAATGATTTTTAGTATTTTTAGAGATTTTTTTACAACAAGTAACTACAAAACACTGTCAGGCTGAGGTGAAATTTTTCAAACACACTCATCCTTAAAGGAAAGCAGAAAGTAAGCCACTGTTAACTATTGTTGAGGAAATTATGTAAGATGTTAACTAGAGATCACTGTTTTTCATTAATATATTAATATACAGATGAGATTAACATAGCTCTGCACAGTGAACACTAGATTTCTTTTCTTTTTTCTCTTTGTTCTAGCATTGTTATTTGACATTGATCATGAAAGGTTTACTAAAGCAATCAGGATAATTTTAAATGTTATAATATTGTATGTTTTAGATATACTAATATCTAATTATTTGTTGATGTTAGTTATTAGATAATTTTAAAAAAAGATGTTTCAGATTTTCTTTTAACATCTGTGGCTACAAAAGGGCATATCTTGTGTAGTCACTAAAATATTTTGGCTTTTTGTCTCCCTTGAAAAATCTACCATTATCACACCTTTTCTTGTTTTATCACTTTAGTCTCAGTAAAATTATAAGGAGCTCATATTCAAAACTCATGTTTGCTGTCCTTCAGAGGATTCCCAGTACCTACACAGGGAAAATTCCTGGACCAGACTTAGCTGCAAACAAGATGACTTCAGGCAAGAGCTAAAGAGACCAATCCACTTACTATTCTTTGTTTTATTAGGATTAATCTGAACTCCCATGATTTTTTCCCAATCTCTTCTAAGGGGAGCACATCTCCAATAAAGGCCATGCTATAGTCACTCTTTGAAACTCAGTGTTCAAATGGGATCAAAATTAGTCAGAATGAGCTCATCTGGTTTTCTTGATTACACTCCTTTTTCCCCTCAGATATCAAGAGAGAATATCTCAGTTTAAATGTAGCTTCAGCAACAACTTGATAGAATATCACAAAATAGAAAACTACTGATTTTTGATGCATAAAACACAAAAGCATAAGCCATTGGAAGTAAGAGTACTGTGAAATATGTAAGAGATCTTGCAAGGTTTTAATTTCTGCAAGCGCTTCTGCAGATCGGCAGCATTTTTAATTGAAAAAGAAGTACTTTCATTTCAATACAAAGAAGTATTTTCACTTTCCCTGTCAAAAATTACAAATGATCTGAGAACTTGGTCCTATATTCTACACACAGTATTTATTTATGTATATACATTTGTATACAATACTACTTTTTTTCTTCTTTTCAGAGGCATTTAAAAAAACCCTCTTTTTTTTTTTTTTCCTGGTAATAAACTTTTCAATACAAAGAAGAATTGACAGGTTTGATTTTTTTTTCTTATTTCATAATGACAGATGGCACAGACCTCTCAGTTAGAGGAGGGGGAGGTCAAATGAAGAACTGATTTTCTACAGAAACTGTTATCTACTTAGGTCTGTAAACACTGAGCTAAAATACTTTATTTCCTGAGGTGAAACCAGTCACTTCCAGCAGTTGCTAAGATATCATTAATAATCATACGTGCAATAAATAACAACATCCGAATTAGCTCCTGAGAGATACATGGCTGCAAATTGCAGCAACAAATCACTGCGTCTGTACGAGAATGATCATTATTCCAGTGTGTACAAAAGCTGTTTTAACAACTGTATTCTTTATGGTGAAGCTCACCCTAATTAGCCTTTCAGATTCCTGAGGGAAATGTCTGCAGAGCATTTGACATTGTGATGTTTGATTTAGCATGGGGAAGGTAGGTTTTGTTTCTAAACCTAGAAAGCACAGGGCCACAAGTTTAGCTTTCAATTAGGTCACTCCTATTAATGGGGAATGGAAGTAAATGGTCCTTTCAGGAAAATAGTTTGGAACTATATTAATAATGAATCAGTTTGATATATGTAAATGTTTTACAGAACGCTCCTTAGTGGCAGGACCATTTTATTATTAACTGCATGAACCTAAATACACATGTGCATGCAAAAATATCAATGCTGTATTTGTTTTTTCCTCTATCTCTATACCAGTGAAGTTTTTCTCATTGACCTGCCCTTTTAACAAGTTCTGGAATTTTGTAGGAATCTGATGAAATAACAACAACAACAACAACAACAACAACAAGTTGGTCAGGTTTTGCTAGCTCAGATACTAGGGAGGTAGAGGGAATTTGGTGATGATACAGCATCTATTCTCAGCAAAGATCCTGGGCTGGAATCTGTCATTTAGAGCAGTGTCTAACCCTAATGGCCTAATTGTTCATGACTTGTTTCCTGAAAACCAGGGTTGAATTTCTGAAATTGTGCAGGTAGACTGAAGTGCTCTAAAAGAAGCTACACACTATTTTGCATATTGTACAACATGGATAAACAGGCATATAAAAAACTGATGCCTGGTAGATTTGAATTGGGCCACCTTCTGGTTATCTCTTTCTGCAAAGCACCAATATGTTTACCAAGCAGGGCGGTGGTAGGGAAGATTTCCATGTGCTATAAGACAGCTCAAGCTGTCTTCCTCAGCAAGCAGGATGCCCAGGCTCATGGCAACATTTCCAGCCATCCTAGGAGAACAGCCAAACAGCAAGCTCAGGAAGGTGGGTTAGAACAAAAAAGGAACAAGATTTAAGTTACTTTCTTTTCTTAAATTTTTTTTTTTTTTTTTTGAGAAAGAGGATTCTCACTGGCTCATTGAAATTGCTACCTGCCCTTTTTATTCTCTTAAGTTTTACAGAGAACCTAGAAACCTTTAAGGAGCTGTAGATTCTGCCATGACTGCAAATTACCTGGTTTCCTTGTGTGGATTTAAGCCTGTATTTGGTACCCAAGCAAGTAGTATCCAGGAAATGGTGTAAGACAACAGTGTTACTTAGGTGTTCCAACCATAAAACCGTGTACCTGGTGTTTGCAAAACAGATGTAACAGTCTAAACAGATATAAAAATCAAAGAAAAATAGTTTGGTAAGGTGTGTGTCTGTAAATCATCACTTTTAGAAAAAAGAATTATTAGATAATTGCTTCTTTACTGCCTATTGCTCTTTACAAAATTGTGCTTCCTAGAATAAAAAGAAATTATACATTTTCACTGCAAGCCCTGACAGCTCCAGCTACAATGACAGCAGTTTTTGAAAATCCTTCTTAATAGGCTGGCAATCTAAAAGGATGCTAAGAACTTATAAACTAAGGAAATGCAGTACAGTCCAATTTTGTTGTTTGCTTGAAATAAGTCCTTCTTCTGGAGTCAGAGGAAGTGTGTAATTTGAAAACATTTGTTGCAGTTTAAGTTTGACTGCTACCCTAAATAAGGAGTTGACCCAATTCCCACTTCTAACTCCTCCTTCTAGACCCAATAAGGTTTTATATTTGTTTATTTTTACAGAGAGCTGATGAAAATTTTGAAGAAGTTGTGTGTACTGTATTTTAATATTTCAGTAGCATACAGTCCTTTAAAAGGTATGTGTTAAACACCACAGCATACAGAAACATGGTTCTTGTTCCTTTATTTTTATTGAAGGTAGAAGCACCTTTGTTATTTAGGGAGAGTATATCTATTAGAGGAAAACTGTGATGTAATTGAAATGGAACCATTGGTATCCTTTGTATAACAGTTATGGACTCATTTAATAGATTTTCTTTTTTCCCCCCTGCTGCATTATGAAGTGACACAGAAATTCAGATTAAGTGGATCACTGACTGCTCTGGACAGGTAGTTCTGATCATATCTTTGGTATAGTTTTCTGAAATACACAATGTATTCACCTAGGGGAAATGTGATAACTTGTAAATTGTTAAGTCTATTGTAGTGAAAGGCATAAATCTTGCTGTTGGGGAGGCAGTTGTAGGTAGGCTTGAGAGAGTATGTGATCTAGAATTTACTCCTGAGAGCTGAGACTGAATCAACAAGCACTTCAGCATGCATATGAGACCCCTTTGAAGCCAGCCAGATTCAATACATACTTAAGTGCTTTGCTAAATAAAGGTGGGAACAAGTATGTTTAGCTTTCAGCACATGCTCAAGCAGCCTTTGCTAAACCAGGGCCCAAGTCCCTTAAAAAGAGGAAAAAAAAAATTACACACACATGCACTGGCACTACAAGCTAGTCAGCTTATGAAGAGTAAGTTTTTCCACAACGGAATCAGCAGGAATTATTATTAAACACAGTCATGTCAACAATTCATAGTGTGGGGCTCTGAGCCAAGTGGAAAAACTGTCTTCTACTCACCAGTCTGCTCAGACGAGATGAGGCTCCCCAGCACCAAAGCAAAGATAGACTACAGAACAAAACTGATAAGTAAAAACTGATGCAAATAAAAATACAGATACTTTCTGAAGCTCATGTGAGTTTACATGAAGCTGGAAACCACATTGATTATTTAAAAAAAAAAGCCTTTCCTTTTCCTTGACTTGGGCCTTTTAAGTGGTTGCTGTGTTTCAAGGTGTGCAAAGAAAATCTGAGTGGTTTTGCTAGTCCACAATGCTCTGGATAATGCCCTTGCTTGTCCTTTTCCTTGTTCTTTTATGTGTCAGCAATTATTGACCTCAACCTTCATTTTTGATGAGCTATATAAAATATTAATAAATGATGAGCAAAAAAAAAAATGTTGTAGCACATGATAAAATAGTCCATATTACAAATAAAATGTTCACTTCTGAGATTTCCAGCTATTTTTGCATTCAGCACTGTTTAAACACAGTAGTGCTTTAAGTGAAATTTACATGAAAATCCATTAACAGCTCATTTGATAGAAATGGGTAAGAGTGTTGGTTCTGCACTCAGGACTGGTAAAATATGAGTGAGAAAAATATAGATATTTCCTTAGTGAAAATCACAAGGATAGACACTATGCTCTGGTTATAAAAAGAATATTTAAGGTAATTAAGTCAAAAGAAGGACTGGATTTTATATTTGAGTAAAAGCAGCCTGACGAGAGAAAAAAACAATTTTACAGAATATTCCCTTTTTGATACAAAAGTCTTATTCATGTATATTCCTTGTGTCAAGAGTTAGTTTCTGGTTTTGGAATTTTTTTTTGGTTCTTTCCTAGCAGAAGTAACAGCATCTCCGTGGGAAATGCACTATCTCCAGCAAAAGAAATTTACAGACCCACTAAGTCTCAGCCCAATGTGGTCTTGCTGTAAAATATGTGTCCCAGAGACTGTCAACAAGAGTATGTTCTGCAAAAATCGAAAGGTTTTGTGCTATGGCAAGTTTTCCTACAGGTTCTGGATAGAGGCAAATTGTACTTGTTTCTGGTCTGTTTTTTTGTTTTTTTGGTTTTTTTTTTTTTAATTTAAAGAACTGAAAGCTTGTATATACTGTTTCAACCTGACCTCCTTCCACTGCTCAGCTCAAGAATTTGTTAAAAACAAACGAGATGCATGACTATTTATTTTGTCACACTAGCAGTGGCCAAACCAGGCTGCTTTGGCTGCCAGACTGTAGAGGAGCCAACAGTATGTGTCCCTGCTGGCACCCAGACGCAGAGACAGCTGTGATGATCCCTGGACATCCAGGTGCACATTGTCACAGATTTGTAAGGCTAAGCCCATCTTCCTCACCTGAACTGTCTCCTTCACATCTCATTTCTTAACACTTTTTGACTTGCAAGGCAAGCCTGCCAATGTACACCTTCCTCCTTAACCTGTGACCTCCAACACAAGAGAGAGGCAGGCAGCAGTCATGAAACAAAAGGTCCTTTTTTCCTCCAACATGAAGGAGCCAAATATACACCCTGGTCAGAGATACCTTTGGAATTTTGGTTCTCTGTCCCTTCACACTAGGAGGGAGAGGTAATGTTTAGATCCACAAATACATCTCTGCTCTCTTTACCTATCCCTAGCTGCTGGAGGCAAAGGGACACAGGCAGAAGTCCTGTGGGACACTCCTATGTCTTCTTCACAGCAGAGATGGAAGCAGGTACATCAGGCAGGTTCATGAATTTATAATAGTTTTCTGCTGCCAGGTAGTGCCTGAAATTCTTCAAAGTGGGTCAGTTAGCGATGCCTGCTCAGTGATCATTTTGTGGGAACTTTGTCCATGAGATAATAATGAGTTGTGTGGACAATTCAGCTTCCTTTTTTAAAAAAAATTGCTCACGAGGGATGAGAGTCTTTCTTTAAAAGCATAAGGGATAGAGTGGATCCCAGTTGTGTGCCAAGTGGATTTTTACAGCTGGGGCTAAGTGCAGATTCCCAGGTCCATCAATGTGCTCCAGCTAAGCCCCTGCTCCATGCTGGGCTGGAACACAGGTCATCCCCTCCACTGGTTCAAACTACTGTGTGAAAAAGCTCCAGTGTATGCCTCAGCAGACAGCAAAGGGTGCATGTCATCCCTCACAGGACGACTGGAGGACTGGGATCTGGCAAAGAGCCATGCCCAAAGCAGAAGTTAAACACAGACATAGACCCTGGAAATCCAAATGCTTTCATTATGGATATTTGCAGTCTGAAGTTTGCTACATTGCTGCTGGTCAAATTTTTTTGTGAAACAGTCTTTTTCTGAGATCACAAACTGTCCTGACATCTTTTATGTGGGCAAATGAGCAATGCTGTAGTTAAGTTAAAAAAAAAAAAAAAAAAAAAAAGGAAAAGTAAGATAGTGTGGCTAAGTTTAGGCACCTAAATCCACATATAGGATCCTAAAATTAACGCTGGTTCTCAGAAGGTCATAATTTTTTGAGAATTAAGCTAGCAATTTGGGTAGCTAGATGTAAACTGAGGTCTCTGACTTTAGCTGGTTGTGAAATAACATTTTTGACTTAAACCCAAGCCTTTCTGCCTTTGGAGAACACATCCTTGCTGGAAATGGTAGAAATTTGCATGTGCAGTGTCTTACAGATGTGTTCTGTTCTTCATTTTTCCACAAAGAAACGATTATTAAAAAAAAAAAAAAAAAAAGACTCTGTGAGGTTTTTTAAAGTAAAAGGTAATTAATGTAAGTCAATCCCTAAAAAAAATACAGGCTTATTTTCACATTTGCTTGGGATTAAGCTGCTTCCACAAAGTACTTCCACATGTATGCTAATTAGTTTTATAACAAAACCAACCATCCCACAATGAGGAGTGAAGACACAAGTCTTATGAGCCATGCCTTATTCAATCAACATTTATCTCCCTGTTCCAGGCCAGCAGGATTCCCTTGGGGGTTAGCTCCTGCTGAGCACTACAGACGCCCATCACTCAGCGATCAAGCCAAGAGACCTCTGGGTGCTTGGGAGTGGCTAAGAAACCTCCTCATATATAATTATTGTAAGGGGAAAATGGTACATTCTCACTTGTTTTGACTTATATTTTCAGTCTTTACCGCATTTCTGCTCCTGGGACCTGCTTCTGTGTGAGTTGATGGCTCTCTGTGTCAGCTGCAATGTATGTTCTTATAAACACACACAAGCCCAACCTTCAATTTTTGCTGGATTTGTCAGAACAGAACATAAACAAAACCTGATGGGATATCATTCTAATATCTTTGTTGTGTAGCTGATTCTAAGGATGAAGCAAAGTGAGGATTTCATGTCAAAGGATTGGAAGAGCTTTGAAAGGCTGGTGTAGCCTATTCTGCTGGCAGCAACAGAGAAGACACAACAATTGTCTTGCTCTCTGTTCCTAACTTTGCTCTGCAAATACAACTATTCATGTCTCTTTGCTGTAAACTGGCTCTCTAAAATGACTAAGGTTAAAGATATCTTCTTTTCTGGAGGGATAATGAAAGGGAAATTTCAACCCAGCCATGCTCAGGAAGTGGCCACATAGTCTAATGGAGCCCTTGGAAAGATGAGAAGCTCTCACCATCCAATGTGGTTTCATAGCCATACCCATTAGTGCACTTTTTGTTGTGCCCTTTGTCACTTTCCAAACTTCTGGTTCCTTCATAACCTGAGCACCTATCCAATAGGTTGCAAACTAAGAGCTTTCTTAACAGAAAAGTGAGCATGGGATCAACTGCCGAGTGTACAGGTATGATCTACAGATGAGCTACACACCTACCTACATATACTTTCTGCTTCCTCAGAGTTTATATTTCGGTCTTTTTTGGAGATAACACTCTTTGAAGGACCAAAGGAATACAGTTGTCTCAGAGACAGAATAAACATGTAGACTACAGGAAAGAAACTATGATTTTTTTTTCATACCATCTGGTATGTCACACACATTAACTGCAAATTTAAGGTCATATACGAGACCTGCATCTGCATCTCACCTCCCAAATGCATCTGATTTCGGTGTTCAGCATGCATAGAACATAATACTATTTTGATGAAAGCTAATGATTATTAAAAATCTCATCCCACAATTGCTGTATACACAAATAATATTTTGTGTGCACATCAGCGCGTGTGACTTCTTTACAGAGCGAAAGGTGATTCTGCCTTATCACACATCCATTGATACTGCTATTTCTGAACTTCAGTGGGTGCTACATTACACAGCCACTTTGGGTTTTATTATCAAGACAATTTCTTCTGCAGCTCTTCAGCTGCCTTTCTGCTTTTGGTGGATGATAATCTTTGTTGTCAGTGCCTGGGTAGACACATCATTTCCATCAATAAGCCCTCTCTGCCATAAGTATCAGAGTCTTCTACAGAAGCTGTTATGTCCTATGAGGTGTTCCTAGATACACTCTTAGGATCTCACTCTTAGGTCAATAGACTTGGGCTTGGGGGTGGCTGCAGTTTACCAAAGATAAATTTGCTTCCAAATACTGAAGACTGCAAAGGTAAATGGAAAGTGTGCTGTGGTTCACTTTTCAAGACCCAAGGGTGTCCTGGGTGAAAGGTATCGACAGCAGCATGCTTAACTGCTAGAGACTTGTTTTGTGATTAATCCAGTGTGCATCCACTTAATGCAACTTCTCAGATGCCAAACTGAGGTAATTTATTAGAAGGATGTGTAGCTGAGAAAATTGCTATGATGATGAAAACTTTGCTTTAACATCTATTTTTTTTTGGATAATAGGAGACGGTAGATATGAGGGTTAGGTCAAAATTTTAGATCACAGTATTTCTATCTGCAGAAAATTTTACAGAGGATTTGTGAGAGAAAAGGCAAAGGAGAAACTTTTTGAAGCTGCAATAGACACCAGCAAGAGAGTCAGTGTTTGGTCAGGGCCATGTTTAAACAATGTTTCTGCACTTTAATTATAGAAATAATTTTTGTGCAATTAAAATTAGGTTTTTAACTGAGCACATACTTCTGTATTAAGCCTATTCTCTTCCTGAAACAAGAGCAGCTTTACTTTGCGTATCTTAAGCAATTTCCAAAGCAATGAAAATCATGCCCAATGGTGCACAAATCTAAAGGGACAGGGAGCTGTGTAGATGTAGTTTTTCCAGGGTGTGGAATTTAAGGAGGACAGCAGAAACCAATTACAGCACCCACCCAAACTTGAGCTTGTGATATGAAGCAGGAACTACCTTTGCACAGGGGCAGGAGTGTTCCTCAGAAATCTGAGTGCATCCTAATGCAGTACTTTCATTTTGAATCATTTATTCCATAGCAGCACCTCTTAGGGTGAAATGATTATGTCCTCTGAGCTACCTCCTGGTAAAGCATCTATCTTCTACAAGAAAGAGCAAATTATCTCTTCTGCTGGATCAACATAGCAAAAATGGGTGAAGTACTTCCTTTATTCTGCGCAGGCAGAAATACACTTGAGTAAGGCATATTTTATTTTTTTATTTTACTTTTTTTACAGGAATGGATACTACTTTCAGAAGACAAGAGCAAATACACCACCTGGGAAATTCAACACTCAAGGTGTAGAATTTTCTAAGATGTCCTGCAGAGATTTTTTTCTTAGAGAATTAAATACTAGCCTCGGTGCAGAAGCTTATGTGATATCATAGCGCAGCAGGAATCCCATCAAAATTTAGAACAGTTTTTAATGTTATACTTGGTATCAGAAACAGCTGGATTAGGGTGGACTCAGCCTTCGAAGAGATCAACCAAGCAAGGTCTCAAGGGTGCATCTTCAGAGAGTTGTCTCATGACTCCAATTACTTTAAATCACTGATTCACTAGGCACCACTCTAAAATACTACTCCCAGAGTCTCTTTCTTAAAGAGCCTCATGGAGAACTTACATTGAACAAGTTTGAAACCCCTGTGTAGCACTCTTTGTCTTAACTCTAAAAATTTAGCACTATTGCACTTGATTAATTAATTGAAAAGTCTTGTGTGTCTGTTTCACATCGTGCCATTTATATTTGAATTTGCCATCTAGGCTTCAAACAAGACTTAATCGGAAATGTGGTGTTACACATTTTTCCATTTGCCTTTTTCCAGTGTGCATTTCTCAGATTTTAGATACATGTTGTGAGCAATACAAACAAGCTGGTGGATACTCGAACATCTTTCTGAACAGAACTAAGGCAGCAGATAAGGAAATGTGAACAACCATTTTCACTTTTTTTTCTTGTGTGTAACAATTAAAACACCTAAACCTAAGCCTTTTATTTAAGTGTAAACTGTCCTATCCATTTAAAACTAATAATACATTTAACTGCTTGACACATCAGCTGGAATGATTAAATTATGCAGCAGCAGAGATATCTCTGGAAACAATGACAGGTGGGGCAAACCTACCCACTGTAGTCTGAAACGGTGGAGGGGGAAAAATATTTTAATATGTCAAGACATAAGCATCAGTCTCACCATTGTGAGATATAGCCTCAGGTTTATAAGATTTGCCATTCAACCACCATTTCTTATGTTAAGTGCACTCTTTTCAAATCTGTTTGGACTGGGAGGTGTGTGTTTGTAGATGTGAATATGCATATAGAGATATGTGAGTACATGGAAGACTAAGCTCTTGCATATCTTGTTTTATTAGAAGGATACTGAAGCAGTGTCCTGCACATTCAATGCTAGGACACTGTACCTAGCTTAGGTGGAAGCATATGGAAATAGGAAGACCCCACCTGGAATGAATATGAGCCCATAGTGTTAAGTATACCATGGTGTTTTTCTTTTTGGGTCAGCTTATGGAGAAAGAAGGCCAGATGGAAAGACTTGCATTTCTCTCCTTTACAAAATTGTAGTTCAGAATTTCTTAGCAAATGAAGACCCACTGGAGTTTTTTCTTCAGCATTTTGTTTCAGAGCACAGAGTAAGTGTGGGGACTGGGCTGAGAGTTTGAATGGCATTAGAAGTAGTCTCTGTGCTCCTTATTCCTCTTCTAACACTTCTGTTGGGACAAAGCTTAAGCCAGCTTTCCTCTCAGTATTTCATTAGTCTAGAAACCATGGGTTTCTATGATTTTTTTTATATGTTGGAAGCTCATTACTTGTTAGAAGAAGTCTTTTCTGTGTTCTTCTCTGTTACAGTAAGGCTGAGAAACCTCACACAATGTTGTTGAGATATGTGAAAGAACAGCTCTAGAGTCACCCAGAACCTGGGTCAGGATACATCAAGGTGCAAAGTCACAAAATCATTAAAATTGCAAAAGACCTTAAAAATAATTAAGTTCACCAGCACCTCGGTGTTCACCACTAAACCATTTCACCAAGGGCCACATTTACACAAGTGTTGAACTCTTCTGGGGACAGTGACTTTACCACTTCCCTGGGAAGCCTATTCCAATGCTTGATCATCCTTGCAGAGAAAAAAAAAAAATCGGATATCCAATTTAAAGTTTTTTCTGGCACATCCTGAGGCCTTCTTCTCTGGTTCTGTCACTTGTTCCCTGAGATAAGAGACTGACCTCTATCTGGTTACAGCCTTTTTTCACATAGATGTAGAAAGGGATTAGGTTTCCCTGGAGACTCCATTTCTCCAGGCCAAACAACCCCGCTGCCTCAGACACTCCTCATAAGTCTTGTGCTCTGAAACATGTATTTTGCATCATCGGGTTTTTATCAGGGAAACCTCAGGCAAAAAAACTGGGGTCAGTCACATTAAGCCTTATCATTTAGCTCTTGAAGAATATCTTATGCCTGCATATGCTGTTGGATGACTGCTGATAAAAGAGCACATAAAGTAAAGAACATCCAGCAAGGAGTAGTTGCTGAGAGCATCAGTCCTCCTAAGGAAGACTCAGAAGGTGCAAGCTGTAAGCAAGCTGCCCTGCTATGTAATTGGATACGTCTAAGTGCAAAAAGCACATTTTTGTTTCCTTCAGGATCAAACTAATCTTTCTTGCTTGACTCTCTGCTGGTTTTGGAGCCACCAAAATGCACACCCTTTAGGAAGCTGGGTGGCTAGGTGCTTCAAGATGACCATCTTGAAAATTCTAGTAGAAAAGCGTTGAATTCCATTAGAGAAATAATTTCTCCAGGAGATGGGATAATCCAAGCTGGGTTTTCCATGCTCAGTATTAAACATTTTAGTTTCCTTTTCAGTGTGGAGCCTATTTTTGCACATTGTGATTTATCCAACCTTGAGAATCACAGGGTTCTAAAAAGACGCTTGGTCCTTGCGGAATTAAAAAGTAATTATTCCATTCATCTAATGGGACAGGAAGAGACAAGTCTGGTAATTCATTTCTTATACTCTTCACTGGTTTTCCTCTTCTGAGACAAAGGCAGAACCAGTTGTCTTTCCCCTCTGTGCAAGGCTTCATCTTAATCTAACAGCTATTCAACAGCAACAACCTCATGAAGACATTGTTCCCAAGACACTTCCCTCTTTGCAGAAAGCCCATGTTTTCTCATTAAAGCACTAGCTATGACACATCTCTGTGTAACTTTTTCCAATGAATCAAATTCAGCATTCAACAAACCTAAACCTATTAATTCTGTAACCAGATATAATTGCAGAAAGATAATGTAGTTTTGTTATTGATAACAAAAGGGAGTCAAAGGAAAACAAGAACTACATCAGAAAGAGCTATGGGATAAGTTATCCATAACTGTCTAAATGCTGAACTTTCCTAATTTATTTCCAATAAATATCAGAATGCTTCAGTGTCTAGTATTATTTTTATAAAATGCCAAACAAACAAAAAAGAATTTGCTCAAGAGATAAAGAAAAGGAATTAAATAACCCTTTAAGGAATTTTAAGTTACTAGAAAGGTCCCTGTCTACATGACGAGAGAAAATTACTACTTCTCTGCAGTGCAAGTTATGTATTTAGTGGTTTCTCAGCACAGAGGATATAGTCCATTAATCATGTCAAAACACCTCTTTTAATTTAGGTTTCTGTCTAGCAAACCATGTAGTTTAATATAAAGATTTGTACAATTTTTATTTTCGTTTAGTTTAGTTTAGTTCAGTTAGTTTGTTTGTTTGTGGGAATGCTGTGTTTCAATGTCAGAAAACCCCATTATTATATTTTTTGTGAAAAAAGTTTCACTTTGAATTTAAAAAAACCACAAAAACCCAAAATGTTAAAAAAATGTTTTGTAAATTGATTTTGGGACTATTTCCAAAGGGAATACTATGAGATCCTATGGTATTCCTTTTGAAAATTGGAAAGAGTAAAAAACCTTGTGGTGGTTTTGAAAATAAGTATGTTTATTAGGCTCACTAACCTCTGTGTTTTCCCACAGGCTGACCATGACAGAAAAACCTGGGGTCTGGGATGCACTGGAAATTTGGTGAATGTCCTTGGGACTGAGAAGGCAGTACTGCAGAACTGCCTTTCAGGAAGCCTGTTTGGAATAGCATAAAATAGCATAAAAGCTATCAGTGTTTAAGGCCAAAGGTTTTGTGGGTTGAAAGGAGTCCAGAATGTACTAACTTTTAGAATTATGTGATTCCATTAAGTGTATCACCAGGAAGTGAGGTCAATGCATTGCTAGGGAATCTGGGAGGAAGATGTGAGTAGCCTCTATAGTTGTGAATGGTCAGTAGGTCAGGAGGCTGAGTAGCTCTACTGAAACTAAAGAAAATGTGAGTATATCTGTAGATAGGTGCAAATATACAATTCATTAATTTTGGTGGCAGAAAGTACATAACTACCAGAGCAGTGAAGCTCTAAAAGAGGCTTGCAATTACACACAGAGGAGTTAAAAAACCTCCTCTGATGTTTCAGTGCCCTGCTTCTAAACATTTGATGGGCCAGGGGATGGGCTTGATGACCTGTGATGAGCTCAATGAGCCATGCCCACCCTGTGTTCAAAATGCTCCCTTGGCTGCTCCAGCAGTTTCCTGCAATGATGCTGTCAGATTTCTGAGTTGCTCTACTTACATGCCAACAGCGTGGGTGAGCTTCACAGGGTTCTGACAGCTATTGCTAGAGGGGCTTCAGTAGATATTGCATTCTTCTGCCTCATAAGAAGTAAACCCCACTGCAGAACTAAGCAACTGAATGAAACTTTTCAGTTTGATAGTGGTCATTTAAAAGGCTACATGCAGTCAGGTGGAATTTGATTGAGCTTGAGGTCTGAATTCCATTACAAGTATTTACAGTATTTTGTAAAATCTGTGAAAAGCACAGATTTTACAAAATACTCCCTCAAAAAGGGCAATATTTAGCTACTGCAAAACTTTCATTATCATGACCTCTCTGTTTAGAGTGTCACACAAACTGGGGGATAAGATAAAGAGCACTGTCATCTTCTCAGTCCATATGTTTTAGTTTACTTCAGCTGGAAATTGGCATATAAGAAGTAGAAAGCAGGGGTGGAGTTATTTGATCTTGGGTTTGAATCAAGGGTTTGGAAAAAATTCCACAAAGCACTTCTGCTTACATGTACCCAATGGGAATTCATTTTAGCAAGATATATCCTGGTATTTGTAAAGTTGTGATGTACTAAATTAGTTCCCTCCTGGGGAAATTGAAATGACAATTTTGCACCTTGGACATTTCTCTGAAAATATGAAATCATCAATTATATCTGTGATAAGCCTTGAAAGAGTTTCTATCTCCTGTACTGAAATAAGATCTTTATTGGACACTGCTTGCTGGCAAGAATATGTGTCAGACAGTGCAATAGATCTTATTTATTTATTCATAATGTCACCTAGAGTTTCTTGCCATTAATTTAGGATTTCTAAGATGCCATAGTCCCTTTTTGAACATTAAAAAAACATCCTCAAGTGTGGAACAAAATTTCAATAATGTAACATAAAAATAAAACTTGACTTCAATTATGACAAAAAAAACCTCATCTCTACACATTCCTTTCAAGCTTTCAAAGGAAGGATTTTTCCAAAGGTGAGCTTGCCAGTCAAGCCCAGAGGGAATGTTTCATTTGCAACTACAAACCTAGGAATACTGGAAATACCTGAAGAACCTAAACAGTTACCCACCTACTTTCTCAAAAGTGTTTTTCCTTCTTTTTAAAGCATCTCCATGAGAGACACCAGTGGAAATATCTTTTCCATAATTTTATTTCCCTGTCCTCAATGCTTCATCCTTCTCTGGAGTGCTCTGAAAACACTACTCTTAAATGGAAGAGTACACCAAAATCCTTCCACCAATCCTGCTGTGTTCAATTTTCTGTTTTGGCTTTTCCTCTCATCACAGTATTCCAAAATTTGACAAGTAGCACTGTTCAGGACTATGTGGTGTCCTGTGGATATGCCAGTATTTATATGCCCATAGATTCCTGGGAATATATTCAAGTAATCCATGAAGATAAGCTGTCAGAACAGCTCCACTGTAGCCCAAAATACCTATGATGACAGTGCTTCTGATTATTGTGTATTATTTGTAAAGTAATGAAAAGTATATTTTAAGTAAGAAAATCATGACTGTGGCCAGTGTTTGCAAGTGCTTTTTAAAGGGATATTTATTTGTGTTGAATAGATAATGCCCTACTTTACATTCATGAACCTTGATTGCAACCTTCATTAAATTAAACCTTTGCCCTAAGAAAGCAAAAGTGGCACCAATCCCACTGATGTGAGTGAAATGGATCTTTTGGAATGAAATATATTCTTAAACATTTATTGGACACTCAATTTCCATGAGATTTGTAGTGGGATTGTTTAAAATTTTAACCTACCTGAAGATTTTTTTTGGGTCATGGAATATTTGCCTGCCATGCTAAATCCTTCAGGCTCTTAATCTGATCATGTCCACTGCATTCTATCATGAAGTAGTCACTTCCCTGATGCAGAAAAGGCATTAATGCATTAATAAAAGGCAGAGAATATCCTAAATACTAGTATGATAGTCTTTTATCCCTGAACCTATGGTGATGGCAGATGAAAATCAATGAATTCAAACTATGAGCACTTTTCTAAAACTCTTCTCCTATGTCTGTGACAAGTAGGCATAACAAGTACAGAGTGTGTCCCAGGAGTGCTGGGCTGAAGCAGTACTTGACCACCTTGGCTGCCTCCCTGAAAACTGGTGAGTGGAAGAGAACCACAGTAGCCAGAGCTACCAAATATTTCTAACCTGCTGCTCATGCAAGACGAAGAAGAAATTAGTCAGCTAATTTATCACCATGAAGCTTTGTATGTTTCTGTGTTTCTCCTTTTGTGTTCACTGTTTTGCTCTTGGTAAAGGTTCTAGTCTGGTATTATTCAATAAATCTGAAATTAAGATATTAAAAGAAACTCCACCAAAATTCCCTAAGCCTTATCTGACAGAACTTTTCCTTCTCTGAAGACAGCTTGGAAGCATTATGCTCTGCCCTAAATTAACGTACTACTTTTTTTGTAAGACCACTCACCTTATCAGAGGCTTCTGTAGCCTAACAAATGAACAATGAAAGGTTAAGAAACTAGTTTTGTGCCTCTTTTTATGATAATGCTTGCTCATACTAGGTCTAGACCAAATTCTTAGTTGTAGTGTGCATAGCTGAGATGAATGGGAATGATGGTGGTACATTTGATGAGTCCATTGGTTCTTTGTTTAGCTGCAAATCAAATCTTTCAAACAATTAAATGTAAGTTTGAGTCTTTAAATTATACTTTGAATATCTTAGAAAAGCTCTCTGACAACCTTCACTTACTGAGTCTTCTTCAGCATCACCTAATGATGCTCTTATATCAGAGTACTATCGGTCATAATGGTTTTTTTGATTTATTAGTTTTCTAATTTATATTCTCAATGATTTTCTTGGTGAAGGATGTTGATTTCCCTGTATTGAAACATTTTTTTAGTGTCAATTTCAATTATATTTAGGACAAAACAGAAGTGAAAGACAGAATTGTGGCAATGAATTTTTCTGCTTTGGCAGACACACAACAGAACATTTTGATTTTTTGTTTAAAAATTATTTTTTTTCAATGTGCATAATAATAAAATTTTTAATGCATGCTGGAGCAATGAAAGTCACAATGAGATGTCAAAAAAAAATCCTAAATAAACAATCTTTTTTAAACTCAGTTATTTTTTAAAAAATAAGTGTTTATGAAAGGTTCTAGAAGTCTTGGTTATTTGGAGGTTAGTTAGGCTAACGAGATTAGGACTAGTTGCTGAAAAAAATGGCACAAAGGATGACGTAGATGATGCTTTTCTCCCATTCAAAGCACAGGTGTCAGAGACTGAAGTAGTTCATGTCTCAAACATTGAAACAAAGTTTTGCTCATTGTAACAAAAACTGTATAGAGAAGCTGCAACCAAAGAAGCCTCTCTGAAGATACCTGACTGGGACTCTGGACTGAAAGTCAAACTGCTGATATTTGATAAAGGGAAAACCCACTCTTCAGTCACCCGAAACAAACAAGTAAACAAGGAAAGAATTTTGGTGAGCAAAACCCAGCAGCCCTGCTAAGAATTATCTCTGGCTTGCCTCGGGGTGAGGGAGGCCGTAGTTCACAGACCCCTTTGCTGGGAGCAGGTTTGCACAGATTGCCCCCAAGCAAGGAAGGGGGAGGAATTTTGGGTGTGTTGTAACCTCTGCTCGGGGGCAGAACCCATCCTCCCTTACCCCACACTGGCCATGGAACCCCCAAGCCTGGGAATGCCACATCCACGGGATGTTCACGTGAGGGGCAGCTGAGGGGGTGCCTTGATCCATCAAAGGCCCCACAGATGCCCCCAGAGCCCTTCCTGAGGCCTTGCGCCATGGGGCTGCAGGAGATGCAACAAACGTGGAGTCTGCTGAAAGAGACAGTGGCAAACTGCCCCCGTCCCCCAGGGAGGTGCCTGGGGGTTCCTACCTGGCCTGAGTATATTTTAACCCCACTGTGCTTTTGGGGGGACCTTCACCAGCAAGGAGAGGATCAATGGAACATCACTGGGATCCACAGAGTGGTGATACCTTCCTTATTCTGTCCCTATCAACCCCTTTCTGTCCACCTGTTGCGTTCGGCGGGAGAAATGCAGCACTCAATATGAATGATCAGCAAGTCTCATTTATTGGTAACTCTAAAACCACTTATATAGCATCAATAATTAGGCTCATACATAGTGCAAAAGCAAGCTCATTATTGGATATTTCATTTAAGGTCAACTCCACCTAATTTTACATTCCTGTGATCGCTCATCTATGCTGAATTCACATTCTTCTGATTACAGCGTCCTGTTCTCAGTTAACAGTTATCATCAAAGCCTTCCTGACTTTTTGCAACATCTCACACCAACTCCATTGTCTATTTCTTTCCCAGCTAACTGCTGCATGGGAAAGTGACCTTTGCTCTCTAGCCATTCCTCTATAATTCCCCTGTTTTCTTTTTGCACTAACAAAATTGTAGAAGTAGCCTTCTTTACCATGTTTTGTAAGCATTGCAGTATGCAAGGAATAAACAGTAACACAATGACAATGATCAATATAACAACAATTGCCATTTGTACCAAATTTTTTAACCATCCTGTGAGACCTAGGGATTGAAACCATTCCTCTAACAGATTTGTTTCCATGGTTAACTTTTTCATATTGCTCTGTAGTTGTTGAAGATGAGCATAAATAGATACCGAATGGTCAGAAAGATTCATGCAACACATCCCATCAAAGTCTTCACAGCCATGGCCCTGTGCTAATAGCAAAAAATCAATAGCAGCTCTATTCTGCAATACAGCATGCCTAACACTGTTCATATCCAAAAGCAAATGAGACAAAACCTTTGATGTAATATTAAACTGTTTTCCTGTCCAGCATGCCAGTCGTCGTAACTGTGTTAAGGCTTGAGCACTAGATACTCCAGGTGTAAAAATAGATTAAACAATCACTGTAGGACGTTCCCAAAGTTCAACCTTATCTTTGCATTCTGGCCCTAATTGAAACACACTTCTCTTTGTTCGTAGTTGGTTCTATTGGCTCCTAACAGTTGCTGTATAGTGGGTGCAAACAATGTCAATTTTCCAAAATAACAAGGCCCTCCATAAAGGTTTGCTGGCAGTCCTTGCCATGCACGATCTCCACAAATTAGAAAAATACCAGGTGGTAATTGTAGAGGTGTACTGCT
This sequence comes from Poecile atricapillus, assembly GCF_030490865.1. Lineage (NCBI taxonomy): Eukaryota > Metazoa > Chordata > Aves > Passeriformes > Paridae > Poecile > Poecile atricapillus. The sequence continues at coordinate 81,467,358 of NC_081289.1, read as the reverse complement.
AGAATTTACTTTGTGAGACCAATTGCCACAGTATGCATCCTTATTCTGCAAGTATAGCAAATTTTGTGGAGAAACATTTGTACCATTTTGCCCATGAGACCTTTTTGCATGATTGTTCCTAGCCCGATTGACAAAAATTAAACAATAATTGCTAGGGGCTGAACCTAACAGTCTTAACTCTTGTGGTTCTGACCCAGTAACATTTAAACCTGTAGCAATGTACCAATTTTGAGCACCAATGGGATTTGCTGAAATTAAATCTGTGTCACAGATATTGATCATGAATTTACCTGATGGAATTTCACATAATGTTTTGTTTGCTTCCTTGGGTGTTTTCCAATACTTTGTCCAGTTTTTAAACATTGTGGCATTGAGTGAATCATCTAAAGGTGCGCCCACTAAACAAGTTCGAAAAGGATCTGAAGGGGTAGCCTTCCAGTCTACCAATCAAAAATCCAGTTTGATTAGCCCAGGTTACCCACATATTTTGTCTCTCATCCATGTCAATCAAAAACCCTTCATTTCCCTTTATCATGATAAACCACAACAACTTGATCACAGATAGTTCTTTAAGGACTTTAAAAGGATTGCGGCAGCTCAGCCAGCATCTTGGCTGGATCCCATGTGAGATCTTGCTTCCCTTTTCTTTTACCCCTCTGCCTCGCCCGTCGATTCGGTTGCTTTGAACCACGGGGTGTTCCATCTTCTCGGCAGCAAGGATAACTTTCAGGGAAAGACCCCTTTTCTCGAGACTGCCGTTTTAAGAATTGCTCCCAATTTTTATTTTTTACCCCTGGGATATCACACCTGACTTGTGTCAGTGTCTTGTAACAACGTATTGCAATTATTTCAATAATATATGGTAAAGGGGTATTAGGATGATAACAATAGTTTTCTGGATTTATCCCAAAAGCAAAAATCTCCCACCATCTATCAGATCCTTTTTCAAATTGTCCTGTTTGCATACCTTCCTGTAATGCAATCTCAGTTAAATTTCTTTCAAAGTTGTAACACTCTGTACAAATCCCTCTTGGAAATCGACCCCACTTAGAATGTATCCACCACTTCTCTTTACACACTTTACAAATGTAACATACAAAAAGATAACATTCACAATCTGGTACTGTACACAAGATTTTCACATGAGATTTTTCATCAGATCCCGTCTCTATGTTGATGGTAGAGAGCGAGAAGTATCTGCTAAATTTTCTGGATCAGCTGAAGGTAAATCACTGGGATCAGCAGGTTTAGTCCATCGGCTCGGCACCCAGACAGGCCCTGTGGGGGTAGACACACAAAGATAACCACGTCCCCAATAGAGTACCTTACTAGGACCTCCCCACAGACCTGTTTTTGGATCCCTATAGCGAACCCATATTGGACTTTGAGTTTTCTCTGTTTCAGGTGCACTATGACGTATTGCTGCAGGCAAATCACTGTTTCCAAAAATACAGAGAAAATTTAAAACAAATAAACAACGCAATAATCGTTCTTGTGGATCTTTGATCTCCCTAAATTTATTCAGATATTGTTTTAGGGTACCATTTGCTCTTTCTACTATTGCCTGACTTGTGGGGGAATGTGGAATCCCTGTTATGTGTTTGATTCCCCATGATTGCATCACCTGCTTAATTCTACTACTACAATAAGCAGGTCCATTGTCTGTTTTAATAGAACGTGGAACTCCCATGACTGCAAAACAACTTACTAAATGTCGCTCAACATTTTGTGCTTTCTCACCAGATTGAGCTGTAGCCCAGATGTAATGACTATAAGTGTCAATGGTTACATGCACATATTTAACTCTCCCAAACTCTGCAACATGAGTAACATCCATTTGCCACAACTCATTAGCCTGTAATCCTCTAGGGTTTACCCCAAGACCCAATCCACTGCCTTGATTATGAAAACTACAAATAGGACATGCTTTAACAATAGCCCGAGCCTCCTCTAAAGGTATCTGAAACTCTCGATGGAGTCCTTTTGCATTTTGGTGAAAGTTAGCATGAGCTTCTCTAGCTAATGTCTGTGGTGGGACAGGGCTATTTTGTGACAGTGAAACCAATCGATCTGCCCTAGCATTTCCTTCTCCTAAACCCACATCCCATTTGTGGCTACGAATATGGATAATAGCAAAGGCAGCAGTCCTCAACTTTATGGCTCTCTGAAGCTGCAAAAACAGTTCATATAAGCGAGAGTTTTTTACTTCCTTAATGTCTGCATTTTCAATACGTTCACTCACTCCTGCAACATATAAAGAATCAGTTACCACATTAACAGGACCCTTAAACTGTACCAAAACCCAAACAACAGCAACTAATTCCAGAGTTTGTAATGTGTCCTCCTTTTGAGCTGGAATAATATGATGATTCCATTGTCCTTCTGAATCTTGCCATGTAGCAGCAGCTGTACGAGACTTCTTTCCAGCATCAGTGAACACAGTTGATGCCTCTGGTAATGGCACAAATGATCGTTTGGGCTTTTCAATCCAATTCTGCTGACCTATCCATCGCAGTGGTATTCAAGGCACTTCCTCAGTACTGACTACACTGCTGTTGTTAAGCAATGCTTCTTGCAATGTGGAGCTGTGAATTAAATACCAATCTAAAGTGTCCTTTTTTATTGGTATCTGAATTTCAGCTGGATCTGCACCCATAAGTTGCCACAATCGCTTCCGTCCTTGTTTTATCAAGTTTGCTAAAATTTCAATTTTTTGAATTAAAGTATGTCTCTTGTAGTGGTGGCAACAACCACTCTAATACCCATATCTCCCCTGTTTTCTTTTGATGCTGTGTCAGGGCACCAATGAGATGTTGAGGTCCAAACCATACAGTAAGATTAATGTCCAAGTCTGGATCTCGCCTACGAACAACACCTGTCTGAATACAGTCCATTATTTTATTGAGAGCTTCTTGTTGTTCACTGGTAACCTGTATGGGTGCTGTAGGATCAGTACCTTTTAACAAAGGTCGTAGGGATTGCAAAAGTTCATTAGGAATACCCACAACAGGTTTAAGCCATTGTAAATCTCCTAGCAATCGCTGAGCATCATGAACAGTATGAAGAGACATGTTTAATGACAGTTTCTGAGGGGCAACATACTGCTCAGTTAAAGTCCACCCGAGATATTTCCATGGGGATGACTGCTGTATTTTCTCAGGTGCAATAACCAGTCCATTCTGAAGTAGGTGTGTTTGAATGTCTTTAACTTGTTTATCTGCAAAAGGTTGTGATTGAGCAAAAAGAATATCGTCCATATAATGATAAATAATAGTTGTAGGCCACTGAGCATGTAGTGGATGCAAAGCATTATCAACATAAAGCTGACACAAAGTAGGAGAATTACGCATACCCTGTGGTAAAACTGTCCATTCAAATCTTTTGTCTGGTTCTGCTCGATTTAATGAAGGCAAAGTAAAAGCAAATCTGCAAGTATCCTGTTCATGCAGTGAGATAGTGAAAAAACAGTCCTTTAAATCAATTATTAACAAGGGCCAATCTTTTGGTAACATTGCAGGATTGGGCAAACCAGGTTGTAGCGCCCCCATTGGTTCCATTTGTTCATTGACTGCACGTAAGTCATGCAGCAATTGATATTTCCCAGATTTCTTTTTTATAACAAAAATAGGACTATTCCAAGGACTTGTTGACAACTTTAAATGTCCTTGTTGATATTGTTCCAGCACTAATTGATGAGCTTGTTGCAGACTTTCCCTTTTTAAAGGCCACTGTTCAACCCATACTGGTTCCTGGATTATCCATTTGAGTGGGATTGGGAAAGTCCAAACAATGGCCTCTATTCTAAAGGGTGTTCATTGGTCAAAATAACACCAAGCTGTGACAAAATATCTCGTCCAATTAGACATTGAACCTTGTCTGGTAATGGAACAATTGACAAAACAGAACTGATGACCTTCCCATCTAATTGAATCTGAATTCGTGGGGACTTCTTTGCTAAAGTTAAGCCTCCAACTCCTGTAACAGTAACCATACTAGGCAACAGAGGCCATTCCTGGGGCCAATATTGTGGAGCAACAATACTTGAGTCCGCCCCAGTATCCAACAGTCCTTCCAATTGATGGGATTCTCCGTTATAATTAAGAACAACTGTTCGCTTGGGTCTGGTGTTTAAGTCCAGAGTAAGTAATGTAAATCCTCCTGTAGAACCAAATCCACCTGTACCCCGTGATTGATTTTTCAATGGTGTCAACTGGTGGGTAAATTGTGGCAGCGGCACCAATTGTGCAATTCGCTGTCCTTTATCAATTCTGGTTGGTGGTGCCAGTGTATATGCAATGATATATATTTCACCAGAATAGTCCACATCAATTACTCCAGGTAAAATAAAGAGTCCCAATAAACTAGCAGATGAACGTCCCAACACTATTGCACTCATAGCTTTTCCATTTATTATCACTGGTCCAATAATTCCCGTGGGAATCTTGTAGGGTTGTGATGTCAATAAATCCACAGTCACTGAGGCTGCCAGGTCCAAGCCAAGGCTCCCTGCTGTGGCAGGCTGGAGGGAAGTTGCACTGATGTTCCGGCGGCTACTATTTGTGTCCTGGCGCGGCGGCTCCTCGCGCTGGCTTTCCCGTTTCCCGATCTCCGGCGGCAAGTATTGGGTATTGGACCGACACTGATTGCACCAAACAGATGGTACAGTACATTCCTTCCGAATATGTCCAAGGTTGCCACAGCAAAAACATTTGAATCGAGAGGCTGGAATCCTGCCATTGTTGGTTGTGGCCGCTTGTAGGGGTGCAAGAGCTGCTAAAACCTGACTCTGATTAGATGCAGCCTGCTTTTCTATAGATGCAGCCTGCTTTTCCAACCCTTTCCCTAGTTCTTTAATTGCCTGGACTAACATTGCCTGTGAGCCCACCGGTATATTAGACATCCTCTCTAATGCCTCTTCAATAGTCCAGTTAGCATTTAAGGAACTCAAAACTGACCTGGTTGCTGAATTACAATTTTGTAATGCACATTGTTTTAATAATGCTCCCCTCATATATTCAGGAACACCTGCCCTCTCTTATAGCTGAAGCTGCTTTATCAATAAATGCTCCAAATGGCTCATCTCGCCCTTGTTTAATACCCATATAAGATGGAATACCTCCTGGCTCCTTAATCCTATCAAATGCAGCTCGTGCTAACCGCATTCCTTCTCTCAACTTATCTGGTCCCAAAATTGCTTGTGCTTCCACTTGACTATATACTCCTAAGCCCATAAGTTCTTCCAAAGTCAGCCCATGCAATGGATCACCTGCCTGTCTTTGCACATTTACACTTTCTTGACAATAAGCTTGCCAGTGTGCATTAAACAACAACTGCTGATGCTGACTAAGAATCAATTTCATAATACTCCTACAATCTGAAGGCAACAAAATCTGTGTACCCCACAAATAATCAATCATCTGTCTAACCGGTTCACTGGTCACTCCAAACTGACTGACTGTAGATCGCAACTGTGATAACCATTTCCAATCTAAAGCTGTAATTTGAGCTTGTATTCCTCCCCCTTGCACTGGTGCAAAGGTTACGGGACATGCTACTTCCAATACAACGTCTGCTATTTCCTGATCTCCTTCTTGCAAAATATTCCATGCTAACATAGCCCATGTCTCCCTTCTTTCCCGTGCAATAGCCTCACCTAATTCACGCCTTTCCCCAGGGACAGATTTATTTCCCATAGGGGAGGATGGTAACAGTGCAGAATGCTCCGTTTCAGAATCAAGGTTAGTAGGTGAAGGAATTTGAGATGACACAAAAGAATTAGCAGCTGCAGCAGAGGTCAGTGACTGCGCGGGAGGGTTTAAAATTATTGTATTTGTGGCGGGTGGCAATGGACACTCATTAATTCCCTGTAAAAGCCTGTTTTTTGACATAGCTGCAGATGCCTGCATGGCAGCTGCCTGTTCAGCCTGACACTGCAAGAGAGCATTATGAACTATCCGCCACAGTTTTCCCAATTTTTTAGCAGTTTTATCATCATCTAAAGTAGCCTCCCACAATTTATCTCCAAATTTTCGCCACTCACTTAATTCATGGACTGTATGGGGATTCTGGAAACAACCCTGAGCATACCCATAAGCAAGAAGTTCAGGAAGCTCCTTGCGCAAATCAAGATTTTTAACCTGTTGCTTTTCTAAAAAGCAGGTAAATAAATCATCTGCTGCTTGCCTTTCCATCTTACCGTCAGCGTGCGCTGTTGCAGCCCCTACAAGGTTTTCGGCAGCATGTTACGGCAGGACTCTCCTCTGAGGTCGCCTGTGTACGGCAACGTTGCTGTGTGATCAGGACTCTCCTCCGAGGTTGCCTGGATCGCAGCACAGCTGTTGCTTTTTCGCCGTCCTTGCTGCAAAGGACCCGTCCCCCGTCGCCGACTCCCTTGGCCAACTCCTTCCAAAGGTTCCAAAGGTTCCAAATGTCCCAAAGGTCCTTAGGGTTCCAGAGGTCCCAAAAGTCCCTGAGGTCCCTGAGGTCCCTAAGGTCCCTGAGGTCCCTGAGGTCCCTGTTGTTCAGGCACCAATTGTTGCGTTCGGTGGGAGAAATGCAGCACTCAATATGAATGATCAGCAAGTCTCGTTTATTGGTAACTCTAAAACCACTTATATAGCATCAATAATTAGGCTCATACATAGTGCAAAAGCAAGCTCATTATTGGATATTTCATTTAAGGTCAACTCCACCTAACTCTACATTCCTGTGATCGCTCATCTATGCTGAATTCACATTCTTCTGATTACAGCGTCCTGTTCTCAGTTAACAGTTATCATCAAAGCCTTCCTGACTTTTGCAACATCTCACACCAACTGTACTCCATTGTCTATTTCTTTCCCAGCTAACTGCTGCATGGGAAAGTGACCTTTGCTCTCTAGCCATTCCTCTATATCCACCCCCACCTATTTTCTATTTCTCTCTCTCCCTCCCATATTTACTATCAGATAAAACCCATACTATTGTCACTGGCATATAGTCTTGTTTGCACCTTAATTGGGGCAGGGGCATTTCTAAGGACCTTAGTACCCAGATCACGACAAGAGGTCAGATGACATGGTCAATGCTGGCAGAAGACATGGATGAAGAATGCAGAAGCACTGGCCAGGAAACCTCCAAGAAACCATAAAATGGCTATAACCTTTATGTAAAACATTGACTTGGTTTCGTCTGTTACTTCTTGACAAGGAATTTTTGTGTTGGCATACCTTCTCTTCCATGTTACGTGTTATCTCAGAAGTGGCAGAGCAGGTTCTACCACTGTCATCTTTCCTCTGCCTGTTTGACATTCCCAGGGGAAGAGGTCTGTCCTGATTTGGCTTCTCATCTGGGAGCAGAGCTTATGCTTTTGGATTTAAAGAAAGAGGTTTCAATTGTGCTGCTTCACTTGCATCTTTCACAAAAAAATTTGCTTAGTGCTGAGCTTACCGTAGACTCAAAAGGTGTGGAAAACACTGATTTATTCAGTGTTTAAAACAGCAACACTAATGTTCCACTGACTTCTCAGCTCTTTAAACTGCAAGTATTAGTTTAGTCCTTAGATGTTGGATGCTTCTCACTTCTGATTCAAAATTATAACTCTGAGGTTGTTTTTATGATAGTGGAAAAAGCTGATGGAAAAGATACATTCAGTAAAGATGTATCTCATCAGTTTCCTAGTGTTCAGTATATTCTGTATCACTTTTAGCTTGTGGCGTATTTATTAGGAAAAACACATATTCATGCAAATAGACTGCTACATATATGTTAGAAAACAAAAAAAAGCGTCTCTGTAGAACAAAATTGCACATTATGTACATTTGTACATGTATTTAGTGCATGGAAAAGTTTAAACTGACTTCTGAATATTCTGGTACCCTGAATGAAACAGAAAAATATCTCATTCAGTATCTCTCTGATATATATTTACCAGTTCTCTCAGTCCTTTGCTGAGCCTTGTGGTTTTTTCAATGTCCAAAGACTTCTCATCTTCACTTCTTCAGAAGTCTGCAATTTCCTGCTGCTCTCTCTTTATCAGTGTGAGAAGGAAAGGAGCATCTGGTTGGGGAAAAATAGATAGCTTGATAGTCTTGCTGTATTTCTTTGGAAAGATATTAAAATGTCATAGCTGTATGTGTATAATATGTACCCTCAGATGATCTGTCAGTTATGTAAAGACTCATTTTGCAGAATAACAGGGCTGCTGGTATATGATGGAGTAGAAGCAGCATTTTTTAAAATGCCATACCTTATACTTAAACACCTGGAAAGCTGAAGAAAGTCTCTGTGCAATAGTTACCACTTTGTTATCGACAGAAAATTATGATTCCTTATTCCTTATTGTTGCTCAGCATTATATGGTGAAGTCATGGATTTTGTTTTTTTTTGTTTTTTTTTTTTTTTTTTTGAGAGGGAGGGTTGATTTGTTTGTTGTATTTTTTTCTTTTCTTTTTTTTTTATTTTTGTTTAATTTTGTTATTGTTGAGGTTTTTTGGTGATGGTGGTGTTTTGGGGTTTTTTGTTTGTTTAGTCGGGAGGCTCTTTTTGGTTTTGGTTTTTTGGGTTTTTTTTTGTTCATTTAACATGTAAATTGCAGGTAAACTTTTGGCTTGTTTGGAAACATTTTGATACAGAATTTTGGCTTTGAGATGTAACAGCCTTTAATTCTGAAACTGCTTAGACAGTATGATAAAAGGCATTTTTGATACAAGATTCTTACGATAATACAGTCTGCAATTCTTTGCAGAGGATGAACTTCTATTTCCTGTTTCACAATACTGTGGGTTGGAAATTGTCATCTAGACAGAGAGATTTATGTTGCCATAAGTGTTTTAGGGTTTTTTTGTGACTTAATGGTATTATTTTCTTTTCTTTACGAAGGAACATTATTGTTTTCTCTTCCATTTACCATAAATGTGTGTACAGGTACTGAAAAGAGAAAAATAATCAAGGTCAGGACACTTTTGGGTTTTTTTCTTTTTTTTAATTGACACTGATAGATTTTTCTTTATCTTATTTTTTCTTGAAATAGCTCTGAAAAATTTAATAGGGACATATCCTTTGCTGAAAAGCAAATATTTCTGCTTTCAAAGTGGTAAAAGAATGGCATGCAGAGAAAAATTCTCCCCCTCACTTGAGCTCTAAACTCAACTGCCATCAGGACAGACTATAGCCAAAAATAAATATGAATTTCTCTTTTCTTAAAAGCTTATATATTTTACCATATTAACTTTAAATGTAAGGTGGTTAAATGTCTCTCTCTATCATGATAATAGTCACTGTGTTTTTTACCATATTTTATGTAGAGAAGAAAATGCTGGGGAGTTTTAAAAATACTTCCCATGAAATTATCCAATTTTGGGTTGTCCTTATATATCATTCATATACTGTTGGAGAGAGCCTATGTAGCCGGAGGACATCACACCTACAGATCAGTAGTATCAAATAAAACCTGCTGGTAAACTGAGAAAAATAAGTAATAATGATAAAAAAGCACCAACAGCATAAATTATACTATATGGTAAAAAAATAAATTCAGTGTTTGTATATCCATTGGACATGTCAATTAATTTAGAGTTTGCTCATGTCACTTGGGAGATCGAATTGCCACATGGAAGGTATGAATGTAATGAGAAATCAGGTCACACTGTCTATTGTCACGTCACTGAAGCTCCTTGAATGTAGACATTTCTGACTGACATTGGTTTTACAATTAGCAACACAAATGAGGACACATGTGCAATGTCTGCAGGAGAGATGTTGCATTTTTTCTGAATTCTGGGAGATGCAGAAGAGGTTTGTGGGGGGAGTAACATTTGGGACTTTTTTAAAAATTATAAAACCACACCGAAGTGAGCAACCACATTCCTATTCTGACTGGTGCCCCACCCAAACCTTGCCCAGCCTGGATCTGTTGAGGAGATAACCAGTTTGGTTGGACTGCTCAGAAACCTCTTTTCCCTTGTTTCAATATTATGTACCTGGTTTTACACAGGTATTATGATTACTATTCCTGGGAGCATTTCATAACATTTTTTTGCTGCTTTTTAGTGCCTCATGAATGACACGTCTTGACTTCAAAGGCAGATTTCCTACTGGCAAGCTGAGGATGTGGCACACCAAGTATCACCTTCAGGAACAAGCAATATAAGTACTGTAATGAGATGGGTCTTTGCAGAGCCTGTAATTGGTGATGAGGCATGGCAGCTTCAATCAGACAGAGACGTAGAACACGGGGCTGATTAATGAGGCTTGAACATCACAGCTGAGAGCCTTCCAGGCACTACCAGACAGAAAAATGTCACATATTCCGCAGGTTTTTATTGTGCCCACAGCCCCCAATTTGCATCACAAAACATTTAGGTAGGCCAATTCAAGATAATCCAGGATGGGATCCTGCTTCTTACATGGATTACCAGTTCTATGGCCTGCAATCCATCCAGCTCTCATGGACAGCAGTAACCTGCAGATCTGCTCACTCTTATTGGGTTAGTTTAGTAACCATCCTTGTATTAAAGTCAGCTTGAGAAGAAATATAATATTTTCCATTAGGAGGACCTAGAAACTGACTGTAGTAAGATTTGATTGTTGATTAAGAAATAGGAATTTAGTTATGCTAAGAAATCTTCACAGAGATTGATGTGGAATAAATAATGAAATAAAATGACTGACAAAGAATTCTGCAAAGATACTCCCAAAACAATATGGAATCTGACTGAAAGCTGGTTAAACAAGGGTTTTTTTCTTTGTGGGAAGAAAATTGATGATTTACTAGTTTTATTTGATTTATATATTCTAGGTTTGGGGTTTGTGTGCTTTTAGGATTTTTGGGGGAAAAAAACCAACAACTTATTTTCAAACAAAAAGGACATTCAAATTATTAGAATATTTAGACAGATTTTTTCTATTTTTAAATGATCACAGATGACTGTTAAAATAATGCATTGAATTGGGTCTTCTCCCTCCTCCCTCCTGCTCTGAGATATTTAAGCAGAAGAACTTCATGTAAAGGGTCGAAGGGAAGCCCTAAATATGCTGCACCATAAGAGGTATTTGGTTTCATTTTTAGAAACCATCTTTCACACATAGCCCTGGAATGAATAAAGCTCTGTGACAACTCTATCAGTTGATTAGTTGAATATAAGGTTTGATCAGAAAAAAATAGGCAAAAGAAAGAAGATCAGATTCCCAAACACCTTTTGGTGCCAGTTATGAAAATATTTGTTAAATTCATTTTCATGCCTCAGCACAAATATTCCAAGAGCATTTTTTTGCAAGTGTTTTCAATTATATTTAAATGCAAATTTTGATTGAAAACAGTGGGTTTTCTTTTGTTTTGGCTTGTTCTTAAGAAGTTATGTTGCTGGAGTGACAGTACTATGCCACAAAAACAAGAGGAGCCTGCCAGGCAGCACACCACTGTGCTGAATTGCTAATAGTGACTAAATAACACCGCAGGCTTAGCCTACAGATTTCTCTTCCTTTGCTGACATTGGTCTTTCAGCCAGTGATTCAAAGGATTACAGCTGAAGCCAATGTTATTTTTTTGTGGACAGTTTCATGAGCAAAGTATTGAATATCTTACTTTATCTAAAACACAGATTCAGTCAAAGTAGTAGATCTGCCTTGTTTTCCAGCTTAGCTTTCAGTTAACACTTTCCCTCGAGGCTAACACATTGAGATCTAATAATCTGTGCATATATGTATGTGTGTGTGTGTGTGTGTGTGTGTGTGTGCGCATTGATGAATTAAAATAATGACCAGAAAACTCACAGTCCTCTACGAGGCCAGATGTGGAAATATGTGTCATAAATCTACATAACAAAAATCTCTTAGTGAGATCTTACTGGAAGCCAACACCTTTTAATTTTCTGTGAGCATTTTAGGGTTTTGCTTTATTTTTCTGGTCATGATTACATCCTTGTAATCTAGATTCTCTTATGACTTTATCTAAGGCATGATCATTTTGCCCTGTAAGCTGCTTTTATCATCCAACCAATGGCAGATTTGATAAGGGTCCAGTGTTCTTGGAGTATCTCAAAAATTTTTAGAACAAAATCTTGTTATTTTAATTTGAGATTTTCATTGAATAATTTCTCAGAATTTTTATTAATTCTGAGAGAATAGAATCATTGTCCTTTACAGGGAAGATGCAACGTCTTTTCTCATATCAAAAGAAGTAAAAATCCATTAACTGGAAGGAACCTTGATGAAAAAATTTTAATTTTTCAAGGCTAAACCTACATTGAATGTCTTCAAAGGACCTGTCAAAGTATTTGACATGTTAACACTTGTTGAAGCTGATATGTGAACACTTGTTGAAGTAATGAGGCTATGTGTAGCCTTTTAAATGTGCTATCACTTTTACCTATTTCAGTGTCTACTCAAGTCTGACAACATTCAGGTACAAACAAGGAGAGGGAACACAACCAAAACATCTCAGAGCACACACTGTAGCAAATGCCTTCAAAATTTTATGTATTTATAATAGCTATTCTAGACTGTTTTTGGGGTTTTTTTTATTGTTCCTGAAGGACTTTGAATGTTGAGTTCTTCAGCCTTTTGCATGGATGCTGTGTGAGAAAAACATAAATGTGTTCCAACCCCACAAAGAAATTAGCAAGGCCTGTCAAGCCATGGTAAGACCTGTATATCATGTCATAGGGCATAGACCCTGAGACCCTAAGATAGAACTATGAGGGAGAAATCCTTCAGGAAAAATGATCCAGCTCTTCCTCAGACTGACCTGATAAATACTGCCAAAAACCTGCAGCTTTGAGCTGAGATAATTGTGGTCCTGATGGCAGGCTCTAAATTTGCCTATTTTGATATTTTACCATTATGTCAAAAAAATCCTGTAAGGTTAATTTTAAGTTCAAAGTGGAACTTGGTTGTGAACAGCAATCTTACCTTTGTTAAATACAGACCATATTTACAAACATGCTTATAACAGGACAGTTTCTATAATGAAACCACTGGCCAGGTTTTCCAAGAACATTAGCCCCCATTGTATGCCCAAGATGCCTAGTTAGTTTGTGAAAATTTGGCAGCCATTGCATCTCTCCACTGTTTCTGAAAATCAGTGACGTAATTAAACAGCCGTCTGTTTTTTCAGTTCTTTTCAGCTATAATTTGGATGGGATTTTTCTATTGTCTTCTTGTCTTCTCTTTTTGGTGCATCAATAACTGTTAAATAATAATAGGCTTTGTTTTAGAAGACAATAAAACAGTTGATGCCTTTTTGCTTTTCTGAGTCTGCTAACATATGACTGTTCACCTATAAAGGCATACATTTCTCTTTGCTAGACAATTGTTTCTTAGCAGCTGGTAATTCACAAATGATGTAATAGGTTTTGATCCTATTAAACGTTAGCTTCTTTTGTATGTATGATCCCTTGGATTTTATCTCACTGAAGGTCAGCATGGTTCTTATGACAGTTCACTTGTATAGCTTCAAGCAAATGAGAATTTGAACTGAAATTATTGAAAAAACAAAACCTGCAAGTATAAGGCATTCCCTATGATGGTCCAATTTAACAGTTCACAATAATTCCTAAAATTTTATAACCTCAATTGCTTTTGTTTGTTTAATAGTTTTCCCTCATTTTTGAGCTACTCAGTATACAGAGTTGTGATGGGACAATGAGATTTTACAAATCATAATTTCTTTTACATGTCATTTATTTTTCTTATCTGAGGACTCAAGTATGTTGAGCATGGCAAACAGCTATGGCACCAGAGAAGAAAATGTCATGTTGCTGACAGCATGAATTCATTACTGACAATTTTGAACTGGAGAACTTTTTAATACATTGTGCTTACAAACTGTCACCTGGGAAAGGTTTCAGACAAAAGGTAGAACTGACTTCTTTGGCTCTAGGCTTGGTGTTTGTTTTCTATTTGTCTCTGTCCCACAGAGTTTCACTTGCTGGGCTTGTGAACCTATCCAAAGGGCATTCACAGAGTATTTACCTCACTACAATTCTGTCATAAGGTGTTTGGTAGACCCATTTGTATAATAACTTTCTCAGTCACACCATCAATCAAGCAATGAATCAATCAATGAATCAATCAATGAATTAATCAATGAATCAATTATTTAATCAGCCATTTTTTCGTGTTGGAAAACAGACTATATATTAGGAGCAAAGGATCCCCTTCCCCTGAAATATAGAAATGAAGAGAAAACTGACTGATTTAGGACTATTTGTAAGGTTTCTCCCATACAGGATGTTTTTAAACTATTTTTCACTGTGGTAGTAGTGGTGACAGGTCAGGTAGGATATTTCCGTCTCAGAGTGGACTGACTCTGGTTTTCTTCAGGCACCAGTGAAGATGTTTAGGGCTGGAGAAAATGACTGTGATAACTCACCTTGCTGAGAAAAGGCTTTTAACCACTGTATAGGTGAATAAAGGGCTCACACATTTCAAAAGAAAAGTAAGGTGACTTATGGTAGATTGAATCAGTATGGCAGAATCACTAACATTTTTGGATCCTTATGTAAGGAACTAAAACACCAGAAAGAGCTTTTTCACATGGAAGACTGCCCCTTCCCCATACCACTTCTTTGTGTATGATGTATCTCATCAGGTATAGCACCTGAGCCTTCTTGTATACTTATCTTGGGAATTTGATCATACAATATTTAGATTGCAGTGTCCTCCTTTGAGGCTATAAGTTGGGTTTTTCAATACTTAGCACTGAGGCATTTGCATGTGGAGGAGGAAAAGAGTGATTTTTTCAGTTGCTTTCAGGGAAAAAAAAACAACAACACAACACAAAAACACAAGGAAACAAGTCTCAACTCACACAGCCAGTACTTGAAAGCAGATGAACAAAATCTTGTGAAATTCTCAGCTCTTGGCAACTATATTAGGCTCTGAGACTTAATGAAGAGGGTCTTCTGTCAACATACTTAACACCCTTAATCAGGGACTGTATTCAGGGGATTAGAACTTTAACATAAAATTTTCCTACCCCCTGGCCTTATATGAAAAGACACATTCTTTTTAGGAATACAAACAAAATCAAGGTAAGCAGCAGAAGGCAAAGATGGAATTTTATTCACTTATGAGAGATAAAATTCTAAACTCAGTGCTTTAGGTAGAGTTTTCTTACCTTTTAATAATAGTTATGGATAACTGGCTTGGATAGTAATGCAATTGTAATTTTTTGGGGTAAATTATAGATACTGTAGAACAAACTCAGTTTTCAAACTTTTATTGGATTAATTTGAGTTGTTTAATGATGCATTCATCAAGATACATTCCCCTTCCTTTAAATTCTTTCTATTCCCAGTGCCTTAATCAAAATCTGTTGGCATTCAAAACAAAGACAGCTGTGCAGACCCAGTGACCCAGAAGAACTGTCTGTCCACATGTTTATCCTAGGGTACCAGTATTCTAAGTCCTATATTTTTCTTACTAGGGAAAGGAAACAGGGAGCAGGCAGGTTCACAGGAATCACTAAACACTTCTTTCAGAGAGGTTCTGCTGAAAAAGGAAGCATAAACAGAAGGAAAAAAAATATCTAATTATTTTAGATATTTTTATCAGGAAAAGGAGATCTGAAAATGAATGAATTTCAGCATTCATCACAGTAATCAGCAGTTAAAAGTTAGACTACTGTAATCTCCCTCAACTAACCAAAGCTCCTGAAAGATCAGTTCTGTAGAAGGCCAACTTCTCAACTTTTCAATGCGCTGTTACTTCCTTTCTCTTGGAAATTTCAGATCCCAAAAAAAGGGCCATTTGGAAAGCAGCTGGCTCATATTCTGTACAAAGATGCTAATTTAGTCATTATTCTTATCTCTTTTGGAGCCATCCTGGCCATTCTGGATTTTGTGTGACATCGAAAGTCTGCTCTAATGCCTTAGAGAAATAAGATGAGCCTTAAACACATTCAAGATGAGAGCAATTCCTCTCTGATACCTCAGAGCATTCCACATTTTCAAGGGGAAAAATCAAAATCTCCAGAGAAGAGTGATTTTACCATCACCCAGGTCCAGAGTACATCTGTGTATGGGAAAAGGAGATTCACTGGCACTCTTAACTGTGCTGTCTGAGCTGTAAGTCTCAGGATTTGCTGGACAGCAATATATGCTTACAGTCACCTGTACCAAGGTCTGTTATCAAGATGATTTCAGCTTGATCATGTTTGGATATTTGGGAAAAAATCTTAATTGATGAGGCACAGGTTGTCTAGAGAAGCTGTGGCTGTCCATCTCTGAAAGTTTCCAAGCCCAGGTTGGATGGGCTGGGAGAAACCTGGTCTGGTGGGAAGGGTCCTGCACATGGCAGGAGGGTGGAACTGGCTCAGCTTTCGGGTCCTTACAACCAAATTATTCTATCATTCTTTGATTTTTTTTTTGTCTGTTATAATTTGGAAGGGATCCTCTGGAGGGCAGAACTAAGCCTGTGCATAAATAGGGCTCACCCAACTTATTTTTGGAGGTATAAACCTTTGGGAGATGAGCAATCTATCTCATGGGCTTGAGAACAGCAAGTCAGGAATAAGATTCCAGTTCATCCAGTGTTGTCAGAGATGCTGAACTATAGGTCAGTAAATACCCTTGTGCAGTCACTTTCTTTGAAGGAACAAGTCTAAAATAACCTTCTTTGATAAACAAAGACAAGGTTTTGCTATTCACCTCAATCAGTTCAACAGGTGAAGAAAGTGGAACTTTAGTTTCATATGTTTGTCTGAGCACTGTGTTTTTGTAACCATAAACCTGTTCAAAATCTGTTGATTTAATTCCCATGAATTCTGAAACAATCCCATGCAATGTAAAGATGGGTATGAGAAAAAATGAAATTTTTGGTGGAGACAAATGGAAAAATGAACAAAAAATAAAATTAAGACCATTGTTTTCATATTCACAGAAGAAAAATTTTGAAAATTTGAAAAAATACTTGTTTTCACACAAAAGCATGGCCCAAAATTGCTGGTTTAAGTTTAGAATTTCTCAAGGTTAGATGAAAATGAACCCAGGTAGCATTGGTTTGCCCTTTTCAGCCCTGAGATAGTCACTGTTGAAAGCCATCCTGCCCCTTCTATGTGATTGGAAACCTACATTTTTCATGACTTAATATTCTTCTGTATTCATTGAGCATATCCAGTCTTCCCTCAAGTTTATTTTCATGGTTTCAAAATTAAGAGGAAATGCAAAATGTATCACATCACAGATTGCTATAATTTGATGAGAGATGTTGCAGTGTCTTAAAAATGTCTGAAAAATATTCTGAAATTAACTCTTTGGGAAAAAATGGAAGACTCTAGGCAATTCACAAAGCACAGATACATACTTAAACACAGTTTAGCAGTTGTAAACCAAAAAAACCCTAACAACTTGCTCCCCTTCACACTTACCTCCACCTTGAAGAAGCAGCTCACAAGAGATAATTTGAATTAATCAATCAATTAATCAATCAATCAATTAGTAAATGAACAGAAGTGGCAGAACACACAGCCAAAGGGTATTGAATTAGTCAAGCACACTGTTGGACTAGGACACAGTTTACAGAGGCTTTGCACAGCTTAGTTCTGGTTCCTGGATCTATGAAAGAACCTGAGATTTTTGTAATTTCACCACCACTCTGAGGCCATTTCTCAATGAAATGTGCTGGATGAGAGATTTACACTACAAATTCCAATTCCTTACATGTATTAGGTTACAGAGTTCCTGCTTTGCCCCAGCCTCTTGCATTCCCAGCTGGCATTTGTCTGCAGATCAAAAAGCACAGATAAAAAATTACTTCTGTAACTTCTCAGGAAAACTGTTCTTTTGAGAATATTATGCATTCAGCCGGAAAAGCTCTGACAAATTTTCTTATCATGGCAACAGAAAGTTCTCAGATTTGTGTTTACTTTAGGATTTTGAGGGTCTTTCATTTTGGGGTTTGGTTTATTTTTTTTCTGTTGTTGGTTTGGTTTTTTGTTTTCATTTTTGAAATACGTTCACATTCTGGTTTTGCTAGACAAGTGCAGAGGTTTCATGTGGCCTTTCTGAAAAGACTACACTGTTTTGAAGATCACTCATACCTCTTGTGCCTCTAACTTCTCATGCAATTTTCCTGCAACTTCTTAAGTAGCATCTTTAATGCACAGTTCCACTCCATGCAATTTCGGAGAAAACATCAATTCCTGGTGTCCAAGGATGCTCACAGTTAAAGGGGAAAACCATCTCTGCTGTGATCTTTTCTCCTCTATCAACTTCTACTTTAATCCCAAATGTAGTTTTCAAACCATAAGAGTTCCATAAATATTTTATTATTCACATCCCTGAAAATAATTGCTAGCAAGACCAAATGTCAAATCCATGGTTTGAAAGTGTTCTGCTAAATCCACTAGCATGAAGATGGACATAGAGTTTAGGACGATATAAAACAGCAGGGACACAGGCTGGAATAAAACCATCACTTCTGTGTTTGAGGAGCCACAAGGGGAAATGCAGGAGGTGACAAGTCACACAGTCAGACAAGGAGGCAGAGGGAAAGCAAGCAGAGAGTTGTACCAAGACCTTACCCAGAGCTATTTTTCAGCATAAGCGAGGGAGCACAGAGCTGGAGGGGAGAAGCAGGCATGTGCTGTACCCTATCCTTGTGCTACCTAGAGATCAGCAGTCACCTTAAGCTACCACCTCTGTAGAGTCAGTCTCCTGCAGCAGCAAGAGGAGTCACAAAATTATTACCAACAGTAAATAATTGCAGCTTACCTACAATAATTCTTATGGGTTTTAACACTTTTTTCCTTCAAATATTGCAAGAACCTTAATTCTCAAGCATATTCAACTGCAACAACAAAACCATTTCTGAATCTAGTACATAGAAATAACATTGGTCAATAGTTTTATATTATGTTATGTTTTAAGGATCTGCAATTCAGCAAGGATCTAGAATTTTTCCAGCACTGAAGAAATCTATCCCTTTAATTTCTGGTGATTTGCAGGCCACCATGGTTTCCCCTATCAAAGTTCATTATTTTGGGCTTGAAAACTAAGCTCTCTTAGAAATCTGGTTCGCTATGAACACACTGCTGTCTATATATCATCCACGATAACTTTAGAATTCTCACTACATGAATATTCTGAATATGATGACACATATTTTATTATGCTTTGCAAAACAGATAATTACTACCATACTTAGAATGAAAGGCAAAGGAACAGCTATTAATGGTCTAATGATTTACAGACCAGCTTTGCTTCCAGACAAGAAGACTCCAAAACTGCATTACTATTCATTAAAACTTGCAAGTTCATTAGAAACATGGTAAGATTTCTGTAAGTCTTACTGAAAATCAGTGACTGCAAAGATCCAAATTTCAACAGGAATTAGGTAAATTAAATTCTAAGGCACTTTGGGAAATCCCATGAAGGCCTGTATAGAAAACAGATAAATACTTCAGCCAGCTAAATGCATTTAATCAAAAAACAGTTTCTGGCTCCTAGCTGCTTAATGCCACCATGAATTTTCCTGCTAAAACTGAAAATTCTTTCAGGCCCAAAATTTCTGTGTCAGCACACTACTTGATCCCCCCAGTTTTAGCGACTATCTGGTCCTACCTGCCTTCTGAGGAGTCTGCTTAGGCAGATTATGACCATTTTGCAGCCAGGAGCCTTTGGATCAAAATCACTGAACACCATGAGAGAGATGACAAAAGACTGACCTGACCTTTCATTTTGTCTTCTCCTATATAGACAATTCACAAGGAGAGTACATCTAGGTCTTCCCTGTGCAGTGCAGGGACTGGGGAGCCCATCAAAGGAGGTAAAAGAGGGTGGTGGTACTGTGATTTCTCTACATACAAGGATTTAACAGCCACAGTCTGGTCTGAGGAGGTGGCATTACCCTGCTGCTGTGTCTTGGAAGAGCCAACCACGTTCAGCACTTCCAGGCATAAATATGGATATTCTACACCATTTTTCTTTATCTGGGTCTTGTGACTTCTACTTAATATGCAGAGACTTTATACCAGTTTCAAAGGGAGTGAGAGACTTTGCAACACTTAAAGATCTCCTTCACTAATAGAAACTTAATTCTGGATTGTTTGAATAAATCCAGCTTTAAACATCTAAAGCTATGGCTATAAGGGAGGGTGATATAGGACTGTCCAGCTGAAGGCTAGGATCTACAGCAGTCCCTATCCTCTTGTTGTGACAGCACTGTCATATATCTGGGTTTGGAGATGATGACTGTGTTTATCTGCACAATACTTCACTACTGTTGTACATTAACTTAATGTTTTACACTGCACCCCATTGTGGACTCTGAACACAGGCTACACAACACCTTAAGTGACATTATATAGGATTGCCTTAAATGTTTCAATTGTATATTGTTTAGGAGGCTGTGACAGATACTTATTTAAAAAATACACTTGGTACAAATAGGCACGTGTACCTGTGTTTTTACTGGTTTTGTGGGAACAGACGGGAATGTGGGTCAGCCCCAAATCAGACTGCACTTGCAGTGTCTTAAAACAGCTTCCCTGGAGTGATGCAACTTTGATTTCAGAAGAGCTTCTCCAAACTGGCTGACCTGGGGCTCTTACACAGCCCATCCCCTAGTTAAATTTCTATTGCTGCAGAACTAATCCATGGTGTACCACACCTTCCAATGTAGTGGTTTGGAAATTTCCTTGGGGCTCCTACAGGGCTCTCTCATCTTTGATAAAGAGATGATGTTTGATGTTTTGTCATTTCCCTTGCTCTATTATTTTATATATGTGCTAGAAGAGAACAGGTTAGTCCAATAGATTTATGTCATTAGCTGAGGATTTGTTTTTTATGATGAGTGATATCATGTAATTTATTTGTTAGATTTCATAAATAGGGTTAGTAATCTCTTCCCCACTTCAGATCAGTAGAGATACCACACGGATTCTTATCACATGGTGCATTTAATTATGATAAATAAGCAAGGATAAATTAAGCCCATAAAAGGCTCAGATGGATATTATATTTGCATTGTGAATGCATGCTACGATGAAAATGTACCATTTGGAGGGCCCCTTTGAAACTGAGCTCTGGATCCACACTTAATCTGTATTGTAAAAGAAAGATGTGAACAGTAAATTCATCAGCTCATAAAAAACATAGGGGAAGATTTTGGTTTCAGCAAAAAAACCTCATTTTAATTTGTGTAGAAGAGAATGACATGAAAGGTCTGATAGGTTTAGCTGGCATGTAATTTTCCGGTCAGTTGCAATTAAGAACTTTGGACTGAATAAAACCAGACACATTGGTGGTATTCCAAAGTTCCAGGAAACCTAACTGATTGAAAAGTGTATTTATAATTGGACCAGTTATGGAGTCCAACCCCTAAAACTGCTATGTAAGGTCAGGAAAGGTGTAGTTCATGTTAACAATATGACTCCACTGGGAAACCAATGATTTTATTCACTTCTGCTCATGAATAAATTACATTTTTAAAAAATTCATAGGAGACAAAAAAATCATAGGAAGAATATCACTTGCATTTAGAAAGATAGCTTACTATTGTGAGCTGAACATTGCTGAAGCTCTCTAAATCAAGTATAGAAATATATTCTTACATAATTTTTATTTATATAGGAAAGTAAAAATAGGCAGACAGTAAGAAGACAAATTTAGCATTTACACAACAACTCTGAGATAACAGAAGTTAATTTCTTGTGCATTTAAGCCAGTAGCAGCCAGTATTGTGGAAAACCAATAGGAACACAATGGGGAAGTACATGTAACATGTATGTTTTTAAAGAAGTAAGGGGGTTTTGTTGCATTTCTTTTGTAATTTTTCAGTTTGTCTTGTAATACTATAGTATTTGTTAAGTACTGATGTATGATCATCACTCTGTATTACTGCACTTACCAAAAGAGAAAATTATAATTCTGAACTCATGTTTAAAAATGTTTCCTGAAACACTGTTTCTCCTTGCATTGCCTCAACCTCCTTTTCCCAGGGCAGTTCATCTTGGCTTCACCTTTTCTCTTTGTTCTAAGGAATGGGTGGAGGAAGATCCACTAAATTTTGAACCTATATGAGTTCCACATCTGAATGGATTTTATAAGAAATACAGTTCAATATTTAAGAAGTGATTGTGTAGTGAAGTTTAGGACACAGAATTACTGCCAGGATATACAAATATAGGCAAAGCAATTTTTTAAAAGCCATTGAAAGGTTTATTTGGTCTGTATAGCTCCAAATGTCTTCAAACCACAGTATGTTCTCAGATTGAAAAACAAAACCAAAAATCCCCAGAAAACAAACAAAAAAAAAAAAAAAAAAGGAAAGAGAAAAAAGTTCTTTAAATTAAAAAAAGCTCTAGTATACTAAAATTAAAAGGAATCCAACAAATTCTGAGATGATGGATAGACTTGTGGTTTTGGAATTAATTGGGGCTCAAGTTTAAACTATGTATCAAACTAGATGAAAAGCTCAAAACAATTGGGGCATTGACTTTAAAAGCCTATATTCAAGTTCTCCCCCCATTTATAGCTATGTTTTTAATATCTAAGGAGTCAGAGAGAATAATCTGAGAAAGGCTTTTATCCAAATATCCAGTAACTTTGTATTACAAGATATTTACTGGGGATATTTTTATATGAGAGGTTCTTTTAATTCATAGAGTTGAGGGAAAAGTATACCATAACTTCCTTTTACACTATTTTTAATGGAGATGAGGAAGTTAACTTGGAGCTGGAGAACAGTGGCACTGATGAACAATGATCAAAGCTGGGACTCACAATTATACTTCAGATTCTCTTTCAGACAAAGTTACACTGTGGTTCTTGCCCAGTTCTTCTCTACAGAGATCTAAGATGATTTTCAACTAAGAATGATGGGTAAGAATAATACTTTTCTTACTTTTTACTTCTTTATGCATGCTTTGGGGGCACATAAAATTCCAGATGGCTCCTGTGAAATCTATCATGTGACAAGGTTGCAAGACTTTGAGGTTTCCAACATTTGATTCCACCTCATTTGCCAACTCAGTCCAGCATATTTTGTGATGGCTTCTGATGATTTTATTTCTAACTACAGAGAATCTGTTTCCACTCTAGGTGGACACCCACTGCAGGCTGATTTTATTTAGTATTTAAGTTCTTCCAGATTCAGAAGAGATCTAAAAAGCTTTTATGGTCACTCTAAACAATACAACAGAGGTACATGCCATCTTTACATGAAATCTTTCCTGACTCTTGGTTTGTTGGTTTATTAGTTTTCTATTATTATTATTATTATTATTATTATTATTATTATTATTATTATTATTATTATTATTATTTCATAAGAGTATTACTTAGGTGATTTCATGGGTTCAAACCAAACTTACAGTCAAATTGAATGCAAGTGATAGTGTAGGTTCACCAGCAAGCTTCCTACTTATCTCTAGACTGCAATAGTTATGGTGATTTTTATTGTGGTAGTAGTGATCTCTTCTGCCTAGACTGGAGTTTAGGGACAATAACTGAGCCTGGTATTTGCAGCATTTATAGCTGTGAACACAATAGGAATGCATGTTGGTGCAGAATGTAAAATCAGACTTGCTTTCAGATACTTATAGTCAAGGGAAAATGCCAGATAATTATGCAGAGGTTGTACAGGCTTTTTAAGAAGGACATTTTGATGTTCACTGCAGCTAAGCAGTGTAAATTGGTTCAGTTCCATGAATAAACTATATTTAGCTTGTACCTAAATTTTTCATGAATTGTTAGTGTATTTTATCAAGCTGCTGAGAGAACAGTCCTTCAATCAGTTCTGTCTATTCTGCAAAACAAGGTAAATAACTGATTTTTTTTCCTCCTCACTGTCGTGGTTTTGAACTAGTAATTAACAAAAAGGGGGAAAAAGAATTATTTATCTCTTGCTGTGAGATATGGATTAAAATAAGAGCAAACCAGGCATAAAACTTAAAAGGAGTAAAGAAAGTTTATTGACAAACTACAAGAATAAGAACACCAGAATAAACTTTTAGAAAAAACCTTTTCATTTCTCACTGCCTACCATTCTTTTGTTCACATGACAACAGAGACAAAAAACTTTATAATTTTGATGGTTTAAATAATCTCAATTCTCTTTACAGTCTTTCCATCAGTTTCTGTAAAGAAACAGAAGTTCCTTTCTGTTAATTTATGGAGTTTTTCACAAGAAAACTATTTTTGTTATAGTTTCTCGTTTCTCTGATATCAGCTGCTCAGAGCTGCTGTTATCAAAGCCCACTTCTCTCATTCCACATCACTCTGAAATGTGTTATGGGTCATGAGTTTGGGGATAGCATTTTTAAGGATAAGTTAGTCAAAGGCAAAAAGGTATTCTTCATCTGTTTCTGTGAGCTTCACTAGAAAACAGTTTTCTCATTGCCTCTCAAGGCTTCAAATCTCCCAGCACTTCACTATACCATAATTACTCTACTTTTTACTCAAATTTACACTTTGAACACTCTATTCCTCCCCATACTCTATCATGAATTAAAGGAGTTCTTTTCAGGACTTCATTGTCCATCCCCATAGTTTTAACAGAAAGATATTTCAGCTTAATTAAAGCATCTTCTTAATTCTCTACCTTTCTTGAAGTTTCTTTTCTTTCTTGCCACTAGTAGTTTATAAAGTCTCTTTTCATGTTGATCACTCTCCTTTTCTCTCTCTGGATGAAAAGATTAATCCGCAAGTGTCATCTGGATAAGAAAGAGTTAAAATCTTGCCCAAGCTTTTGTAGATGGTTCGGTGATCTCTGCTGAACAGGAGCTGGAGCCGTCTGCAATGGAAAGTTCTTCATAGCTGCTCTAGAGAGTGTGGTTGGTGTCTCTGCTTGCTGCAGGCCCAGAGCCCCTCTTCTTCTTCACTCAGCAGTTTTCTAGTGAATGTAGTTACAGCAAAACCTGCAGCCGAGCCAGAGATCGGGCCAGGCCGGGCCGGGCAAGCCCCCGCAGGCCCCATCTCTCGGCCGAGAGACTCGGCGGGCCCGGCCCGGCCCCCGCCCGGCCGCATGGCCTGGGCAGGGAACCAGAGGCCAGCCGGAGCTCCGCCACCCTTCACAGTCAGGAAACAAAGAGCACCACAGCCTTCTGGTTGTACACTTTAAGGTGGGGTTCACAAGTTAATTCTACTTTTCAATGGCTAAAACTGCTGTCAATTCTCAGCAATGACCGATAATTGGTCAGGAGAAAAGACTCCCAGGAGTCCCCAGCAACTTTAACTTTCTTAAAGGTAAAGGAACCCCATGACACTCACTTTCAAAATTATTTGCACAATACCAAACAGGAAAAACTAACGAACAAACAAACAAACAAACAACCCCCCCCCAGACTTTCAAGAATTTGTGTCACCAAAGAAAGAAGCAAAAACTCCTGCCTGCAGCTCATGTAGCTACACATGGAAAATTTTCTAATAGATACAGAAGGAAGTAAGGATACAAGGAAAAAAGCATAAGTGATGGTCTTGCTTGTATCAGCTCCTATGTAACAGCCATAGCAACAAAAGCACATTCTTGCTTGTAAAATCTTGCCTGTGGTAGAAATGTTGACAGAAAAGAAATTTTGCAAGAAAAAAACAAACATAAAAAATCACACTCTTAACTGATGGTCTTATTTGAGCAAAAGTTTGCGGAGACTCCTGACTCTTCTAGTTGTTTCTTAGGAAACCCAAGGTCTTAAGATGGAAGATAACCCATAGAACTCTAAGTGACTCCAATTAAGAGGTGTGAATATAATTTACACCTGTTACCTTTCAGCAGGAAAGGCTACAACCAGAAACACACGGCACACAATCCTATTGAGAGCCTTTCAAAGAGAAAAATTGATTCTATTTGAAGCATCCAGCTCCTTAGCCTGAAAAGAGGAAAAAAAAAAAAAAAAGAAAAAAAAAGACATGTAGAGTGTTTTAGAGGGACAAAAATAATAGTTCCCCTGCTGTGTGTTCTCACTTTGAAACAAATGGAAAAAAAACCAAGACAATGATTAAATAAAACTCCAGATTATTGAAAATATTCTCTAGAAACAAGTATGCAAATACAAAGAATATGTGATTTAGAAACACGAGCCAAAAATACGCTTAAAAAATAAACTTGCAGATTTTTCATTGATTGATAGCAGGCACTGGTTATAAATTTTCAAATCTTGAAATTCTGCTTAAAGTTTTCACCTGCAAATGAAAGAATTACTTGTTTGAAGATAATAACTGCATTACATTTCAGAAGGCAGATAAAACCAATCAATTTCCCAAAGTTCTTATAAGTAAACATAAGTATGGATCCAGATTGCCTTCCAGTTACCCATAATGTCAAAACTTGGTATTTCATTTTTTACTGAAAATGTATTGTTTCCCAAAGGGGAGCCCACATCAGAGATTGTGGGATCTAGTCTCCATTGTCCTGGATCCATACCTCACTGCCTGCTCTGTCCTTCTGGCCTTCCCTTTACTCTCCATGAATCTCTGTGTTGGTGCAGCACCTAGCACTGGGACAGCAATCCAGGAGTGAATCCCTGGGAAGCAAGGTATTCCAGGTAAGCTATTCTACAGCTTCTGTTTTAACAGGAGTCCTCAAATTATCTGCCAACACATCCTCTTTGGACAGGCTGGTGCACTTTTATTAGGAGATAAATATATCCATATATCAAGCCCCTCAGTGTTGTATAAATCCAGGTAGCCCCATGAAGTATGTTTCTTCAAGACATGATTGTTGTCATTTACCAACTAGGAACATTTACCAACAAGTTTGTTCTTCCTTCTGGCTTATCTGCTCTGAATTTTTAGAAAAACTGATTCTCCCCATGGTGGCCAGTGCACTATTTACCACTTGTGTTTCATGAATACAACAGCCTCAAAGGTGGAATATTTCAAAGAACATCTGGCTAGAACACAGCTGGTACAAGCACTTTGCACTGAAAATGTTTCTGTGCAAATCCGTACGACTACTGTGTTCAGAAAAAGAAACTGCAACAAACAACTAATAAACCCTAACCAGACAAAAATATACAAACAAGAAGCAACAAAAAAAACCAACTCCAAAACAAACAAACCAGACAAAAAAAAGAACCTAACTCTCCTTTCTTTTCTTTAAATATTTTTTTTAATTCAAGAATTCCCACCTTGATATTCAAAAAGCAAAATTATTAGTAATAAATATATTTTTCTGACACCCTTATTGGGACAATAAAGAAAACTAAATCAATCAGCTGAGCAGGAACAAGGACAAACTATTTGCCAGTGTGTGGGGGAGAAAAAAGAAACTGCATCTAGGAGTGGTCCTGTATCTACCTTTGTTTAGAGTGCAAGTCTATAACAAGTAGATCAAAAGCTTTTTACACTTGCTTCATGGTCTTTTGTAGTTCTCTGCCTTGAAAAATATGTGCTGAAAACTTTTCTTTTTAAAAGAAAATCTCTTATTGTTTAAGTCTGAGTCACAAGAACTTTACTTCTGTTTTTGGGTCAGACACAGAGACAAAAAAAGACTTACACGATCCATAATTTTAATTTCTCACCATCTACATTAAACAAAAGTCCAAAGGCTGTCCTAAATAGTATTTTGTTTCCATGTCATTAGAGCTCAGGAAGCCTGATCTGCCCACTGGCAAGGCTGAGAAGTGAATAGATGAAGTGCTCCTTCCCTAGCTTTGCAGAATTTCACATAGCAACATTGTGAGTGGGGGATAAGTATGTTTCTGCTGAGAAACCTTGACATCTTGCGAATGAACCTTAAGAGAATTTCAATGAAAGTGAGATTCAGCAACCTGTTCTCTAGAAAAATTCAGTCATACCTCTTGATTTTTTTATGTATGAGTAAGAAGATTTCCTATTTCCACTTAGGCTACTAAAAGCAATGACTCATAGCAGTATTACTTCTGTTTAGGAAGTCATAATATAGTGCTTACCACTGGCACATTACTTTAAAATGTCTGGGTTTGTAGTATTACCCTCATATTGAAAAAAAATATTTGCAGAATGGACATATCAAATAACTTATCCAAGGACACACTATTTCAGTGGGAGAACATAGAGATTGATTTTTTTTCTTCTTACAAGGTATTTAATAACTTAGGCTTGACTTTCATGTGCAATTTATTTGCAAAAGAAGCACAGGAGAAAACATTTCCGTGTCAGGAGGGAGAATGCTTCCAGGAAAACTGTTTTGGTTGGTTGGTTGTTTCTTTCAGTTTTTTTGATTGTTTTTTGAGGTTTTTTGGGGTGGTTTTGTTGTGGGGTGGATTTTTTGTTTGTTTTCTTTTGGTTTTGTTTGAGTTTTGTTGGGTTGTTTTTGTTTTTCTTTCCATTCAGACCATTTTAAATATTTGCTGTTAAAATTTTATCATACTGTGACCTAAAGACAGTAGAGTGGAATTTTCTCAGTGTGAGGAAAGTCTGTATTTCTAACACTTTTAGGTCATGACTGTTCTGAACATGCTTCTCTTTTGAAAAAAAGCATGTAGAAACATCTATCCATGTGCTGGATTTATGGATGAAAATCAGCCTGGATGCTGGTTTTGGTTTGAATTAATTGCTCTTAGTTTGCAGTATGCATTCTCAGAACCCAAATCAATTGGGTGATTTGGCCCAGGTTTAAAGTCCTTTCTATGTGTGTACAGTTGAAGTGCGAAATTTCTGGGAGTTTGAGCCCCAAACTGGAGCATTTTGTATAAATATGCAGTGATGAAGCTTCTGTAACATGCAAACTTTTGAGCAAAAAGGAGAAAATCTTCTGCAATATGTGAATGTTTGTTCTCTTAGATATGTTCTAGGATTTTCTTAATTTTCTAAGTTATCTAAGTTAGTTGAGGCTGAGTCCCTCTCTGATTTTCTTGTTTTGGAAATAATGTGTTTTAGCAGAGTACATGAAACTAGCAATTAGAAAGCAGTTCCTTTTTAGAAGGATGCCGATCACAATGCACAACAGTAGGAAATAATTATGTTTGAAAATGTACAAATAAATAAAATTAAGAGTATTCTCCCTTGGATGTCATTCATATTGTGCTTTTCACTTAATAAAAAAAGTCTCTTAGCATGATTTTTCCAGCCTAAGCAGTTGGTGTTAAGGTGTTGATGGTCATTAACAGGATGTAGAATTGGCCAATTAAATTTATTTCTGCAGCAAATTAAGACACAAGGTTTTAGAGTCTGCACTTAGCAGAGTCTGCTTCTGACAGGATTTTGGATATCTGTGTTGTCTAATGAGTAGAAAAGCAGCAGAAAAAAATGGTGTGGAGTGCCTCAGCTTCTCAGCCTCTCTGAAAGACAAATCCTTCCTAACCTCAAAGAAAGACTCTGAAATGCTGAAGCTGGCATGGCAGATGAACAGGATGTCTGTCCTCTGAGGTTGATAAGATGAGCTGTTACCAACAAGCTCTGAGGAGACTGATACTGGGCAGTTTCTACATCACTGGATTACCACCAGGAGGGCTGTTTTTCTTTTTTGATGAAGAGAGATGCCTGAGGTATCTGGGCAGGGCTTTGGAGTCCTGCTGATCCCACAGGGACACATAATTGTTGAGACTGGAAGGGACCTAAGGATGTCATCCAGCCCAATGTCTTTGCTTCAGTGAGACTTGGCAGAGCTGGCTGCCCATGACTATGTCCAGATAAATGTTTAAAGTTTCCAAAGACAAGAGACTCCAGAATCCCCAACCCATGCCAATGCTTTACCACACTTACAGTAAAAAAGGATTTCTTATGCTAAAGTGAAATTTCTTGTGTTTCATTGTGTGGCCATTGCCTCTCATCCTGTCAGCAGACAGCACTGAGAAAAGCCTGTACATTTTTGTGATGGCTCTGAATATATCCATGTGTTTCTGGTACTGGAGAGTCCAGCACCAGACCCAGAACCTTAGATGTACCTCAACAGTGCTGAACAGGGGGAAGAGTCACCTCCATCAACCTCCTGGCACTGCTGCCAGGTGCAAACCAACAAGTCATTGCCCTGCTGTTTTGCAGGTAAGGAGATACTGTTAATGTCAGGAAAACAGCATCTCTATGATGTGCCATTTAGAATTTCAGGAAGGACTGTTACAGAAACAAAGAAAACCATACTTTCTAAGGGGACAAAACGGGAGAGATGCCTTAATACTATGCAAGAATGTATGTTCTACAGTGATATAACATTTAACTTCATATTTAACTGACAAGGCCACTTTTAAAATAAAATTATCATAAAACTTTCCAATGTTTCTGTTAAATTTAAACAAGTGTCAATGTAGCCTCTTGTAGTCCTTATCTCTTATAACTTCCCACAGAAAATTACCAATTTCTTGCTGTACACTGCTTTGGGGTTGTACTCTAAAGCACCCTGTATCTGTGAGAAGGAGAGGGGGAAATAATTGATACTATAAAGCCCTAATGTGAAACAAAAGGTCAGCAAAAGCATTGGCCCAGAGAAATGGAGAACCTTCAAGGAAAGATGTGTGAATAAGAGATAAAAATTACACCACCTCTAATGTCTACTTTTGGATGCAAATGTTTGTGTCTTGGTCTTTGCTCACACCTGTGTTTGAAGGCTGAATCTGGCTTTCATCAATGAGTGTTACCACCCAGATTCACAGATAGTGGGAAAAACTATTATAACACTTCAGTAATCTGTCAAAAACATGCAAGATGACAAAAATAAGCATAGGTTAAAAATTACAGGAAGTGTTTTCCAGTTTACTGCCAGTGATACTACCATTTTGGTTATTTAGGATAATCTGTCAATTATCTGAACATACTAAACTCGTATCAAATTTTGTGAGCGATTATTGCATCCAGCAGCATGTGCTGTAACATACATAACTTTGTAACTCACAAAAATTTTATAGTGTGTAACCTCTAGTATTAGTAATATTTTGACAGAATGAAATTTTCAGGAATATGACTTAAGCCCGCTCAAATATAATTTTCTTACCATGTGAAATAATGCCTGTATCTATGGTGGTGGCTGGGAAATACCAGGTACATTTCTTATCAGCACAAATTTGTGGTCTCTGTTGCTGCCCAAGCCACTTTGGTGTGTGAAAATAGTGTTTTCCCGGGGAAAAATACCCATTTACTGCTACTTTCTTGAAGCTATTGAACACATGATGCAATTCTCCAGGAACCTTGAGGAATGTCTGTCAGTGAACCTGGAATCTTTTTCAGTGAGTCTTATCAGGAATTATTTCAAATGTCCTCTAGACATGTTTTTGATGACCTGTCTAAAGGACATTTGAAATAATTCCTGATAACAGGTGGAAGAGGCTGTGAAGTTTCTGTCTCTGGATAGGGACCTCAAATGCCTTTAGGGCATGTCTGTGGGTTCACCTGCTCAGTGATACCCAAAAAAAATGTTTGTATGAAACACAGTATACAAATTAATAGCAGAAATCTTAACATTTATTTTCTATTTATTTTGTGGGTTCTCTGAATTCTGTCACACTAATTATTGAGCAAAGATTTTTTTAATTTCCTTGAAAATTTTATTTAGAATCCCCAGTTCATCTTGCAGTCTTCCCCATGCATGTTCCAGGTTTCCTTAACTGAGATTTTGCCTAAATGTAAGCTGCTCCTAACATACTCAGCATCTACACCGTGCATCTCATTTCCAAAGCAGAGCACTTTTGCAGACTTGTTTCTGAATGATTTATTTCTCGTTGCAGGCCTGCCCTTACGTATGAGCATGAGGTAGGAAAACTGGGTGACACAGCCAGGGACAGTGAACTGTGAGATTATAAATCCAGATAAATACACGCCAAATGTATGAAAAAAAAAGAGAGGAGTTTTGAGCCAATTGGGTCAGGCCCATACCTACAATTTTAGCAACACTTCTAGAGTTGGAATGGATACCAGTAAATATTGAATAAGAGAGTAAGGATAATAGAGAAACATGGGCTTTTGGAAAACCATAATGCCAGCCCTACCATTTTAGGCATTATTCAACAGTTAAACTTGTCAGTTTCTAAAGCTGTAGAAATGCTTAACTGCCTTGTGCTTTCTGTTGACCAAGTTATTATGCATTTGGCAAAGGACTTCACCATGCTTTTCAGAGTAATGACCTGGGGGATTTTATGATCCAAGAAGATGTGAAACAGGAATAAATCATTGCCAAATTACAAATTGGGCATCCAGTCATGAGAACATTTTTACATCTTTTTAAAAGTCCGAAAGTGCTTGGATCTATACGCTGCTTCCTGCAGACAAACTCATAAAGCTTGGCAAAAGAGCTGCAAAGGCTCTGAGATTCCAGACCGAGTGTTTTGGAGACAAAGTCATATTTGCTAACTAATGCTCTGGGAGTTTCACTCAGGAAATTATATTTCCTTTCTTTATTTTTTTAATCTCTCCTTTCCCTCCAAGCTGCAATGAAAAAAATTCATCTGGTCATTGACAACGTAGATTGTTTCACACTGGATTTTAAATTTTCACCAAACACTCTATTTGTCCTTGTTCTTAGAATATTTCCAAGGGATACTTTATAATGCCAGATTATAAATCACTGAGGGAACTATCTTATCAAATAAAATCCCTTGTTTAATCTTTTATGCCTTCATTTCTCAAGTCCACATTTGGATGTTTTGCTACGAAGTCAGTGAAATTAAGTAATTCTGTTGTTGACCACTTTAAGTACAATTGAGGAAATAAGTACTTGTTCCTAATTTTGAGGAATGTTCTTACCTGTTAAAAGTAAACAATATTCTTATCCACTTATTTTCTTTAAGTGGTCATTTTAGTGCTTTTACACAGTACTGTGGCAGAAAGATAACTGCAGAAAGTTAACAGATCTCAGCATGCTTCAGCACAAAGCAGTTGCTCTTCACACAGCTCTGTACAGCTTTTGAATGTTTTTTATACATTAGCAGGGAAAAAATCCAAGCCATTTCAGGGATAGGGGTAAGAACATGGAAATAAGAAGAAATTCTTTCAGTGTCAATAGACAGATGGGTCCCTTCAGCCTCCTGCTTTACATAGAAGAGTTTATCCCATGTAACATTTATTTTCTTTAAGAGGAAGAAGAATCTCAAGTTGGATTTTAGCATGTTCCTCCAAAATTAAATCTGGAAGTACTTTGTATTCTAGCAGGTATAAAGCTCTCCAGCAGAGTGCTGGCTCAAGTATGCTGTGTGATCCTCAATGAGCATCATGGACAGAGTGCTGGGAATGCAATTTGGTGGAAGTCCAATTTCCATCCCATCTTAGGGTCAAGGGATTTCTGAACGTCTTTCACTAAAACTTGCAGGTCTTCAAAGCTTTCCTCTGGATCTCAGCACTGATGATCCACCACTGGCTAATAAATTCAGGAGCAGCATCCCAGCTAGTATTTCCAATTCATTAGCTGTAAAATATTGGACAAACATTCAGCTGTAAAAGGAGACCCTGAAGAAAATCCTTGAGGAATATGGAAGCAGTGTGTGGAAGTTTTGTTTTTCCATTGCCAAAGAGCTTTAGGGCCGCTGTTCTCTGTTCATAGCAACAGTTTGAAAGCTGAAAGTCTGCTCAGATCTGATGAATGAAGCTCACATAGAGCACACAGGAATGCTTCTGTGGGGGAACTGACATCTTAAAAAAACTGTTGTAAAGATGTGCACTTCTGCTATGAAACTGTTTGGTTAAATGTTGATATGGTAATTGTTACTTTCACGTCAATCACTACCCTGGTGATTGCCAATGGATTTATTTTTTCACTTTGCCTGGAAAGCTTGAGGTAATATATACTGAATTACTGCTGGTAATTTTGATATGATATAGTAAAGTGTGACCAATATTCCTGACAAGAACAGTGAAAAAATTAGGTCATTAACTTTGATTGTGAAGGTACACTCAGTTTTATCAAAAACTATCAGTGGGTACCTGTTGATAGATTTTCCAAAACAAGAACACTTTTTGCAGCAAAAAGTGTGCATTTCTGTGTTTTATTCGAAGTTACCACAGTAGTTTAACCCTAGTGCTAATATTTACCTGACATAAATTTGCAGAGCATCTATAAAGACAACTGATTTAGGGAACTATCCAGTGTTATTTAAGAGAATTTTCCAGTTATCTGACGTCCAAAGAGGCCCTGAGGCAGGAAAACATTACTGAGTACCAACTGATTTATCCATTCTTACAGCATTTTCTTAGGTAATGGTTTAGTGGATCCCTGTAGCAACTTAGGAATCAGCAGATTAGTTCATCTCTTGCTGGTAGTGTAGTGTTCTTCCCGAAGTCACACATCACTTCTGTTGAAGTAACTCTCTCTAAAATGCTTATGTATTTGCTTTAGCTGGAAGTAATTTTTGTGCAACTTCACAGGGTGATAGTCTATATCAGGGTAATTTACAATGAAATTAAGTGGCTGGCTCACTGTAGCTGCCTTTACTAAAGCTTTCTTCTTTCAGAGAAAAAAATGCACTAGTGGCTGCATGTGCCAACCAAAGAGCTGCCTTTTGGTGCTTTGTTTTTCATAACAAGGATAATGCTATTAGAAAAAGAGAATATGGATGCAAAGCAATTCACAGATACCACAGCTTATCAGACCATCCAATAATCCTGAAAAATAAATTTCAATTGATAAGGTAGCCTTAAACTCTTCCTAATCTTCTACGTCTTTCACAGCCAGCTATCAGGAATGGAGAAATGGAGGACCATTTTGTGTCACCTTGCAGTCATACATGAAAATTGTTATTGAAAGTCAGATTCCAGACGGTACTCTTTTTTATAAAAATCAAATTTTTTTGTACCTATATGATGACACTGTCATTTTTTATAACAGTAATCTTTAATTATTAAATCACATTTAAAAGTTGGTTACCTCCTGCTTAATTACAGGATCAGTCACAGCAACTGAAAGTGATTAAATCTGTATAGGCTATTACTCTATTTAGGAAGGAATTGGAGCAGTATTAATTGCTGAGGTGAAAAATGAAATATATATATTTACTAACAGACCCTGCCACAATGTTCAGAAATATTGTCACAAGGCTCTGAATAATAATTATTTACTAATCATTACATGCTATATTGTAAGTAATAATAATAATAATAATAATAATAATAATAATAATAATAATAATAATAATAATAATAATAATTTAACTCAGGAAGGCACTGTTGCATGAATTGAGAAAGAAAAATCACTTTCCAGATAATATTAGGATAGATAATATAAAAAGCAGTTCTTTAATGGAAGCTTACAGGCACCCCCATGGCTATGGGCACACTTGGAATCAGATTTGAACAATTTTTGTAAGGTTAATTAGTTAGTATATCTAAAAAATATTGGCCAATTAGCAGAGCAGTTGGTTAAGTGATTTCCCCCAGGTTCTGTCCCTTTGGATTCCCCCCCGATCTTTTAGCCCTACATTTCATTATATCTACAAAGTGTGTTGCAAAACAAAGTGTCCTTGCTAGACTAAAAAGCAGGACTAAACAGAATTCCAAGAAGGTAGCATAATATGTGAGAAAGTGCAACAACTATACTAAAGTGAAAAAGTGTTAGAAACTATGCACCTATATACTAAAGTATATAAAGCTACACATACACAAAAAGCAAAAACCTTTAGTCATCAGCACCAACCATATATTTACTGTCACTGTTTTGTCACACTTTTTTGGGGGTGCGGGGAGATGGTCTGTCATGGGCCTGAGCTAGAATAATTTCAGTGTAAAACAGATCATGCCCAAACAGTGTGGTTATTGCAATCCACCCAACTAGTACTCCTTAAGTCAACATCAAGTGTGGGATTTTCTGGCATGGATACTTTTGTACATCTCCAAGAAGCTTGCACACAGTAGCAAAAACATTTAGTTGGCATGATCCTTTCTTTTGCCCTTCTGCACTATTCTAGGAAGAGCACACGAGATGAACAGACGTCAAACTTATTATCTGAAAGTAACAAATTTTCTTGTGTCATTGTTTCTGATGCGTGGGTGGGCTAATATCCTGAGAGGTGGTGTGACTTTCTTATAGGATATTATGTCACTGAAACAGATACATAAAATTAATCAAATAATCCATAATTATTTAAAAGCTTTCAGTCTGAAGCGCTGCTTCTTGTCTCAAAGGGACAGGAACATGGTTTGTTGCACTTTCAAGAAAATCCTGATTTCCCCTTGGTCCATATAATTTTTTGGCATATTTGGGAGTAAAAACCATCCTGGCCACAATCTTTGAAGATTTTTACTTTGTTTTTAAGTAAATTAAAAAAAGGGGGGGGGGGGGGGGGGCAAGGGGCATGGATTGGATGGAAATTTCTATAAACGAGTAAACTAGTTTTGTATCCCAATATGGACAGTAATCTGGACAAAAGTACCACACTGGCAAATACTGTGACCATTGGATGTGTGTTAGGAGGAAGAAGGGCTGTAGAGAGTGTCAGCAATGGGGATAATAACAGCTGAAATCAGGTCATCAGGCGTGGTGAAGTGGGTCAACTTCTCTAGCCATGTCAATTTATTTATGGAGAAATTCCAGTCTACACTCTGGGTGAGTGTTGCAAGAGTCATTGTACAAAGAGAAATGAGTTTTCTTTGGACTGTACCAACAAGGTAAAGGTATAGGACTGTTAGTGGGTCAATCAAAAGTGAATGTGTGAAATGTATCTCAGACTTTTTAAATTTTTTTCTTTTTTTTCTTTTTTCTTTTCAGCTTAGAAGAAGAATGCATTTGGTGCATGCTTCAACTCTGAAGCCTAGCATATTTTAATAAGTAATTATTTTACTCCCTTATGATTTTTTTTTATTAGACTTAAGGTGGTTGGGGTGTTTTTTGTTTTATGAGAAGGATTGTGGGGGGGTTTTTTGTTGTTTTTTTGGGTTGGTTTTTTTAATTGTCCTAGAGGTCTCTCTCTTTCATGGACAAAAACTTCTGTCCATGGGTTTTAGCATGCTTACATAGGTAGTGAAATGGATATTCAACACAATCAAGATAATATTTAGCATCTTTCCTTTATGTAGCTCAGCACTCAAATTGTGCAAAGAGAATGACTTCTGTTATATCTTACATATGTAAAGGAAATATTCCTGTAATGTTGTAATGGAATATTCTATCTTGATGGTATATTTTAATAATATTTATCAGAGGACTTTATCAGGGTATTTTCTGGTATTTTGTGGGGGTTTAGTCACACCACCATTTAGTTATAGAAAAAATGTCAACAGAAGATTTTCTTTATTAGCGAAAATTGTGAAAGCTGTGTCTTAGGCAATGACAATATATTTGTGTCATGCTGAGATTATTAAATCAATCCTGTTTTTAACAAAAAAAAACAGTCACACAATATCCATTAATTTAATTCCCTTCCCCATTTTTTGTTAATATTGAGTGCTTAGTACTTGTGAGATAGCAAATGCATTCTGTTAAAAACAGAAGGTAGTCAATATGTCTAAAAGTACTGGAAAATGCAAGGAAGGGCTCTTTGAGCAGCTTTCATTTCCTGAGCTGTGATTTATAGGTGAGTAAAACAATTAGAAACATATGTATAGAATGCTTCATCTTCAGTGTGTATAAATTTGTGAAAGAGACCTCTGCAAGATTTTCCAATGCAGTATTTATAAATTTGCTCTTGGTCATTACAAAGTCAAACAAAATGTAATAAAAAGAGTAAACAAGCTGTTAGTTTTTTAGAACTCCAAATCTTGTGTTCTTCCTTTCACTTTTCCAGCCCCATGGTAGTTTTCAGCTTTTACTGCCTTTTTTGCACTGTCTTTTCAGTCAGCACTTTGTCCTCCACCTTTACATACACCAGCACAGTTAAGAAGGAAGGGGAAGACAGCAGGAGGACAATAAAGGTTTTGGAGCTGCTCACACCAGTTGCATTCTTTGAAATCCATAGGGCCAGCTGGGACTCACCATGGTGAAGTTCTCAATGACAAAATTATTGTTAACTTCTGTCTCTGAAAATAGAGGAGAGGAAGAGAGCCTCACCTCAGACATGTGAGTGGAAGTATGTCCTCTTAAAATTCATTTACAAGAATGTGATATACGAGAAAAGTAATTGGGAATAGTCAGCATGCATTTACCAAAGATAATTTGTGCTAATTCAATTTGATTGCCTTCTGCAATCAAGTAGCTGCATGAACAAGGTAGAAAGGATGATCTCTACCTGTACATCACCTCCCAAAGCATTCATTTGTAAAAGGAAAAATGATAAAAATACCTAGGTGAATCAAAAATTTGCTAGACTGTCACATATTGTAACAATGGACTGATATCCACATAGCAGACAGAAAAAAGAAGAGAGTATACAAGAGGTCCTCTTAAGAATGGTTTGTTGCACTTGATGACAGAGTGAACCCTCAGTAGGTTTGTAGAACATACAGAATGAGGAGTGGTTGGCCTAAAAGCAGAGGTGCCTTTCTCAGTTTCTGGAAAGATGGCTCAGTGGGATGCTGAGCTGGGTCTTTTTAGTGTGGGGGAAGGGATGCAAAGGGATGGTCTAATAGCTCCAGAAAACTATTAATGAGAAATATTGCTTCATGGACATTTTCAACTCAGCTAGGTAGTACAAGACTAACTTGCTGAAATGACCACAAATTGTAGTCTGAGATATTCATACTGGACATCAGAAAGAACTTCTTCACGGGGAAGGAGTGCAGTACTGGCAGTGTGACTCAGCCTGAGGAATCTTTGTCCTTTGGAATTTTGAATTAGGGAAACTCATAGTTGAGCTGATCCACTACTTATAATACCTTGATAGGGGATTGGAGGACAGACCTTCAAAACTACCTTTCAATTGAAACAGTATCCCATTAAACCTCTACGTAGAAAGGACAGTTCTAAAACTATGTTTATTTTAGCTGACTAGTATATTTAGCTTCTGATACATACAAGTATTATTATTTTTCAGTAAAAAAAACATCCAAAATCTTGTTTACTGTCTGCAAAATATTATCTGCAAAAGGCATTTATAGAATATTACACCCCTCTTTCTCACATGTTAAAAAGCTCTTCATGATTGTTTGCCTTGCCTTCTTTGTTATCTCAGCATAAAGCTGAAAACATTTCCTTCTTTAACAAATTAGTATTAATTAAGGTATGCCAGGACTGAAGAAAATAGCTGCTCTTACAAAGTGTGGCACGATACAAAAGAAGAAAATCAGACTGCAGTTTTTCTCCAAAGCACTGAGAGAGTCGTGATACACCAAATCTAAGATTAAGCAATTCACTCTAATTTATACTACACTTGCAATGCTTCATGCAAGAATCACTTTGAAATTGAGGACAGCTTAGCATTAGTTCTTTTCTACAATGACAAATAAACGTTGCACAACAAGTTTGAGTGTATAGTGGTGAGTGCCACTAAAAAGAAAAATTGTATTTTTGCAGAAATTTCAGGAAGAAAATATATTCTTAAGAATTTAGAAGAAATTAATTTATGTAAATCTCTAATTAAAGACTGGCAGAGCACTGTTTGCATCTCTATGTGGAATTTATTTGCAAATACTTATTTAAAAGAGTACAAGATATTTTTCTTAAATGAGTTGTGTTGTTGGATTCTTGCATAAAGTTTGCATTGTTATTTGCTCTTGTGTAATCCAGGGTTCAGAATCAGCTCTGTTCCTGTCACAATTTCATGCCTGAGTCATGAGAAATCAACACTCTAAACCACACTGAGTAATTTTTTTTGATAGCACAACATGATTTATTGCTCTTAGAGTAGGATTTTTTCTTTTATTAATTTGCATTTTATTTACAGCTTGTCTATAGCTTTCATTCTTCTCTTTGTCCTTCTCTTGCACAGCTTATTTTTAATTTATTATCACTTCAGTTCTGTTTCAGTGAACATGCAGGTAGAATAGAAGTGTGGCACTCAAAGGCTTGAACAGGGGTCACATTTGAAGAATTGGTGCATGCAGAAGACTGTACCTGCGTGACCTAGTGTCTACTTACAGATTACAAGTAAGCACAATTCAAGCATTTTTGTAGTTAATCAGTCTGCATCATTAAATGTTCATCCAGAACCTCTAGTTCAGAAATTTGTCAGGCTAAAGAAGTGAGACTGAATCTCTGTTCTGTGGATATACGTGTGACTAGGAATTATGACAAATCAATGAAAAAAATGCCACTTTTAAAATCTAAAGACTTTTGACTTTGTGTCCGTCAGAGAAAGTTAACAGAAATCACCTTTTTTAGCACTTAACACACATGTATAAACTCGTGGAACTACCTGTGCTCAGCTGCTTTCCATACTTAATTCATATCAAAAGAGGATGGCTGTTTATCTTCTTGAGAGGCAGACAGCACTGAGTGGAATATTGTGTGACACAGAGGAGGCTTCTTACAACATCCATCTTTTGATGCTCACGAGGAAAGGGCATACAGCAGAATTTAATCTAGTGAATAACACAGGAAAAGTATCCATAGGCATCAGTGAAATAATGAGCACTTTGTCTGAGCAGAATTTTGTAATGGCACCGGATACTCAGATGCTCAAAATATGCAATGCTCATTAGAAATACAGAATTATCTTAGAACAGATATCTTTATTTAAGGAAAGAAGAAGAAATTTAAAATTTTTGCCTACAAACCATTTTGTTTAACAAACTGCAATAAGGCTAACCTAATTAATTCTTCCTTTCAAGTAGAGGAGGCAAATTGATTTATGTAGTTTTAGCTATTATTAGTCTGTGGTGGCTTAGTAAAGAGGAAGCTTTTAAATGATATAGTTAACGACACTTAGAACTCCACCCTTTATTTAGCAGGCAAGATTGCAGCAATCCCCTTGCAAATCTGCATGATTTATGAGTCACCTTGTATTACCAATATAAATATTTTTTCTAGATTTGATTTTTTTTTATTTCTATTGACAGACTATTTTAATGTAGAGGTTCCTAACGTGAACTAGGATATCATGGTAATATCCTGAAAACCTCCCACTACATTGCAGATTTCTCTGGTATTTACCAAAAGCTTCATCAAAGCCATCTTAGGCACAATTACTATAACCTTTTTAGGAGGAAGGAAAAATTATGCTGTATTTGACATATCTGTGCCATTTTCCTTAATTGCAGGAGTCCCACGCAAAACTTAAAATAATATAGGATTATTTTGCTGTGCAGTAAATGAAAACACTAACAGGATTTTTTTAAAATTCTTACTCTGCCACAAGATTTGTTAAATATTACTTCTGGATTTGTGTACAACAGGATCCTACTTATCCATGCACTTGCTGTAGATGGGAATTTTTTTTTGTGAAAATGAGTTGTGGTAGAAAAGAATCTTCAAAAATATGTGTACATATATTACACACTAAGACATATACGTATGCATCATATAAATATATGTACACATATAATGTGGATATGTACACTTACATATCCACATTATATACATCTACATCTACATCACATACGTGTATTTAACACCTGCCACAATGAAACAACTTGTATTGAGGTAATAAGGACTTTTTGAGTAGAAGCATCATTATTATAGAAGAATAGGTGTGGTCTATTTTATCATGAAAGAAATGTCATGGTTTATTTACCATTTATGTTTTTTTCCCATTCTCTTCCTAATGTATCCCAAATTAGTGAAATCTCACCTCTAATATACTTATGTTTAGTCCACAGGATGCCTGTTTCATTAATTTTTTGCCTTTAGTTCATTATTTTTCCCTTGTGGCTCTACAGATGATGTTACAGAGATCACACTACACTGTGATTCCAGCCCATTGGTGACAACCATCTAAAGTTCTTTTCGTTAACGGAGTGGACCAAAATTGTTGGATGCTTAATAGGAGGTAAAAATTGCCCATTAGTAAAAACATTTCTAATTTGATTTGGGAAGCAGAAGGGCGGGATGGTGGGCACATAGGCAAGCAGATGTGCTGGCTGGTATTTAGTGTCTAAGGGAGGAGGAACATCAGATGGGGTGGTACACTGCTCTGTCAGCCTTACATGAGGCACTTGGATTTTGGTAAGGGAGTAACCATTACGAAAAGGGTTACAAAGGCAGCTGGAATTGAGAGCTTCCTCATATTTTTCAGCTTAGACTGTTGCAACAGGTGAATTGATGACTTAACAGGCAGGTATTAAACAGAAACGCCTCTTCATCTCCTTCTGTTGGTTGGTTTGTTGGCAGCCTTTCTCTCTCTTCAACATGTAAATCACAGTCATATATTCCTGTCTCAGTCTCACTCCTCCCATGTGTATTGCAAAATTTTACTCAACACCTTCAAGTTATATTAATATTAGGATAATATGCTGGAAGCACATGCAATGCTAATGAACTCTTTGTTAGCAAGTTTATTTTAATATTTTACTGTAGTTATTGACAGGCATGCAGAAACTCTATAAACTTATAGAGGTATGAAAAAAAGGCCAAATTAGAAAGCTCACTTGGAGGAAGCACTTTCTATCTTCCTAATGAAGCCAGGATTGCTGCAAGTAGCTATTCACTTTGACAACAATTGCATTAAGATCAAAGGGGATATGAAAACCATGACAATATGACTGTATTTCATGCACCATGAGGCAGGGTTAGTGTAGATTAGACATATCATTAGTCAAGGGGATCTTTTTCCATTGAGAACTCTTGGCTGCTCAGTGTCTTTTTCTTCCCCTATCCTTTCAAAGTCGGTATCTGTTTAAGCAGAAAACAGATTCCTTCCCCCTAAGACTATGACAGAAATAGGCTACGGATTTGAGGCTATGTCCAATCAGTGGCAATATGCATAGTAATATGTGGCACAGCTTGTGTAATGAAGTTCCCAGCATGCAGCCTGGAAAGGTATCCTCAAGTGTGCAGGGTGATTTATTTCCTCTGTCAAGAGGCAGGACAGGCAGGACTTGTCCTTCCCCACAGTCCCTTCAAGAATACTCTGTCACCCCAGGAAGCTGTAATAGCTTCTCCACACTCCGGCTTTGTTATATAGCTTGGAACCCACTTTTAGCAAGGTTACCCTCCTGGTCCTTTCCATCATCTGCACTTGCTTGAGAAGTTGAATTCTAAGGAAGAATACCAGATTTGCACTGTCTATTTATATTTGATTTTACATTAGCATGGTGAATGATCAATAAGAAGGTGTGCTTACTGTGACTGAAGCAAAAGACATGCCTGCAACTGGTGCAATACATTTAATTCCTGCCTTTTAATGTAATGATAGCATGCAGGAAGATCTTATAATGTCTGTATTAAGCTGTGAAAAACATTCAGACTAAACAACATTTTTGAAATGGCTATTTGCAAGGAGGATTGCAAAGAGGATAGCAGAAATCAATCAATGGAATTGCCCAATTAATGAATTTTTTTCCCCCCCCAATAATTTTAATTTGCTCATTCAATATATTAAAAAAATTTCACACTGATTTTAGACTTACCTGCCTTACAGACATGGCACTTGGTTTCATCTGATTTGTAAAAGGTCACTAAGTGCTGTTTCAGTAGCTTTGCTTTCTGATATGCATAGTTCTAAATTTTTTTGTCAGAACTAAGAAATTATTAATTACATATATTACCAAATGAGAATATTGACCAATTTATAATCCTTACTTTGTGTATAGATTTAATATCTTCTCTCTTTTTCAAGTAAATTTTGCAGGGATTTCACCAGTGCAGTGCAACTACAGTGTCCTGATTACAACAGCTAACAAAGAACCCCTCTGCCAAGTGAACAGACTCATACAGATATTTAACAAAAAGATCTCGGTTCTGGAATCCCACTGGAACTATTTTCCAACATCCCTCTTTAGACTCAGTTGTACAAAACCCCAATTTAAGCCACAGGGATTCATATATTTGTCACTGTAGTCTCTAAACACTAGTATGGGGTGCTGCTTCTTCAGTTTTGAATCCAAGCACTTTATATGTGCTTTTGTGGGGTAGGGTGACACTTTTAATTTGATGCCATTTTGAGTCCCATTCCACCACAAAACCTGTCTTTCCCCATTTCCACCTACCTGACTGTACAAAGCCCCAGAAATGTGCTTGCCAACTCTCAGAATGAAACATGACATAGGCCTTTGCTTCTCAATGGAATGTCACTGGAAAGATCAAATGTGGGCACACACAGAATGGAAATATACAATATCAGTTGCTAGGGTGACAATTGGTAGCTGCATTTTTTTAATGATATTTT
Source organism: Poecile atricapillus (assembly GCF_030490865.1). Classification (NCBI taxonomy): domain Eukaryota; kingdom Metazoa; phylum Chordata; class Aves; order Passeriformes; family Paridae; genus Poecile; species Poecile atricapillus. Next base: position 81,423,410 of record NC_081289.1, on the reverse strand, counting down.
TGTCGTTGTTGGCCATGTGTATAATCACTCTCAGCTGTCTTGAGCATAGTTCATGCCTTCCTGGAAACACATAAACAATTCCTACATCCTTTGGAAAGAAAGCACCATGGTAAAGAAGAGGTCAAACATAGAAGTGTTCCATTAGTATGTAACAGGAAGTTCTGAAATACTGCCTTATCCAGCTTTTATTAAAAAGACCCTAATTAATAAAATATAACACAGTTTTGAAAAAAAAAATACTTGTTTCTAGCATGTACTATGGATTTACTCATACATTTGACCAAATTAGTGACACCATAGCAAGATATTGCTCTCTTACAGGTGTTTTGACACATTTACATCATTCACAGAAAATAAAGGAGTCTGTTGATTATTTTTGTCCCAAAGAGGGCAAAGGGACACAGTATATGTGGAAAATTATTAAGAAGGTGTTATGTTGATGTTGGAGACAGGAGAAGCGACAAGCACACACCAGGTTCATGCAGCAACAGTCTGAGTTTATTGTGGGGCAGCCCCTTGCACAGTGCTTTCAAATTTCCTACACTTACAGACATCACTGGTCAAGGATCTCAGATCCACCCAGCTCATGATGCATGCATTGGGTGCACCCGTGCTCCAAAGGGATTGGCTGAGGTCCTCTGCTAGGCTGGTCGAGCTGGAATCTGTTAAACCAAATTATCTGTACAGCTTATGGACCAGCTATTGCTGTCACAGGAAGGATTTTTGTGGACCTGGGTTTGCAAAGTTCCATCCTACTGAGAAGGCTGTTTAGCAGATAATTAGTTAGGGATAAGTGGAGTCACTTTATTGCTGCTGTTACTGGCAAGCTCAAGGGATGCAATTTTAAATGAAGATGAACCTCGGCTCTAGAAATGGGTGACATCTGTATCTAGTTCTGAACAGGCAGTTGTCACTGAAACTGATGGACCTTAAAGAAGACAGAGCAACCATTATACCATAAATACACAGGGACCACTGTCAGAGGAGTCATGACTGATACCATAAATGGTTTCATGCATCAGCACTTTATTATTCCCCAATACAACATTTATACCCTTTTCCCTAATGCATAACACTTGTGTGCGCTTTTACTCTGTTGTGATTGGTCAATACAAATCAGCATTCCCTGTTCCTTTTCCTTTAATGATGGTCACCTGTCTTACACAGCTGCACCTTATCAGGGGCCAGATTGCCTGCAGCATTATCTGTCTCTGTTCTTTTACAATCCATTCTCCCACAGACCACGACTCCTATAATTCATAAATCCTTCATGAGTTTCTCTTGGGGAGTGTGGTTCCATAGAAGGTAATGAAGGGATATATCTTTAAGTCATAATCTAATTTTCAAACTCCAGTCAGCCAATTTCCAGACCTAATGAGATGCGGCAAGTCTGAAAATCTGTTGAGGATTAGGGAGACAAATGGAATTACTCAATCTGACTGTTCTAACCCTAACCATATCTAATGTGATTTTTCTTCTAAAATTCTTACAAAATTTAAGTAGGTTAAATCACCTTAAAAAGGGAAGGTAAATGACATAGCCATAATAAAAGTAGTCTTCTGAAGAGATTTTCAAAATATTCTCATCTTCTCAGCTATAAATGTTCCAGTATATCATAAATCAAACTGTAAATCTTTGGGGTAAAAATGGGCTGTTTAATGCCACAGAAATTTTTACTGGGTAACAGCAAAGGATCACACAATTAACCCTCCTTTTCTCACCAGGAAAAAATAGTTTGACTAAGACTTTTGAGGAATATTTGCCCTTCCTCTTTTCTGTGCAAAAGCAGACGCATCAACCCATTCATTTTTAAGCAAATCAGAAACGTGCAATAACAAAGACACTTTTTTATTTGTTGTAATATTGAATTCAGAACCAAGTAAAGTTTACTCTTAGTATCTTGACTATAAATTAAATGCTTTTCTCCTCTTTTTCACTTCAATACTATGAAGAATTTCAAGTTAAATCCATATAAAGCAAGCCCTTTGTCTTCTAGGATTTTAGTGCTTAGGTACATCTAACACACATTCAAAAGACAAGATAATAAAGTCAGAAATTTCTCACTAGGCGTGTAATTGAATGCTTTTAAAACTTTTGGTTAATGACTAAATCTAGCAGCAATTTGTTTTCTCATCCCTAGTACAGAAAAATGCATTAAACAGGAGACTTGAGCATCCTTTCAGCTATCTGGTAAAGCTGCCAGTGAATGAAATGGTATTTACTTGATGACCTGGGTTTTGGGGAGAATAGAGAGAGGAGAAAAACCCTACTTGGAAGAGGGTCCTTTAAACATGAATTTGAGTAAATAGAAAAAGTAGGAGCCAGGCTGATGTAGTACACTGTACAATCTGCTCATTGCATTTGGACTGCTAATTAAAAAGTGATACAGGCAGTTCTGTATGAATGCACCACAACCTGTTGAAGGTCTGTCAGACTTTATCTTCACTTTCGCATATTTGAATATTCTCTAATAAGAGGTCTTAACTGAAAGCAGAATATGTCTCTATAGAAGTGGAGAACAGATATATCAGCTTAAAATTCTTACTGCATTATTTGTGTGTCTTCCAGTTCCCTTGAGCATTTCTAAGACAGCTACCTAATTCATAAGCACAGTATGTAAATTCTGTAAATGTTTTTTTTTTTCTTCTTGCTTCTGGGAACTAAGCTAGGCTGGAAAGTTAGAAATACAAGAGATAAACATAAATGTGAATCTAGCATATCATGAATTGCATATCTACCAGGAAAAAGAACTTCTTTTGTCGCTGACAAACATTATTTTTATGAGGTACATTAAGAAAAAGAGAGGAAAACATACACTTACTTCTAACAGTATGCTTTCTGTGTGTCCTTCCATAAGTCAAGATATATTTTTTTTTCTTTTTTTTTCCTTCATCTTATCTGACGGTTCTTGTTTCTACATCTCAGAAAACCAGCTTCCCCTCTCCATAGTTAATTGCACCCCCCACTCCCCAGCAAGTAGTATTAAAGGAAAATTTTTTGTATTAACTAGATTACATTACATTAGCTGACATTCTTAAATATAAAACATGTTTTAATAATACTGGTGATTAGAAACAGTTTGGAGATTAACTCAGAAGCTTATCTGAATTTTAAAATCTCAAAACTGATAAAAAACTTATTTTCTAAAGTGATGAAGTTCAAAAAAAATTTTAGAGTGGGAAAAAGAGGTGCTTGATGGTAGTGACTCCACATGGGAAGTGACTCCACTATAAGATTATGAGAAGAAAGAGGGTTTGGGATAATTTTGGCATGGTCACCAGGAGACATTTCCCTCTCAGTAATAACCCAGCCAGATTAAAAATGGTTTTATTCTGAAACTGCTGATGGGAGACATGCAATCCATGTTGCTGAGGAAATGACAGAGGGGAGAAAGCCGGACAAATTACGCAGCATTTGTCCAAAGATAATAGCTGTGATTCCAAAGTAGATCTCCCTGTCCTTGCTGAGACTGATTTGAGTGCAAAGGGTTACACTAAGTAGCAGATATTATCTGAGGGATTGCAGTCAGAAAACATCTCTGGAATGCATGTGCTTTTCTGCTACACTTAGGTTTTCCTCAGGGAAAGGGGATGTTTCAGGGTATTAATGATGCTCTCTCTGTCTGAAAAACTACATCCTGGTTTCCATTATCTTTTACCTCCAAAGACCACAGTGTGATGTCATCTAGAGCAAAGCTGGACATAGCAGGATCTGTTTCAGCCAGGAGGCTGTCCATAAGCTCTTCCAAAGGCAACCCTTTTTGAAAGAACTGGAACTTTACAAAAGCTACTTGGGTTAGGACCCAAAGTTTTGCTCTAAGTTCCCCATCAAATATAAGCAAAGGCTTTCTGAAGTTAGTCTACAAAGTTTGTTTCAGCAGATGCCTACTTGTAAATGTAGAGTTTTAAGTGCCACAGCATTCTGGTGCTATCTATAATGTCTTAAATGTAAAAAGACTCACTGGATTGAGTTACTTGAATTACTGCACTCAGTAATTTTTAGAAGCCTTGTCTACCTTAGCAGATATGAGCTTGATGTTCATTAGTTCAGTAATATTTTTCACTTTCTCTTTTTATCTTTGTAAGAGAAACAGTGTGGTGCGGAGACTGTAGAGTTGTGGATAACAATTTTCTATTTTCAGGCCTTTTCTAGCCACCAAGTTTCTTCACCAAGCATAGCCATAATCAGATCACTCCTCTCTGACTGCTACACTCCACAGAAATGTTCTATGAAATAGTTAGCCAATAACTTTAAAGCATTTTGAATATGGAATAAATTACATACATAGTGTGGGTTTAGACTTTTCTCTACACTGATAAGGCAAGTGACAAGAAATTCTCCTTTGGCAATAAACAAGATGGAATAATGAAGGAAAAAAACCTACAAGAAAGCTGGCAATGTAATGTACTTTTGTAGAAGCATCTGTAAAATCTAAGTAAAGTTGTCATAGCCTGTAAGTTCGACTAGGTATCTCTAAAATTATTTTTCTTGAAGATGGAATAGATAATTAGAATCCTGGTTTATCTCAAGCTGAACAGAGGAGAATGGGCTGTATTTCTGTCTTGAAAAGTGCCTAAGCAACTTAAAATAACAAAGAAATAAAAGCCAGGAGCAGTTTTAATGATGCTAGGGGTTTGGTTTCAAGACTGGATGCTCCTAAAATCAGGTGCTAAAGAACAAAAATCAAGATCCTTTACACTTGCAGTCCTCAGAGTGGAATTGTAATGACTGACATGCAGACCGGCAGGGATACTGAGATGTTTATTGAGAGCAATGAGCTGGTTTTATACACTTCTTCAAGACAGAGTATTTCATTATATGTTGTTTTTCACTATGGGACCTGTCACACAGTGCCATGTCAACAGCAAACACGCCTTCCTAATGTCCTTCCATGGGGTGACCAGGTGCTGCTCAGGTGTCTGGCAGCTTCCAGCAGGCTCCTCTCCGTGGGTCATCTGCCACATCGCATTTCCTCCGCCCAAGGCCAGGCAGAGACAAACCTCTCTGTGCTGCCATGGCATTCTGCAGGTGTGTCCTGTAGCTCAACTCTGTATCTTCCCTCTCTCTCTCTCTCTCTCTCTCTCTCTCTCTCTCTCTCTCTCTCGCTCTCTCTCTCTCTCTCTCTCTCTCTCTCTCTCTCTCTCTCTCTCTCTCTCTCTCTCAATTCCCCTTTTTTTGTTTTATACAAACAAGAATCACGAAACAAAACACTCCCAGTCCTAGAACATGTTTGGCTCACTGCCCAAACTAAACAAGCTCTATTCATCTGGTTCCCTCAGCTTCCCCACGAGCTGATGATGAAGGCAGAGTAACCAAGGCTGGCCAGACCACTATTGCAGGTACCCATCATGGACCGGGATCTGTGGAAACACAATCATATCCTCGCCCCCTGGTTATCAAGGGAAAGAGTCCTTCCCATTTTCCATGTTCAAGATTCCTAACAAGTACTTGAGCTTTTTCTAAGTGAGCCTGTGACTCACTAAAATGTCACTGGACAGCGGTTAGGTCATTCTGAATGCAATTCAAAAAATTAAGAACATATAAGGCCTTCTGCAGTCTTTCACAGGGTGTATATCTGTTGGAGTCTGAAATACAAACTTTGTGCCCTTGCTTTTAATGTTTAGTTCTGGGATTCAAGAGAACACTGAATTTCATATAATATGAAATTCATGAGCATGTTTTCATAGTAATACATGAAAACAAATGCTAAAGTTAGATAAGAAAGTGTAGGTGTGTAGATTAGAAAGTTTCTTAAATCACTGGGTGAAAAGGTAGTTTAGAGAACAGGAGACAAGATGGAGGATTTAGGGTGTTGTCTCTTGTCCTTCTTCTTTCTTCTTCATGTCCTTCTCCTGGAGGTTTTTGGGTAGTAGTTAGTAATTGGATAGAAAATGCCGCAGTGCATCACAGAGGTGATGGGTCATTGGGTCATTAAGAAAAATAATATACGTGTCTATAGTTAATTGGGTAAAAATAGGTATAAAGATAAAAGAACTGCGTAGTTCGGGGCCATTTTGTGTATCAGACATGAAGTGTGCCACAAGGCCTTGTTTGTACCATCAGAAGAAAGAAATGTACCAAATTGCAAAGATTAACCTTGTAACCAGTCTGAAGAAACCTGTTAACTTTTGTAAGGATCCTGCAATAAACACGAGAAACAAGATTCTAACGAGCTCGAGAGTTTACTTCAAATAATGAGAACTGAGATAAGTGGAACTCCCCACGAGGGAGGATCCCGGGAGAATTCAGCCCAGAGGAGGCTGGGGAATTAGAGAAGAACTGTATTCACAGAGAATTCAGCCCAGAGAAGGCTGGGGAACTATAGAAAGGCTGTATCTACAGAAAATTCAGCCCAGAGGAGGCTAAGAGACTATAGAGAGCTGTATTCACAGAGAATTGAGCCCAGAGAAGGCTGAGAGACAAAGAAAAGATATATCCACAGAGAACAGAGCCCAAAGGAGGCAAGGAAAAGAGAGACAGAGGTAACATATATCCCATCTTAACACTCCCTCTTTTTTGTTGTAACAACATAGACTTGAGAATGGGCCCATTCAACAACCACTTGACCTGTAGAGAAATGTGTAAGACCTGTGACATGGCGTACCGCCCCCCCCCCCCCCCCCCAAATGAAAAAGATTCGGACATCTGTTTGGATATATAGGCCAACCCATTATCATCTCTATGGAGAAAGGTACTCAAGGACTGCAAAATCAGACATAAAATGACACTGGGCATCTTTTGCATGTTCACCTGTACACGCAGAGGCAAAAACACATATGGAAAAGGTATAAATTGTTACATGAACATATTTCAACCTTACAAATTCAGGAATATGTGCAACATAAAATGCACTTCTCTTACTGTGAACAGTTAAACAATTCATCTAATAAAAGAACAAGCACACACTGAGCAAAAATCATCAACTGTCCAAATTCTTAACCATCACCTACAGCCTGCAATTACTGGCCAGCCCCATTTCACCTGGGACCTGGAGAGCCTTTCCTAGAGAAGGCTTCCAAGTTTATCCCAAAAGAGGGTCCATCTTTTATAAGATCAAATCAGCAAGTCAACATGACTTGATTACATTTTTAGTGCAGAAACACCGGGGTGTGGTGGCATACTTCCTTCAACCAGCCAGGGCCAGGGCTCAACCAGGGCCCAAGCCTTGACTGGGACTGTTTCCCTAAAATACTCTACAAGCAAACCTCTATTAATATCAGTTAGGAACATAATCTCACAAGAGCTTATAGTCCCATGAACAGGGGGACAGATCAAAACACCCAGTAACTGTTAACAATACACTTCTCTTTCCCATGAATGGAGAGACAGTGATTTAACAGACAGAACATTGGGAAACAACTCAAAATTACAAGGGAACGTTTCTGCCTACAGACAGGAACTGAAAATATGTAATACAGAAAAGAGTTAATGATTTTATGTAGTTTCAGTTTAAGACGAGCATACAAATTAGGATAATTACAGAAGCATCCATAACAAAAAGCAATCAGAACAATGGAAGCTGTCACAAGGTGGTATGCTAGAAAAACAGTCTTAACAGCGAAGGTCCAGGTCTGTGGCAATATTGCAGGAGATGGTAGCCCTGGCTGTAGGACTCCCACAGGCACAAAAGCATCATTGATTTTTCTAAGATTGTGCAGCAATCACTATCTGAATAAAAAACCAGGAGAGTTCCACAGAACAGCTGCAGAAACACTTGTCCAGCTCGCAGCTGCCCCTGCACAAGCCAGTGCAAATACTGCAGTTTCTCCTGAGGAGAAGGCCACCAGCCCACCTGCTTCCCCTTCAGGAAGGTCTGCATGGTACCAGCCCATGAGCAGGCGACCAGTCCGCACTCAACACGTGCTGAGTGACAGCCTGCTGCCAAGTTCACCTCCATGCCCGCTCGCTGCCACCTCTGTCACTGCTGCTGCAAGGCCACAGTATTGCTGCCTTTGTTGGTGCTGCCCAGCTCCTAGGCCCGCCTCCTCACTTCTCACATGCAGAGAGCCACACTCCTCCTTCTGAACCCACTGAGATGCTGGCCCATCGCTTGCCATCCCCCAGCTGTGCCACCTGCTCACTGCTGTGCCATGTGCTCACTGCAGTGCCACGTGCTCACTGCAGTGCCACGTGCTCACTGCAGTGCCATGTGCTCACTGCAGTGCCATGTGCTCACTGCAGTGCCATGTGCTCACTGCAGTGCTGACGTAAATTAAAGGGCCAGGAGACCTTCTGCTCCCATTAACAAGCCTTTATTAGATAGAACTGGACCTAGAGGTGGCGGCTCGGGGTGCGCGCCACCGCCGCTGCTCCCCATGGTTGACGTCGAGGAGGAGGATCACGCAGGCCTGTCGTCATCCACTGTCGGCACGACTGGAGCCTCTATCTCTCACCAGGATCACCTGGAGACTCTGTCTCAGGCTCGAAGGTCTAGGGGTGTCTTTCCTCTCAAGTCCTGCCCAGGTCATGGCAACCAGCTTGCCGGACTGGGATTGGCGTACCCAGTCTCCCCAGGTCCCAGCTGCCTCCACAGTGTGGTCCTCCAGATGTTTCTCGAGAGTGGCTCCTTGTCCAGAGCTGTCTTTGCTCCCAGGTGGTAATATGATTTTAATATGCACCCGTGTGCAAGTCTTCATGGGAAATGCGGAAGTTCATCCTATGTGCAAGGCTTTATGGAAATGCAGAAGTTCATCCTGGGTAGCAGCAGCCAAATTACCCGACGGGTTGGGAGGGAGTAAGGGATGGGGATACGAATGCAAAGATAAAACAAGTACAAACTTCTTGACAGCGGGCCCTTTTGGGGCCTGCAACACCAAAACCCCTTATCCAGGGACCTAAACTGGGATTGAAACAAGAACATATAATTTGAACATTGCGATTTTTATTTATAACAGTGCCATGTGCTCACTGCTGAGCCATGTGCTCACTGCTGGGCCATGTGCTCACTGCAGTGCCATGTGCTCACTGCTGGGGAGGCTGTGCCATGTGTTCACTGCTGGGGAGGCTGTGCCATGTGCTCACTGCAGTGCCATGTGCTCACTGCTGGGTCATGTACTCACTGCTGGGGAGGCTGTGCCATGTGCTCACTGCTGGGGAGGCTGTGCCATGTGCTCACTGCTGGGCCATGTGATCACTGTTAGGAATAATTAGAAGATCGTTACCCATGTTACAGTTACTGTTTGTAAACCCCCTACCTTGTACCTGGTCCCAAATTGTTGTACCTGGTGTTTCTTGTTCCTTATTCAGACAGGCCCTGCCCCCACTACTCCTAGACTCCCACATGGCAACACTGTACCCCTGCCCCAAGTTGCTGTGCCTTGTTCAGCTGGGCCCTGAGGAGGAGGATGACACAGGACTTTTATGTAAACGAGAGAAACCAGAGACTCATGGACGCACACAGACTGATAAAAAACCCCAAGACAACGAGCCACACAAAAAGGAAGGAATAAAAACAGTACCTTCGAATGAGGAAGACCCACAGGAGTCCCCTGACTTCCCTGCAGAGGCTGACATAACCTAGAGGGGACTCGATAGGATGACACCCTAGACTATGAGGCCACACCAGGGAGTCTTCCTGGGGACTCTTGTGAGGAAGGAAGGCCCAGCTCTGTCCTAGTGACAAAACTGCACAGATCCTCCTTTTCTGTGATGTCCAGTGGGAGCAGTGGTGGTGTGTGTGACCCCTTGGGCCCCTACCCCAGAGCTGTCCTGTTCAATAAAGACCTTTTTAAAAAGGACCTGGTCTCCTGGCCCATTTATAACACTCACTGCAGTGCCATGTGCTCACTGCTGTGCCATGTGCTCACTGCTGGGGAGGCTGTGTCATGTGCTCACTGCAGTGTCATGTGCTCACTGCAGTGCCATGTGCTCACTGCTGTGCCATGTGCTCACTGCAGTGCCATGTGCTCACTGCTGGGCCATGTGCTCACTGCTGGGCCATGTGCTCACTGCTGGGGAGGCTGTGCCATGTGCTCACTGCTGGCCCATGTGCTCACTGCTGGGCCATGTGCTCACTGCTGTGCCATGTGCTCACTGCTGGGCCATGTGCTCACTGCAGTGCCATGTGCTCACTGCAGTGCCATGTGCTCACTGCTGGGCCATGTGCTCACTGCAGTGCCATGTGCTCACTGCTGGGCCATGTGCTCACTGCTGGGCCATGTGCTCACTGCAGTGTCATGTGCTTACTGCTGGGCCATGTGCTCACTGCTGGGGAGGCTGTGCCATGTGCTCACCACCACCGCTCTGACACCGTGGTTCTGCACATCCTCACCTCTGTGGCCGCTACTCTCACAGAGGGCAGGCAGAGAGGGAATACGCAGCTGAGGCTGCCACAGGCCCCACTGCTTGCTACGGCCCTGCTCCAGCTGATCCCACATGGCGCGGGGTGGCGCGAGCTCTTTTAAATCCCCATCTCTCTCTGCAGTAGCTTGTTTTCTCACCTCCACAAACCGACCATACAGATGGGGGGAAAGATCCAGCTCACCCCCAGGATCAGGGGGCCAGGGGCCATGCTCTGGCACCCCCACAGCCCTGACAGACTTATGGTTGGAGGCTTGTGTTTCGCTTGATGGCAGCACAGAAGGGGCCAGCATGGCTGTCAAGGTGGCACAGGTGTCCTTCTTTTCCCGGTCTCCAGATGCCACATACGTCATTAGCACCTTACACACAGTCTACCACGAGCACAAAAGCGCTGCCAGCCCTCACAAATTCAGTCCCACAAAGTGTCCCCTAAAGCATCCCTGTCCAAAAACACCAAGTACATTGGTACTGTCTAAAGTTGAATCACTCTGTCCTTAGCCCATTACAAGAATCTGCTCAAATCTGTAGATTCAGCTTTCCTGCCATGTTTTTCCCAAATATGTTTCAACATCTCCGTGATGTTCTTTAGTTCCTAGGATACACCGTTCCCCACAGTTCTTAGCTGCCTTCCGTCCTTCCTGCAGAAAGGTCAGTCAGTGCCACGGGCTTTGTTTCAGCCCTGGGCTTCCTTTCAGTGACCCTGGAGTTCAGCTGAGCATTGTCACTGGCACAGCCACTGTCAAGCTGTCTGTCAAGTCCCTGATGCAGAGCATCATTTATAGCAACCGAGGCACAGACTCTGATGTTTATTGAGAGAAACGAGCTGGCTTTAAACACTTTTTCAGGATACAATATTTCCTTGTAGGGTGTTTTTCACTGAGTGACCCATCACACATTGCCACACCAGCAACACGCTTTCTTGTCCTTCCATGGGGCGATCCTCTCCGTGGGACATCTGCCCTGTCACATCTCCTGCCCCCGGGGTCGGGGCAGTGAGAGACAAGCTTCTCTATGCTGCCCTGGTGTTCTGCAGGCACATCCCACAGCCTGTAACCCAATCCTACCTCATCTCTCTCTACTCAAACTAAAGAGACTATCCCACAAAAAGGAAGCAAAGTAAAGATTGAGGCAAAGCTGTTTGTGTTTGTTTTTTAATTCAGAAGGTCCTTCTGGAAATAAAAGCACAGTTAGTGACATAATATCATTACAGCATCCTGCAGAAGCGGCTCCATAGGCAATATATCATCAACAAAAATATCATAGACATTATAGACTGTGATAAAAGTTTGCACTTGGGAGGCTAAACAGAAGGAGGATGTTAAAGACACAGCAATTGCATTCCATGTGTACTGCATGTTGGAGATAATTTCTTTGACAGCAAGAGCAACAATCTTCTAGGTACTGGAACTGGAGAAATTCTGAGAAAACTCAGATTTTAATCAAGCAATGTTTGCCCTGCACAAAAGGCAAGAGTCTAAACCCTAAGTACATAGTGGTCGTTCATCTTCTTTCTTTATCGACACTAAAATGTTAGCAACATTAATTTAGAATGCTAGTGCCATGAATCACATGACCTCAAGGCCTGATTTTTCTTGTCTCTTAAGACAAACCTAACTAAGATTGACACACATTGATAAGCAGTTTTTAGCTTCAATTTTCTTCTTATCTGCTCAATTATTAAACATTCTTACTGTCCAGGACTCTATTTCTAACACTTTTCACAACTGCTACCCTTATTTATCTACAAAATATTGCATAAAAATAGGTTGCCTGAGGCATATTCTTGATCTCATCTGCTCTGTGCAATAGTTATCTCAAAACTATGTTTAGGATAACAATGCAATGCTATTTATGCAAAACCTGTCAATAATCAAAGGATTATAATTTTGAGAATGAATAGAATCACAGTAAAATATTCCCTCTTGAAAGTGCAAATGTAGGTTATTACCATCTCATGCTGCCATAATTATTACCACTGTTTGCAAAAGTTATCGGCAATACTAAAACTACACAGGAAAGAGCACAGCCTGAGGTTCTTGTACAAGATGAGATAGGAGAGATATTGTTAGTGTATTCCTGGCCCTAAACTGTTGTTTTTTTCCTAATTGTTGTTCAGAGCTAATGAAAGTACCATATGATACTCTTACATAGGAGCTATTTTGTCAGACCTTTCCCACACAGACAAAAAGCAGTGTATTTCAGACAGTGAAAATGTACAAAGTACTTCAGTCGGCCTCTTTGCAGCTGAAAGATTGCTGTGTATATGTGAGATAACGGATTTTTACAAGTATAATGAATGGTGAAGAGCAATATTTTGGACTCTTGTACCATTTGAATGAGACACAAAATATCTGAATATAAAGACAAAACTGGTCAATAATACTTATCATTGCATCGTGGAAATACCTTGATTATTTCTCCTTAACACTGTTTCATATGCAATTCCATATCAGCTGCATACTACTTGGTAATTCTATTTAGATGGTCAAAAAATTCTGTATAATCTTCATTCTGGTTTATGAAACAGAAAGTCTTATTTTATTCTATACTTATAAAGGTACTCATAATGTTTTAAGCAGATCTGCAGATTCTGTTATCACACCAGAAATATCTACCAAAGTGATCTCCTTTTTAATACAAAATCAAAGATTTTTGCCCAATAATGATAAAATTCATATAATTGTATTGCTGGGATCCCTACATAAACTTTACGTAATTTAGTACTTCCTTATTTTTTAATTAAAATTTCAATATGCATAATGTAACTCAGGAATATTTACTTAATATCCATATTCAAAACCTGCTGTCAAAACTTTAATAAAATAGTGTATAGAGAGATTGCTAGCGCATAATTATATAGACTTCCTAATGTAATCTAAATGTCAAACCCAGAATTAATTTCTTGGGTTTTTTTTCCTCGTTTGTTTGGTATTTTATTTCATATTTTGCGAAATAGTCATTAAAAAGCCCCATTCAGACCTATTGGGAGAATTGCCCTGTTGCAGAATATTTTGTTTTGGTAGGTCCTTGTTTTTCTCAATGTTTTTCTTCCTGTAAATAGTTCTCTTTAATCGTTTTGTTGTCTTGGGGTGGCTTTACCTTTAAGATAGCTTTGGGAGCTAGGGAAGTTGAAACTGCTGGTGGCTGATGGGAGTCTTTCCTCCTGACCAATTATCAGTCATTTCTAAGAATTGACAGCAGTTTTAACCATTAAAAAGTGAAGTCAACTTGTAAACACCTCCTTAAGATGTAAAGTCAGGGCACCTTTGGCTCTTTCTGTTTTCCTGGCTGTGAAAGGTAGCAGACCTCCGGCTGGCCTCCTGTTCCCTGCCCAGGCCATGCGGCCCGGGTGGGGGCTGGGCTGGGCCCAGCGGCTCCCGGCTGGGAAATGGGGCCTGCGGGGCTTGCCCCAGGCTGTGGCCGGGCCAGGCCAATTCCTGGCTTAGCTGCAGTTTTTGCCGTGACGGAATTCACCAGAGACGGCCGAGTAAAGAAAGGAAAAAAAAAGCTCTGGACCTGTGGCAGGCTGAGACAGCGACTACGCCCTCCAGAGCAGCCCTGAAGAATCTTCTATCGGAGACAGCTCCAGCTGCTGCTCCGGCAGAGATCACAGAACCATCTACAAAAGCCTGGACAAGATTTTAACCTTTTCGTTACCCAGACGAGACTTGTGGATTAATCCTTTTATCCAGAGAAAGAAAAAGAGAGTAATCAACATGTAAAGAGACTTTATAAACTATCAGAGACAGTAAAGAAAAGAAGCTTCAGAAAAGGTAGAGAATAAGGAGATGCTTTATAAGCTGAAATATTTTTCTGTTAAAGCTATGGAGATGGACAATAAGGTCCTGAAAAAACTCCTTTAATTCATGATAGGGTATATAGGGAGGAATGGAGTGTTCAAAGTGTGGATTTTGAGCAAAAAGTAGAGTAATTGTGATACAGTGAAGTGAAGATTTGAAGCCTTGGGGGGCGATGAGAAAACTGTTTTCTAGTGGAGCTCACAGAGACAGATGAAGAAGACTTTTGCCTTTGAATAACTCATCCTTAAAATGACATCCCTAGACTCATTGGCCCATACACACCTCAGAGTGATGTGAGATGGGAGGAGTGAGCTCTGATGACAGGATTTTTGGGCAGCTGACATCAGGGAAATAGAAAACTATAACAGAAGTAATTTTCTTGTGAGACAGTCCATAGATTAACAGAAAGAGACTTCTGTTTCTCTACAAAGGCTGATGAAAAGACTGTAGCAGGAATTGGGACTGTTTTAAACACCAAAGTTCCAAAGTTTTTGTCTCTGTTGTCATGTGAACAAGGGAATGGTGGGTAGTAGGGGATAAAAAGGGTTTTCTGGAAGTTTATTCTGGTGTTCTTATTCTTGTAGTTTGTTAATAAACTTTCTTTATTCATTTTTAAGTTCTAAGCCTGTTTTGCTCTTGCTTTAATCCATATCTCACAGCAGGAAATAAGTAATTTTTTTAGTTACTGCTTTAAAACCATGACATTTGTGTATAAATGAAGAAAACAACTCTCAAAGATTCTTTATGTGGTCATGACAGAATTCCTATTCTTGCCTTCACCATTTTATATTAGAAAATTCAGCTGTGGCAGAGTCAGGGTGGATCCAAAAATATACTAGACTTTGGACCATACCTGTTAGCGTTCAGGAACACACATAACCATGAATGGTTATATGAAGGTGCATTATTTAAAGAGCTCTGGGTGTCAGGGGTACACATACCCAAATCTGACCCGATTTGAGTTTTCGAGTTGAACATATTTTATACTCTATCGTTATGCAACTTACATATTAATTATTAAACTTACATTGTTCTATTGTATGCATTGTTTTTACCCAAGCATGAATTTCTCGTGATCCCCCCTTAGCCCCCTAACATGGTTCCCCATGTTCTCTAAACAATAATTATATCTAACCACATCTAACAATTGTATCATTTATCATATACTGACTACACAGGTGCAGCTTGACCTGGTCTTTAGCAAGCACAAGGCCTAACATTTCTCAGGGCTTACTTTTCCCAGGGCTTTCCAAACCTAACTTTATTTCTAAGTCCCTGAATTTTCTAAGATTTTAAGACCTTTTACTATCATACCTGTTAACTCAGGATACATCTTACGTTTACTCAGAGAAAACTGAATCCTTAATGTCAGTCTCTGATGTGGATTTTTTTCCCATTTTGATATTAATAGAGGAATAAATGGGTGAATAATGTGCCAGTATTTACCCATGACATATAAAGTATGCAATATGTTCAGGACAGTCATCATCAGTGTTTGTAAGTATGTTTGTGTTGTTTATTTCATCATGCAATTGCTGAAAGACATTTTTCCTTTTTAATATTATTCAGCTACCTTTAGACTTTTATCTTCAAAAATGGATGAAACAATACCTTTTTTATTCCATTTTTATTTCATTTCCCTTTTCTCTGCAACTTCTCAAAACCAGCTGTCAGAGTTCAGATGACTAATATCTAATTCCATTGGCCTTCTGAGATTCATTTAATTCAAATTCATTAATTTGTAGAAATTTCCTTTTCTCATATCTACCCATATCTTTCTTCTTCCTCTTATTTTTTCTTACATAAGTAGTTCTCTGCCGTAAATGTTACTGTGCGTGTTCTGTGAATTGTTCATCAACTGCACAGTCTATATAATACCTTATGGTAATTTTTGTAGGACTAGAGGATTTGGTCCTGGCTGTATTTCATTTTGATTGTCTATATCTTACTTTCTCAAGTGAGCAGTTGTGACTATGGTACTGTTTGTTTTACGTCTTGAACTACTGTTCTCTTCTCCAGAAAGCCTATGGGTGTTTTGCAATAAAATATTCAGGGCTTATCTCACTGATTTTATAAATTCTGTGCTAGTGGTTTTGTTATCAGTTGCATTCCTAAATGTTTACTACAAAGTGTGATTCCAACACAAACTAAAAGAAAAAAAAAATTTGAATTAATAAAAGAACTTTGATGTTAATAAAATAAACACAAATCCTCTGATTTAAATTCCACTGTTTTACTGTTGGAGGAGATTAATACAGAATTAATACAGAATTACATGACCTGTTTCTCAGCAGAATCTGTCCACAGTGGCAGCCCTGTCTGGCTAGAGATCACAAGGAAAGGACACATAGGAGCCTGATCATCACAAGCAGTTCTTGTTTGTATGCTCCTTATTTTAAAACATGTTAGAGCCTCATACACAGTGCTTGTCAGAAGAGCATGGTGGTCCTCCCACTGCCCAGGACAAGGACAAGGCATGCAGGGTGAGCCCTTCAGCCCAGCTGACATCCAGAGCACAGCAGATTCTCCACTCATTTTCTTGCCCAGGCAGGTATCTCATGGAGATACCATCACATACATCATATACCTCATGGATAGTTCTAAGCAGCTTGCCAAGGGGTGATTGTAAGAAACAGCCATTTCTGGCATCCCAGATGTCCAAAAACACCATTGCTTTAATGTCCTGTTCAGTGCACCACTTTGTTTGTGCAAATCTCAGCAATTTATGTATTACCCAGTCCCTTCGGAGGAGCATGTGAAATATTTATGACTGTCTAGAAAAATTTAGAAGACATATTTTTCAAGTAACACAATATAATCTGTACAGTGGAAACTTACCATTTTCATTAGAATTGTGCAAAATATTGTACTTTAAACCACTGGTTTAATTAAAAAAATTAATAAATCTATTTCTGCTGTCAGAACCTACATAGAAAAATGTTATTCATACCTCAGGGACTGTAATTTTACCAATGTCAAAAGGCTTGCTGGAATAAAATTTTTAGGTATTTGTTTGGTTTGGTTTTTTGATTTGGTTTGGTTTGTTTTTGTTTAACTGAGGTTGATTGTTCCAGAGATAAAAACACCAGACTGGAAATAAGACTGGAAGTGGAAGAAACTGGATTCCCATCCATACAAACCTTTCATGATGCCATCAAGAGCCAGGTAAGTCTCTTTGAACTACTCTGTCAAATTACCATGTTAGTGAAGGGCCATGCTGTGGGGTCAGATGAATAGTGTAGATTTATTTACACTTGCAGATTTAAGATGGGTGGGGACCAGCATCTACCACTGAAGCCAGGAAGAAGAAGAAAATCCTTATCCTTTTGCTTAAACCCTCCAGGCCTTCAAAACAGGCAAAATGTGTAAAAATTGCTTCCTAAAATTTTCCTTCCCCTTCTAACTCAGCAACAGTCTGGGAAACCGAACCCACATTTGAAGCATAGGTATTTGAGATTCTGTGCCCAGGAGCATTTCATCAGGGTATCTGGTTTACAGAGGAGAGGATGTTCTGCAAGATTTAAGAGTAGAGGCCAGTAGGACCTGGGAACTGGGATGGAACTGGCTTGTTTTGGGGGATAAGCCTGTTGTAACTGATACTCTCTCTTCCGAGTGCAGGTAAAGTTTCAAGCCTGCCCATAAAAAATGCAAGAATAAATTTTAATGAACTATGATGATGAAACATTTAATATTTCCCATTTTAAAATCTAGTTGGTGTGTTTTTTGTTTTTTTTTGTTTTGTGTTTCATTTTAGTTTTCCTTTTTAATTTTGAGATTTGTACCTTAGCAAAGTGAAAGGATTGTACTTGAGGGTTAAAATTTTTAAAAGATTTTTTCTGTTAGGAAAAAAAAACAACTAAATTGTTCTATCATGTACACAGAACAGTATTTATATACCACTGCATATTTTTTTATGGTATACATTCATATAAGCTGGGACAAAAACATACACTCAACATATCTTGAAAACTACAAAAATAAAAACCACTAAATGGAAAATATGATAGCAGGTGCACTGTAGTAGTCAAAGAGAACCAGGCTTCTTCTGCTGGACTGCAAAAACAACTTTTAATATATAGCCTAGAACAAAAAATGTTTTTCTGTAACTTGACAAAACTAAAAAATATTTTTACACAACTTGCCAATCTAAATTCAACACATGAGTGCTAGTGGCCAGGTAAGCAGCCACTTCAGTTCAGACAGGGTAGCTTGTGCCCAACACAGATATCATAAGTGGGACCTTTATTAACACATCATAACAGAAAAAATAGTTTTATATGAAACAAAGCTTCACATTTTTGTTGGCCATGAACAATCTATTTCAATAATGTTCAATATTGTCCTCTAGAGAAATATCTTTTGCAGTAATATTATTCCCTTTTCATCTTTTCAAGACATTTTTTTAATGTTTATATACAGTAAATAAATATATATTTTTCCAAGCTGAGACAGACCTTGAAACATAATGTATCTTTTTATAGCACTATTCACCCACTCAGAAGACAACAATTCAAAAACATGGAGTTTAAAATGCACCAGAAAATTCATGCTTCTTGCAGTTTTGATTTAACTACATACACACCCTACGTTAATAGCTGTAACACTTAGAAGTAGACATGAAAGAATTTCAAATTGCAGAATCCACAAATATGTGCACTTAATCCTAAGGTACTGGAGATAAGACAATCTGAAATGGGCCTGGGAAGTAGGTTTTGTTAGCCAGTGGGTGACAGACAGACTTGGAGACACTGTCGAAAAGAGAAATGTAGTATTTACAGCTCCTCATGGTAGTACCAGGATAAAGTCATTTACCTCTTGCTAAGCAGCATACCAGTTTCCTCCCTGAAGAACTCAGCAATTTTATGCATCGTTTTTACTAACACACATCCTTTCTGAAGTCACAGAAGTCTTAACTGAAGTCCTGTTCTAGCCTACCTTCAGGTCTTTGTGACTACTCATGCCCACCATGACTGTAGTTGCACCTGCCCAGATTCTGCTCTGATCAATACCCCCAGCAAAATGCTCCTGGGATGAAGTGAAAACTACAGTCATGATCCCAAGGTTTTTCCTGAAGTATTGGCTTGAGCAGAGACTCGCTTGTACATCTTTGGAAAAGTAATTAGGATTTTAATGCCTACTTTTCAGATGGGCTACACATTTCCTTAGCTGGGTGCTTGTAACTGCCTTTTTTCTACCAGACAATTCAAACAAAGTTTCAATCTGTCCAAACCTTGAAATCTGTGACAGAGTATCTCAATGTCTGCACCACATAAAAATGCTTGAGAACAAATTCCTTCCTCATGTAATGAAGAAAATGTACTCAATCAAAAGAGGAAACAGCTTCCAATGCTTGTCAAGCTGTCTCTGTACAGGTTCCATTTCTGAAAATATTGGCTTGTAGGAAGGAGCCTTAGTTCCTTAATGAGCTGTTTATCCCTGCTGGAGCAGGCAAGGTAGGAAACATTTTCTGAAGGATCAGTTATCCATAAGCACATAGCTTGTGTGAAGGGGCAGCAATCTATGACTACACTGATGAATTCTCACTTTGTAAGATTTTTATTGGGGCGTAACTCACAAACCTCATCCTGTGCTTGGTTGCAGATCTTCTCTGGAACCAGTATTTTTGGAGATTATAAATTATTTGAAAAACATGCTGCTTTTTTTGGTTGATTTTTTTTTTTTTAATCTGAGACGACAATTTTGTCTGTGGCTAAAAGAAGCAGGACTCTGAGCTCCAGCGTGAGAGAATCTGTGTGTATATGAGAGTTTCCAACTGTACATCTGAAAGTGGAAACAAAAGCAGTTGGCACCAATTGTTTGCTCTAAGGTTATACATGAGTGATAGTTCAATTTTTTGTCCTTATCTACAAGAAATGTATAATGTATAGTTAAGTATGTGCTTAAACATGAGCGTAAATTTCTGTACAGATGTGGTCAGATATATTTGTATTTTTTTTTATCCTTTTTTTACATATTATGAATGGCATTTGATTTTCCAGAATAAAATAAGAATCCTGCCAAAATTCCAGGCAACCTCTAATGCACAAATCATACGCATGTTAATCAAAAATATCATAATACTAACAGCTACAGATCAGTTACCCAATACATGTACAACTAAACAAAAAAACCCAACTAAATGTTGAACAAGAAGTGCTTCTGCTTTATCAAATGCTTCAGTGGCAAGAATATTTATTACAATGTCTTCTTATGCCAAATTTTAACATATATAAAGTAAAATTTTTCCCCTTGTATATTTGTGTTAGAACATATATATGCTTTTATAATAGAAAAGTTCAGTGATCAGATAACTAACCTCTAAGTAGGTATGATTAAACAATGACTATTGTTTAAGAAGAAGTTATCCTTTCCAGGCGCAAATATAAACACATTTTAAGAAAAAAAAATCCAAAAAAAGTATTTTTTTGTTTGGATGAGGACTATTGTGTGTACATTTTTAAAGATGGGGTTTGTTTCTTAGGCGCTCAATTGATCAGGGAGCAAAAGGAGCAGGCTCAGCAGAAGCATAGGGGGTTCCTATGCTAGTGAATAGCTAGTGAAGGAGAAATGGCAACAGCCATGTCACTTCCCAAACCACCTGCATGCAGACACAGAGAGAAGCAGGATGCTGAAGTGGGATGATGCCTTGCCCTGAACATCCAGACAAAGATTTAGTCTTTGTTTAGAGAAGCTTAAATTCCTAGACTACAATAGAAAGCATCAGTAATCTGTTTCCAAAGAGGCTAAGTAAACCTTATGAAGGGACAAATGTCTTGGCAAAACCTGCAGGCATTATTGCTTTAAATGGATTATGATTTGTAAAATCATAAGACAAAGGAAACAAGAATTTTGTCCAAAAAAGTAGATGTGATGGAGTGGTCACTAATGAAAAAATGGTGGGGGTTAAGATGAATAGATAAGAGCATGTCTGGGAAAAAAAACGGGGACTATGAACTGCTGACAGGTTCAAACTAGGAGGAGACTCCAGTGATGGACTTTGTGCGTTTTGTTGCAGTATTTGACCCATTTGCAATTAACCTGAATCTTTGTGTCGTACAGGTAAAAAGCTGTAAAGTTCCTTAGGTTACACATCTAAATACTCAGATATTTAACTATGAAGAATACTGACTGTCCATGCTTTGGATTACAAAATTTTCTACCCGTTTCTGACAAGGAATTAGTTTTAAAAATTTTACTAGGTAGGTAATTACATGTTTTATCATATTACATGTATTCAGTGTAGAGGCAGCTTGGTAGCACATGGGGTTTTATAAAATTCATGGTAAGCAAGTAGTTGAAATAACCTGAACAGTAAAATGTAGTCCTTGTTCCTTGAAGTCAAATGCAAGTCAGATTTTGCTCTCATTTAAATCTGACTTTGGGTACCATTTATAAATATGGAATATTCTTTTCTATATCAGTGGTATTAAACACATTTTTCCTTTTCACTTTTTATTTTTTGCTACAGCAAAGGTAAAATTATCGTGGTTTAGATTTACTCTGCAGCTTCATTCATCTGAAATTGATGTCTAAAATTTATTTGTTGAAGGGTTCAATTTGAATTATCTTTTTAAATCTTTTTAATGGAATAAAGAACCACATTTAGGGAGACACCAAGTGTGTTTTTTGCCTGTCCTCATCCCAGAGCAGGAGGACTAGGGCATTACAAACCATGATGGAGATTTGCACATTTAAGGTTGAAACAAAGCTTGAGAAGCAATGTACTGTTCTCTGGGAATCTGAAGCAAAAATATAGACATGGGAGTGATGGGGAATCTGCTTAGGAAAATGAAATTCATGATTCTACTGCTCTTAAAAGTGTCAGGCTGAGATAAAGACCCCAAATCAGAAAACAAGTACATTTTTTACAGATCTGAACATTGTCTTTTCATACTATTTTGGTGCATGAAGTACTGAAGTAAATCACAGTCCCTAGAAAGAGAAGAAATGGGGGAAGGATGCAGTCACAATCCCTGTAAGTGTTCAAAAAATATGTATACGCTTGAGGCATGATTTAGCAGTGGACATGGTGGGAGCGCTGCATTAATGTTTGGACTCAAAGATCTTATAGGTCTTTCCCAACCTTGATGAGTCTGTGTTTGCCTGAATTGCATGCTCTGGCTTGAATGTTTGAGTGATTTTCAAAAGGGCTTCAGATTACACCACAACTCTGCCCGAAGCTGCCCACATTTGGACAGAAGGTGCTGCAGCTGATGTGTACACCTACATAACTCAGAGGTATTTGATACCTTCCATTTACTGAAAATATATTTCTTTGTTATACTTCAAAATAACCAATATCTCTCAAAAAGCTTTATTTTTCCCTGCTAAGGAAACTAAAGTAATTATTTTTATCCTCACAATTGAAAAGTATTAAATGTTTATTTTCCAGAAAATTTGAGGAATTATCTAATGTACTTTATGTCAGTTTTGCTCATTAAACATGTCATTTTACAATACACTCCAGCTGAAACATTAAATTAGCTTCATACATGCTCTTTTGACTTTTCAAATGTGATGTTTCTAAAACTCCAGTTAAAGCAGCAAATCAGACCCGATGGAATTTTCTGGAGCCCATCCTGAAAAATTCAGTTTTTAGTTCAGAGACATTCATGATGTGCTTTACAATGGGAATATCACCAACAGCATAGGTGATGTAGTGATCCTGATTTTTATGTGTTTTAGCAAGATCTCCATTTTAAAACAAAGTTGATTTTTTTCTTGGTTTTTTTTCTCCCTGTCACTCTTCTTTTTTTTTTTTTTTGTCAGTTGGACCTCTCCACTTTGCCTGGGAAAATCTTTCGAGTTCAAAGTTCATCACATTCTGTGGGTCATAAGATGAATGGAAAAAGACAAGGGGTTCCAGTCCATGGAACAACAACCTGGGGCAGGATAAGAGACTTTCAGAAGAAAGCATGTCAGTCTCTCTGAAAGGAGAGAAAACTTTTTCAAGTGAGCCCTCCTTGCAGACCTTTTTAACTCACAGGAAGAAAAAATACACCCAAATAAATATCAGTGAAAACAAGACTTGATACAGCAATTTATTCTAAGTATACATTTTAAAAAGTAAATATGTAAAATATCACCAAATGTTTTCAATTTGGTAGCTTTTATGGGCATGTAACTCACCAGAAAAAAAAAGGAAAAGGAAAAATTAGAAAAAAACCCAAACCATAAGACTAGAATTTGTTAATTGAGAAATTAAATCTTTTCATCTATCACAGCAAATGGAGGCACACTGCATTAATCTTACTATAGAATACAAGTATCATATGAAATATTTATAGAGCAACAAATAAATGAAGAGTGCGTATGAACCCACCAACAGAACCAGATTGGCACCACTTCTCTGATATACTTATTTTTGATTTTTATCTCTCTTTGTAAACAAACAGATTCAGGTATGGTATACTTCAAGAAAACTTGACATTGACAAACCTGTTTTATATACTTAATCCACATGCCAAAAAGTGAGAAGCTGGTGAACATGCTTTTCTAAGTTTCCATTCATCTTCCCTCAAAGAGTTGCAACCAATAGCCCTATAATGAGCTTCTAAAGCCTCAACCATACTGATTTTTATGTGTATAACTCTGACAGGTGAGATGTGTTTGGTCTGTCAGTGCAGACAAGAGCTTGGCAAAACCATGAACACTGAATTGCTCCTGTCTTTTAGAATTAAAATTGATTCTCAGATTTCTTTTATGGATCATTTGACGCTTTTTTACACTGCAAGAAATATATCAAGTACAGTGGGCTGCAGGTATTGGAATTTTGCATGCAAGAACAGCTATGTCTGCATTCTTTGCCTACATTCTTAGCAAAGACAATTTCCAGTGACACCACTGCTGATTTAGACTACCATGAAATGTTACAGTTATGCTCAGGTTTTCTCAAAATCTTATTTTTTCTGCCTCATTTATCTTTTTTTATTCAACCACTTTGAAATGAGGCCCAAGTAAATGATTCAACACTGGTTCTTGGGTAAGATGGCATTTTTTATGTTGTTCCTATCCTGACAAACCTCCATTCACTTATGCTGATTCCACACTTTGATTTATGTTTGTTTAGCTCATGAAAACTCTCAGAGCCACAGCTTATGAGCCAGCTAGGTTAAGTGGCACACATAGTGACCACAGCACCTGCACACATGTAAATATATCAAAGCTGCTAAAAATATTTCCTTGCCTTGAGGAGAGATTTTTTGACTTTCAAAATCAGTCCTAAGAATGGGATACCAGTACAGAGACTGAAATAAAGAGAAGTAAATACATCCCAATTTCTAGTTACAACTGATGGTAATAAAGACCTTGGTGAGATTCAAACTAACAGTTATGTCTATGATTTTCCTCCATCTTCTCAATATTATCAAATTTTCCCCTTTTTTTCCCCCTTTTTTGAATGCATCAGAGACTCTCAGGAACAGCATTAAGACTGACCATAAGTGTAGCTGGTATCACTTCCACCTACCCTCTGTCCACCTCACAGATTACAGAGCCTGTTAACCAGTTAAACTAACTCCAAAGACATGGCTGGGTGTGCAGGGTCCCAAGTACTTCAGGGGCTTCCCCAGCCATGCTTAAAGCAGTCTTTTGCAGTCTTGCAATCTTCAAGGCTAGCATATATCTTCAAAGTGGCCTAGGGGCTGCTTTTAACTCAAATTAATCTGTGTGTCTATTCTTCTAAATGACAACTTAGACATACTTAATTCCAGAGAAGTTGCTTTTATATATTCCCTTCCAATACAGAGCTCAGCTACCAATAGTGACCTACAAATGCTTCTGGATCATCTTAGTGCTTTAGCAAACTGCTTTCCACAGATGGCTGTTTCAAGACTGATTCTTCTGCACTACTGGCTTTGTGTGAGTGTTTACTAATAAGTCCATCCTACACCTAATGCTTTTAACTCAAAGTTCTTGTGTCCTGTTCAGACAGAAGGGTTTTCAATGTTGAAGTTCTACCATTTTGATAATTTTTTAGGTTGCAGCATCTCTTGCAACTTTTGCATACTGCCACAAAGCTGTTGAGTCAGTTTTTGTGCAACAATGAGAAACAAAAAAAAGATAATGCATACCAGAAGTTTTCAAAAGTGACACCCACCAATGTGATTGCTTTCATCCAGTACACTGAAATACGTGCATTACAGACTACAAGAGAATGAGGTTCTGAAAAGCAAATCCACACTCTTTCATTTATATTAGTAAGGGGATTTTTTTCTTTGTTTTTGTAGAAACGTGGTGAGTCACCTTTGTTTTGGAGAAATTTCTTCCTGCAACAAATCAACAGTGATGAATTTTCTGTGGGTAGAAGTAACTAGTTCTAAATATAAACTCATAAGTATTCATGTCCCACTGAACTTAATATAGCTGTGTTCTTGCTGTTGTTACTGGACTTGATTTCTTGTTTCTTTCAACTTTTAGAAGTAATGAAAATGCATACACGCAAGGTTAAGACTTTCATGAAAATGGTAAAAGGATTAGAACCCTGTCCTGTGATACATCTAGAGTTTGGCAAGATTGTGAGCTGTATTTATTTAATATTTTCTTCATGACAAAATAATTTTGAGAAATCAACTTTTGGGAGTTTTCCTTTTACTATGGTTATTATTTTGTATTTGCATTTGAAATCCTTACCTCAGCTTGATGTAGTGCAGTAAAGAAGCTATGAAAAAACACGCTCAAACTTAAGACCTTAATATCACTCTTAAATAAGATAATTAATTTTTTTGTTCATCAACAATAGTCACAGTAACATAAAAAGGAGAAATGCAAGCAGAGGTGTCAATTCTGTCAGAGCTATTTGAATTTGCATAAGTAAATGTACAGTGTGTACTTAAGATTACTTAGGAAATACTAAAAGAACCCCAAAAACCACCCAAAAACTTTACCCCAAAACTAGCTATACTTGATAGAAAAGTATGTGTTTATTAAAGAGATATTTGTATTTGAGATCAGCAGAATCTAGACCCAGAACTTTACTGGTGTGGATTGCACTCAGACTTACCAGTCATTATGTTTGAGGGGGTTGTAGAAACAGCTGGCAAATCAGCAGGAAAATTATGATTTTGAAAAAGTATTATTTTTCACCTTTCTAATATCCCTAAGTCATAATGCAGAGCAGGAAAAGTTTAGGAAAAGCTTAAATATTTGTGTATTTCTAAGGATGAACACAATTTACATTGGCTTCAACAAATCTTATAATTTTAAAATTCTATGCCACTTTAAGGCAGGTTTATCAGAATGGGTCATTTTCATGATATACACTGTCTCATCCTATTATTTAATCTGATTGGTTCATTCTTGTGTTGGCTCTAACTAATATGCCACTCAGGAGTATCCAAGGGATCCTTTATGTTCTTCTCCTTCTTCTTCCTAATCAAACTTAGTGAACAGTTCAAAGACCCACAGCTACAATCTATGAATGCAGTGTTTTTAACTGATTATTCTATTAAAATACTCTCTATTGTAATTTTTTCAAGATCTTTAGCTACATCTTGACAACCAAAGATATGTTAGTTATCGTGATTTGTTTTCTTGTCTGAATAGAAAAAGTTTTTCAATAGTTAGCACTTCACTAATTCATCAGTATCAACACAGTACCTGAACGCTTGGTTTCCTCTGCCAGCAGAGGTAGCACTACTTTTATTATTATTGTATGCTTAGAAAGCTTTAATACTTAAGGAGGGTATGTAAAGGTTCACATTGAAATTATTCACCATTTGTAAAGCATTTCTATATATAGCGGCATAAAAATTGAAGCTAGATCTACAAAAAGGACTTTGGCTGTGGAAGTTAAATTGGAATGTGTTTCTAAAGTTGCAGAGAAAATATTTCACCCCACTGCTGAAAAATGTAGATGTTTAAAATCCACAAATATTTAAGCCAGAATTCTTCTCATGCCTAAATTTTTTGTCTTCTGCATCAGGAAAGTTTGAATTTAGTTAGGCAGAGCTGAGGTGCTTAGCTGATTTCTGTTAAGGTTGACTGTAGACTAACAGAAATGCATATTGCAGTCTAAGCTTCATGTCTGGTCAATCTACAAAGTGAAAAGAACCCACAGACCTTTAGACTGCTCCAGCAGAGATGAGTGTCTGGAACCATCTTTAAAACACACAAATAAATGTTTTCTTCAACTTTTGATGGCTAAAGATTATTTTTCTCTAGAAGTAATTTTGACAAAGGATGTTGGAGGAAAAAAAATCAAAGGAGAAAAGAAAGAATCACCTGAGGTCATTTCTATGTGTGGAAGGGTGTGTCTCTGTCTGTTATGTATAACTCATTAATGTCATCTCATTTGATATGCATGCAGCTTTCCCAGTTTCAACAGGGAGCAGTCAGGCTCTCTCTTTTCCTCCTTCTGTGAATAGTCTACTTTTCAGATTGATTCAGTCACAAGCCCTGTGCTCTTCTCAGTCCATGATGATTATTGCTCCTGGCACATGGGATAAGGACTTACTGCAGCTTTTCTATCCCAAAATTTTGTACGTGTGCTTGTTACAAGTGGCTGAATGAGTTTACTGCCTTTTGGGTTATCATAATGACTTCTTGAAATGTTTTAAAATTCATTTTGTATGTATTGCTTTCTAACAAACTCACATCACAGATTGGAAAGGAAGCAATAAATAGAACACAAATGGTAATTAATAGAAAATTGTTAGTCAAATTAGCAGAATTTGGAAAAAACTGTGACCATTTTTTAATAGTCCTGTGGCTGGCCCCGGTAACTTTGATTGCATGTTTGACATTACACCATAATAGCATTTCAAGGGGCCTTTCTCAACATGCATTGAAATCTTGTTGCCATTTAAAACTTTATCCCCACAGAGTTCATTTGAAATTGGTTTGCTTTGATAATGGCTTTATTAATGTGGTCTCAGTGGACTTGAAATGAGACTGTTTGACTATAGTAATGTGTTTCAGAGGCTTGCAGTAAAATAATTTACTCATGTAATGTGGTTTCCATTAGCTTGCACTAAAGTCATTTCCCTCGGGTAATGGTGTTCTCATGGATATTCACTAAAACTATTTTGTCCTCAAAATGTTAAAATGGGCATCCTTGTGGTAATGGACTCAGAGTATAGTGGCATATGTGGCTATTGCTAAATTTGCTGTGTCAGACAGGTTCTCTGAAGCAAAGACATTACTTAGCATCACATTTTGCCTAGGTACAACTCCATTTTTCTTAACTGGTGTTTTTACTAGCTGCCTCACAATTTCCCTGGTCTTTTTCCATTCAACTTAATCAGGACATCTCTGAGTCCATAAATCCCCTTCTAAATATTTTTCATGTTTCAGTTGCTCCTGATCCTCAAGAAAAGAGGTGCAAGGGACTTAGTCACAGCTAATTTTCCAGCAGAGGTGATTTCCAGGTCAATTGTTTGACACTCTGAGGCAGTACAGGGGAGTTCTGGGTTGTTTGCAAATGGAACAAAATTACCATTGCTCTACAGGGTCATCTTCCACTCACAGATAACAGCAGAGAACAGCTCTGTTCTTTTTTTAGTAATAATGTACCCTGTGTTCCAAAACCCATAGGAGATGAGTAGAAATGGGATATACTATTGTATTAGGTGTTCTCTCACACTGAGAAAATTCACATTAGAAATCTCAGACAGATATGTAGTGATTTCACAACTTTCAGATTTGTACAGAGAATAGGAGTGCTTATTTTCCCCTCCCTCTCTCCCAGATACTTTTCCTACCTGTCTCACAGTCAATAAAATAAATATCTTTCAGTAGTATTTTGGGAGGCTTTATCTTGTGAAAGTTCATTTCCTGCTCTGTGGAGTGACTCTATTTCTATCAAAATTAGAAGCCAAGTGAAATTATTCCCATCAATGCCAGACAGCATTTGGGAGATTATGTTACTGTTCCACCCATTCTGTGGGTACAGGAGGGTTGAGGGCTGTCAATCTGGCACATTTAATGAGTAACAAAATTCACACACCATTTAAAAATAAAAAGTAGTGTAATGTTTCACAGTGAACTAAGCTTTTCAAAATAAGGCCAGCACAGTTTAACTTTTAATTAAAAGGGGGTTCAGCAGGATGTCTAGAATTCCAATGATACTGGGAACTTCTGATGCATTCCTGAATATTGTGGTTTGCAGTCCAGGAGGAGCCAAACCATCCAGAAGAAAGCTGTATATTGACCCAGATCATCATATTTACATGTCTTTTGTTCATGAGTGAGAAATAAAGTCTGAGTCCTGAAATTAGTATTACAGACTCACAGTTGCAAGATCTTGTCTCATGTTTAAAGAAAAGGTCTGCAAATACAACAGGCTTATTGCAGAGGTTTTTCACAGGACAGTGTTTCTATTACAGATTTCATCCAAATAAGCATCAGATTACTGTGTAACTAGAAAAAGCTGATTCATTTATTTATTTTTATATGCATAAATACATCACTAAAGAAAGGAGAAAAGGCTGAGTTTAGAAGCTGATAGCCTATGGAGAAAAATCTTCTTTGCTGTTAAGAAGATTTCTGTAAATCTCCATTAAAAAAAAGGAATATGTTGTCTAGATGTCTGAACTACTGATGGCACTTTCAACAATTGTAATGTAAATGATACTGGACTTAGTTTTGATTGCAAAAGTATTTCCTTGTTGGTGGAAAGATGAAAAAGGAGTAGGCAGGGCCTTCTTGGAATTAAATGCACAGAGAACTTAAGTTTTGTCAAATATGAAGTTCAGTACTGGTTACGGTATTAAGTTAATGAATTAATTAAGTTGACGTTTCTCTAATAAGTCAATCTCACACTCACAACCAGCAGATCATAATTTTGGGTGGGTAGATGAAAATAGGTTTCCTGTCCCTTTATATTCATATGATGGGAAAACATTTCAGTGATATTGCAGATCTGTCTAGAAGAAACTTAAGTGAGCTCCTTAAAGCTTCATTACCATTCCAAATAAATTAAAAAGAGAGGAGGAGGAGTCTTATGCCTATGGCAGGTTGTGTGGGGGGGTGGTGACTGGTGTTAACTCCGATAAAGGATAAACCTCTTTCAAGTTTCTTATAAAGCAGAATATCCTGGATTGCTGAGGATATATAACAGCACAGCAGACAAAGCTTGATGAATGGCTGGGGATAACTAAGGGCAGAGAGCTTAAATGGCAGAGGTGATTGTCCAGCTTTTAAGGCCAGAGCACATTAAGTAAGTTAATGTGGCTATCTAAGGACACTGAGCATGCCCAGTAAGTGGTGTTAGATTTTTAAGGACTCAGAGCATGCTTTTGTGCGCAGCTCCTTATGCCACATAATCCCTAAAGATGCCATTTTATGCCATCTGGCTTTTGTTGTTATTCCCAGTCAGCACTTCTAGATTGTTTTGTGGTTTTTTTTCCACTGTGAAACACATTTCCCTTTCATTTCAGAGTTTGTTTTTTTTTTTTTAATTTATTTTGCTCAAAACTATCCTGCATACTAATAAATCAAACCACATTTCAAATATTTCTTTCTTGTATTTTAGCTGTGTCCACAGATCTAATTACTTAGCATCATTAGTCACCTTTTTCCTTTCACTTTCTTAAATCATAGCTTCTACTGATGTCCAAGGATCACTGACTCCAGAGGAAGCTGTACATGTAACATATGTCTGCCATGGCAATGGAGTCTATTACTCTTGTAATTTATTTTTTTCAGTTCTCCAAGTTCTGTTTGCTCACCCATTTCCATGAGCGCCTGTGTGTCACTGTGTCCTATCTACTGAGCCCAGCAACAATGGTGATCTGCTCCAGAAGGAAGGAAGCACTTGGCTTCAGACACCTCTCTTAAGACTCATGGTCAGTGGATATAGGATAACACAAAATTGTAGATTTCTATTTTGGTGCCTAAACCAAAATGCAGTGATATTTCTGAAGCCACATAATTTCCAATTTACTCTGATTTTTATCCTTTTGCTGTATACTAGCAAAACCCACAGCCCAAACTTGAGGCCTCTAGATGCTAAAAGAAGAAACAAATTAAAATTTGTTGTAAATACTTAGCTATTTCAAAGTACCCCATGTGTATTCCATATGTTATTTTGGGGCTTGTGCATTTAAGTCAGGGACACAGGGAAAAACCAGACTCTTATGGAGACTGTGCCTTTGGATGTTGATCATCATGTAATGCAATTGCTCATAAAAGCATGATTACAAATAAAGCATTATTAAGCATTATTAATTTACTTAATTTTCATGCTTGGTTATTTTTCCCAGATATGAACAAAAAACCCACCACCTATAAAATCAGAGAATAGAATTGGATGTGAAGGGAGTCTGTACCAAAAAGGAGATGAATGACAGAAGACTTGATTTTTCCCTGCATTATGACTTGCTAGAGTGTAAGTAGGGTGATGAGGACACTCGATGTGAACATGATACTGAGGTTCTCGGAACTGTTTTGGTTTTTTTTAAATTAATTGGAATCCACTTATTCAGGCAAGAGAACGCTATTGCTGAGTAAACTCACAAAATATATTTTATTTAAACTTATATATACAACAAGGGAGAAACCCTCACTCATATATTCACCCCCTGCTCCCACTGAAGTGTGACATCACATCCCTTTTTCCCCAGGCAAGAGGAGTATGGGAGCAGAGAATATTTCCTGCCACCCTGTGAGGCCTCAGGGACAGAAACTATAAGCAGACCATGAACACAGTCTCTGACAGAATGTACAAAGACAGCTTCTGCAGGAGGTGGAAGACTTTGGCTGATGGCTATCAGAAAAGTCCTTGCTAACTCATGCTCAGTTTTGGATTCACAGATGCTTGAGACTGCTGTGAATTATCACCAACTGTTCCACTTTCCTTTCATTTCTATGCATTCGTCTTATATGCCATTTTTTGGCCATCTAAATTTTGAAGTACTTCTAAGAATCAGAATACATCCCCATCTTGACAGACAGTCCCTAGGTCATAAAATCCTACGATCACAGAATGGATGTTTGGGAGGGGCCTTAAGGATAATTTTATTCCAACCCTGTGCCATGCATTGGGACACCTTTCCCTGGACCAGCTTGCTACGACCTCCATCCAGCCTGATCTCGAGTGTCTCCAGGGATGGGGCAGCCACAGCTTCTGTGGGCAGCTGCTCCAGTGCAATCATACATACATGTAATAATGATAGGTTGTACAGGCATATGCTGTGCTATTCCATTTTGTTTTTCTCATAGGGAAGGGGTTTGTTGCTTGGGTTTTTGGCAGCTTTCTGAAACCAGAAATCTGGGTTGGCTTAAGAATTTTCAGGATACTGGAAAGCTTTGGCCTGGCTTCTCAGAAATTTCTGTAGCAACCCACATCTCTCTGTGGGACAATCTGAAGATAAATTCCTTTACAACAGCAGTTTCAGATGCATTCATCAGTTAATGTATAGATCTGTGCCATTCAAGAACAAGTAACCCAGATTTTGTGTATTTCTCACATATGAAAATGCAAAAGATCTGCTGATCTGAAATTATTTTACAGAGCACAATTTTAATTATCTAATAAACTTCAGAATGATGTGAGTTTCTTGGCAACATTTTTGCAAATAGAAACAGAAATAAGGCCTAGATTTTCAACTCTAGTGGGACTCCAAAACTAAGGTCCTATATTCATATGTAGGTATCTGTTTTAAAATAATTTGCTTTTCAATTTACTGTGCACTCAGTATCTCACTTTGATTTGCATTCCAAAAAATCAAGGTCAAAACCAAGCCTGACTTTCTTTCATCTTTTGCAGACTATTTATTACAACAGATTCACCATTGCCTCTTGAGGTGTTAGCCCTCTGTAGGACAAATTTTCGTCATTTAAATGTGCTTTTTAGTCCTCTTGACATAATTTTGAGGTATATACACACACAGACATATATATATATTATAGTATATATAATATAATATATATATATATAATATATATATAGTGTCGGTTGTTTTGAAGTTGACTGTGCTAGGTGGGATAACAAGTCTGGGAATGACACCATTAAAATATTTTGGAAGTGTTGCAATAAAAAGTGAAGAAAAAGTGGTTTGAATTTCTAAGTGTGGCTGACCTTCAGTGTGTAGGTGAGACCTTATTTACAGCCACTGTCCTGCCTGGGCTGCCTGTGAGATGTGTTGGAGAGGAAGAAGTTCAGATGCATGTATTTTCAGTTTCTGCCTGAAAGGAGGGGAAAGGAAGAATAAGATATATGTAATGCTTCAAGGCTTAAGTTAATGTAAAATAAATCAAACCTGAGATGGTGTTTTAAAAGAAAAATCTGGCAGTAACAGAGAGGAGAAGGAGCTGGGCCTGGAAACATATTTATCTTTTTTAAATGCTCACTTTCAAGTATGTCTGGTTTCCAGCCCAGTTTGCATCAGAAGGGATCAATTTTTTTCCCCCTGTTTCCCTGTTCTACTTTTCTGCTGGTATTGTCTGAATCCCAGAGTGAAAAGCAATACATCATCCTGCTTCAACATCTGCTAGAGCCCCCTCTCTTTCTAATCTGCCCAGATCCCCAAAGCCTTTCCCACCTGCTATAGCACCAAATGCTCATTATAGCACAGAGCTACGCCCTTCACTGTCCTTTCTTCCTTACTCTCAAGGTTAACATGGCACAATGACTATTATTAAATGTGGGCTTTAACAATATAAAGGCAGACCAAGCTAAAGAGGGGGGTGGGGGTGCAGAAAGGGAGCTGGGAGGAATTGGGTAGCATGCCAGCTTTGCTGGCAACAAAGATCTGCAAGAAAGCTGTGGCCAATTTTCCAGTCGAAACATGACTCACTGCACAGAGATGCACCCAAAATAAATAGCTTCCCTGTTCTGCTCCCAGCAGAAGCAGGAACCTCACCCTCCTGTGGTTTTGCATCAGGGTACTGTGGGTACCACTCCAAGCTGCTTGGTGGAGCAGCACAGATAAAAATGGCAATTTTGAAGGCTATGGTGCCTCTGGGGGTTTTGTTTACCTCTTGGCAAACTGAAAATCATAAGCAATTGGAAGACCTTTCTCTCTCCTCTTCTTATTTTTTTCCCCACCCTGCCAGCTGCAAACTATCAACCTGCCCATTCTGTTTGCATCATCAGATCCATTGTAAGTGTTGTGCCTGGCACGGATGCCTGTGGGCTGTGGGAGGAGAAACGAGTGAGCAGCAAGGCAGAGGGCCAGGCTCACATGCATTCCTGAGAGCAGGGCTTCATTTTGTGTTGCAAAGTGACTGCTGTGTTGGAGAATGGGGACTCAGCATGAATGATGCATTCCCTCACTTTGCTTGTGTTCAGGTAACTGCATAATAATAAATGCATTTAAGATAACTTCAGTGACATGACATGTTGCAAGGTCTGGATGGTTTTGACCTTAAATAAATGAAGAGGAACCTTGCCTTTTGGCCCTTGCACTCCAAAGAGTGAATTGAACTGCATCCTATCTTAAGGATTTCAGATACAATTTGTGAAGTCTGAGGTGACTGCACATCTCTGCATTCCTCTCTAAGGCAAGATCTTGGTTTCCATTGCCATCTGTCCCACATTATGCATTTCCATTTCCTAACAGACAACTGTATTGGCCTTCCCTCATTGTCTAAACCATGTAGCATAAAACAGCATGTCAAGCAGAGCAAGATTTTGGAACCAGCATGCCCAGCACTGAGGAGTTGGGTTATGTCTGGTCATGTGCAGCGGCAGACAGAGGGACTTGGAAAGGATAGAAGGAAGAGGATGGCTCGTGTTGGTGTTAGCTGTTGCTGTCATATGTTAGGCATTGCTGTCAGATGGCAGTTTTCCTGGTCTCTGGGTGGATGGAAACATGCTATATACATTTCTTTGCAACTGAGTTTTGAGTCCGTGGTTCTTTTAACAAGCCACTGAAGATAACAACCTGTTGGAATTAAGAACTCCATTCATTCACTTACTTGCTCATTCAAACTGAAGTGTTTCTTAGCAAATCACTTAAAATCCATTTTTAGCTGGACCTTATATAAATAAAGCTGCACTGAATGCAAATACACAGAAAAAATCATACAGGAAGGGGGCAAAACAGATTGAGTGAAATGGATCTTTTTCAAGGAAATGTCAACAAGTCATGCTTTTGGCTTACTGCACTGAAATTCATCAAAGGTGGTATTATAGTTATCTGAAAACAGAACCTGGGCAGTGTTCTTCAAATGAAACTTAAAGCAGGCTAGTGTCAGGAAAATTAATCCACAAACACCAGAGGTTTATGTCCAAAAAGGAGACAGAGGAGTCCTTTTACTTTATTCGAATAAAGGGAGAAGCTATGGGTCATTCCCCTGAGGTCTCTCAAATTTTTGGAGGGTGCAGCCTCCTTTTTATCCTAATTCCCGGCCGCTTGTCCCTTCTCTCTTTCCCAATAGGCTGAGGTACTTGAGAGGTACAGGCTTCCCGGAACGCCTGATACCGGCGGTGATACCTTCCCCCCCCCCAGTGTATAATCCCTTCTTAACTTTTATGGAATTCATAGTGTTCTTTCAGTGCCTCTTTGATCTTCTACTGGAATCCATCCCATTGTTTCCGTCGTCTCTCACTGATAGCTACATCTTATCAACTGACCCACAGCTTGTTTGTAAAGACAAGCTCATCATTCCTCTCACTAGTGACACACTTAGCAGAAAGTATATTATCCAGCTGGAGCAGTTTAGCCTCTGAATGTTGTATCCAGATATCCAACCTTTTAAAAAGAAACTACAAAAAAGAGAGCAAAAACAAATGATGATTTGGGCCCAGATGGTAAAAGTGAAATCTCACTTGATCTTGATTATATTTTTACTGATTCCAGCCATTGTTAGACGATCAGTTTCAAGGGACCAAGACCACGATTTCTTTATTGGCCAGGCCATGACTGTGACTCAACTCCTCCTAGATGTTTGATCCTAAGAGGACTCCCACTTGTGGGATATCTTTAGGAACTTTTCATTCAGTTTTCATGTGGATGAAATTGTTTTGTGGGACATCTTATTTTAGAACAAGGACAGGATAAAGGAAAGAAGTTCCTATCTTCTCTCTCTCTTTATGCATTTATATACACACATACATGAAGGTAAGAGCTTATGGCTACAAGTCAAAAAAGCAAAGAAGGAGGGAAAAAATCCCCAAAGCACTATTAAAAAAGCCCCACACAGGCTGATGACTGTTGTGGGTGGCTATGCTTCAGAGATCCCATAAACCCCCTTCAGCTGCATGAGGTTTTGCTGAAGTTGGGTGTGGGTGATGGCATATTTCCATGTGCACTTCCTTTCAGTTAGAGCCTTCTGGTGAGGCTTCCTTTATATTGCTAAGACCACCATTTCCACTTTCCACCCACAGACCTGTTTCCTGGCCTGAGTAAGACCATCGGATTGCAGTCTGCAGCATATTGTCACACCCTCAACACCTGCAAAAGGCAAGACCATCAGGCATGATCACACACAAAAAGGACAGTGATCATTGCTCAGAGCTCTCAATGAAGGAAAAAGCTACCAGTGCCTAACCAACAAAAGCCTGAAAACCTATTTTTGGTAACAAGCAATGTGAGATGCTCGAATTGTAGGTGCATGTGCTTATGTCAAGTAGTTGTTGAACATTTTAGCATGCATTAAAGTACAAAACAGAGAATGTGTACAAAGAGCAAGCCCCGGAAAACAAATAGCTGGCATTTAAGTGTTTGTGCCTTTCCACTCAGCTGGTTCAAAAAATAAAGGCAGAGAAAAAGTCCTATTCACTACTTATGTGAGAGAAACAAGAGAAGAGGAGGTATAAAGTCAAAACAAAGACTTGGTAAAAGTCTGCCTGCCTTGCTGACCTTATCACCTCAGAGGCTGACTCAGAGCTGCAGATCTTGAGTCCCTTCAATGCTGCAAGAATTTTAGATATATTTCTTAAATTTGTAATTTTGCCTCTTTTCTAAAACAAACAAATTTATGTATTTTAAATAACATTAACATTATAACAAAATCTAAAATAGCTCAGGAAATGCAAAATTATAATAATTATAGAGGACCTTGACACTAACTGCCCTTTAATCACCATCTGGCCTCTTCCATCTATCAAAACCAGGAGTTTAGATTAGAGTCACCCTCTACTTTGAGAGTCTGGTTTTTAAACTTCCTTCTGTTTCTACCATACCTTCATGTCTCTGAAACATCTTGGGGCAAAAAAACCAGGATTTTTCCCCAAAAGTGAAGGGTCCTTGATGTACAGACCACACTCTCAGTGAGTGAGACACCCCAGCTCAATGGTATGTGCAGGTATACCAGTATGTGTATTCCTTCCTTTTATTTCTGCAGGGACAGTATCAGCCCTGGGGTTTAAACTAGATCAACTGAGCCATGGGATCAGTACTCAGAAATCTCTCTGTACCTCTGGGAGGTCTTGCTTTACACTTAATTACACATGCATGCACATGCATTCATTCAAGTGTCATAAAAAGCACAATCTTTAAAATACTGAATGATCATCAAAAAAGGTACTGGAACAATTTAGGCACCCTATGAACATTGAATTCAATCTCCTTGCAGATGTATATAGGCATGCCATGGAACTGACTTAATGTCATGACCACTTTTTTTCAGGTGACTTCCACCTCACTTACTGAATTGGAGGAAGGATGCTTATTTAATGATGAGCCTCTTGATGTTTTTTTTTTTTCTTTAATCTGTATGTGTCCTTATGCCTCCCTCACTTCCCACAATTTAGAATTGTGCCTTCTGCAGTGCGTACTTTCTAGCTGTGCCACCAGTGAAATAGAGCTCCTACATGTAGCAGCTTCCTGAAATTTGCTGTAGGGGTGCAGACTCTATCCCAGACTTACTCCTCCATCTCCGAGCTATTGCAGTCCAGTGCTTCCCACTCTCCTTTCCCAAATGCTTTTATTTCATCACCCAGTCAGTCACAATTTCCACTGCGGAAGCCCGACCACTCTTCTCACCACCATCTGGTCATGCACTAAAGCAAAAGCTTCTAAAATTCCACTCCATAAACCTTGTTATACTCTTATTACTTACTGGAAATGTGAGCAGAAATCCTCATTATCTGTCCTCATACATCTTTATAACGTGCTAATCCTACCAAGTCTGCTTTTAGACACAGAGCTAGAACCCTAAAGGAAACACCTTGCAGCCATGGCCAGTGCTCCTACAGGCCAACCTTACAGCATTTTCTCCAGCTCTGTAGATGGTGTATGTTCTGAACTGTCCAGGTACAGTGCCAGTTGTATTGACATCAGTCCACGTGATAACAGGACTGTCCAAACAGGTAAAGCTTGCACTGCCCAAGCAAGGTTAAAAAAACATACCCTTATACTTACACAATGCATTAAAATTTGCGTCTGAAAAAAAATCCCCATATAATATTTATCTTTTTCTGTTCTGTGGGATTTTTGTCAGACTCACAACCAGGCCTTTTGGCACTCTGTTGTTGGAAATTTCCCAAACACATGTAACAAAAATGCAGTCAGTTTAATACAATTATCAGCTTTTTCTCAGTCTGTGTTGAGTCTGTGTTTGTCTGGTGTCCGTGTAGATATTTTCTGCTTATTAAAGTCAATAAATCTGCTACTTTGAAGATAAAGGCACATTTCTTGCAACACTACTGTATGTTGCTCTCTAAAGCTGCATCTTGTCCACTGTGTTCAACAGCAGAGAAAAATGAAATTGATATCATATCTTCATCAAACCATTTCAAAAGAAATTCTGAGGAACCATCCAGGTGAACTAGGTGTCCTTCTATTTTCTACCACTGTAAAGCATGTATCTAGGAACATTATTGCATTCTTTTCTTAGGTATAAATAGTCTCCTCACAAACAGCATCACCAGTACTTGCATATTCCTGTCTTTGCAGCAAATTAATTCATACTTTAGAATTCTTAGGTAGAGCTTTTACTCTTGTAATTTTATGTTAGTTACTTAAAATTGTCAGTTTGGTGTTTATCTTTGGATCTGACAATGTCTTCATCTTCATTACTTATGTCACCTGTAAATATTTAAGTTGTCACTTATTTTTTGTACATTTTATTTTACTCATTATGACAAATCATTGTTTTACTTTGAGCTCATTGTCACTAATCTAACATTCACTTTTCTTGGAACATACCTCCTCACTCCCTGCTATGGGTGTCTGTGATCCAAGCAGGTTTCTTCCTCTTTGTGTCCATGCTGTGAGACCCAAGACATGCTAAGATTTACTTCTGGATACAAGCCCTGTGCTATCAATAATGTAACAGAATTGACACAAATGGCCACTTTGCTTTCAAGTTTTCAAGTTTACTAAGATAAACAAATTATAGCATGTTCTGTGCAGCCCAGCTCCCATTTTTAACTACAGAAGTACTTGGACACGTTGAAACCAGGAGATCAGCTTTTTAACTTTGGAGAGAATTATCCTGCTTCCTATTCAACAGGCTCTCTGTTAACATATTGTACTTCTTTCTTCTCTCTGACTTTATTTTTGCCCTCTCTTCCCCTCTGGCTTTCAGCTTGTCCTTTTCCTTCCTTTGATTTTGTTCTCAAACCTTTTTCCTTTCTCTTCCTTGTGAAGGCAGACCTGGCCTTTCCCCCCTTCTTAGCTTAAGGCTTAGTCTTTTCTTCCCTTTGGCACTTGATATAACCTTCTATTTCTCTCTTTTTTTAAAATATTTGACTTTCTCTTACTGACTTCCCACATCTAATTCAGTTTTTTCCTGGAGGTCATTAGGGGTGGTGGGATGGCAGTGTTCAAATACCTGCCTTTCTTGTAGAGAAGGTTCGTCATCTCCTGCATCTCCACATCTGTCACACACTCTCTGCAGCTCTGCTAACAGACCTTGCTAGCCAGGCTTTCTCACTGACCTGTCTTGCATCTTTATGAGCAGCTATAGGGCCTTGACTGCAGCATCTCCTCAGGAAGCACAAAGAGGGTGTAGGTCTCTCCCCAGACACTGCTCCTCACACAGGTTATCCTAAACGTCTTGGTCAAGCTTTGGTGAGGAGCACCCAATTTTGAAGGGTATTGCTAAAGTCCTCCTGATCTTTTAGGTCATCTCTATTTCACAGCCTGCAGCACATACCTCAGGGTATTTATTGTATACCTCAGGGTGTTTATTGTATACCTCTTCCTCCTACTAACAAACACAGTAGCTGCACACAGGACAAATAACTATTTCTCAAATATAAGGAAAGCTATAGCATTTCAGAATCACTGTTGAAAATACTAAAGCCATTTCCCTTGCAAAATAACATCTGCTCCTTTGCAAGTTTTTAAAAAAATATATTCCTATTATCTCCAAGACTTTAGAGCAGCTTTCTAACTTTCCCTCTGCTGTTGAGGAGGTGTCTTTCTCTTTGACACCTGGTTGACATCCTCACCTCTTCAATGAGTTTCTGACCTCAAGTCCTGCCAGCTTGATGTCTCCATTTGGCACCAGCTGCTTTCATTCCAGGGGTCTCTTTTCCCTAACTATCCACCCCGTGTCCATCATTTACATGAGGAGCACCCTGACAGTTCAGGGTTCAGACATTTCAGAGCCTTTGGTCTCTCTTTAATCTGTTTCATCTAATTCCTGCTGGTGTAGCATAGCATATCAAGCTATGGCTCTTCTCCAGTGTTTTGCAGGAGGGAAAGTAACTCGCTACTGGGCTGTGCAGAAAGTTTCACTTGGTCTTTTCTCACTTCTTCCCCTTCTCCTCCTTCTCCCCTGGGATAGATCCACGCAGCTCTCTAGCTGTCTCTCATTCAAAGGTCGTTAACCTAAAGCTGAGGCGGATATTTATTAAGGATAATGCAGTCCTCAATACAGTATGATGTACATGATAAAGGAAGTAGAAATAACATAGAAAAGTCCAGAATTTGTCAAGGGCTCTGATTCTGAGTTCTGACTCAAAAGAAATAGTAAATACTGATGTTCATTAGAGAGCAATGGTCAGACAAGGGGCTATGTCTGTGTTAAAGAGAAGTTGCAGTTAAAAAGAAGAAAATGAAAAAGTTGTCTGGCTGGAAATACAATGTACAAAGGAATGGAAAAACACTTACTAGTCTGTGAGAACTAATGCTATGCAAATTAATTCAATTCAGCATTAACTTCATGCAGATCCATCTGCATAGCATGTTGCAGGCTCTTTAGAAGTGCTGTAGCCATTCCAGATTGCTGAACAAGACCCCACCACTTTAGAAATGTTGACCAAAGTTGGGATTTCAAAAGTCTGGTGTTGTTGGTCTTGATGATGTCCTTGTGCTGCTGCTGTTCCTCCAGCTGGGGAAGTTGTAGTGTCCTGCAAAGGCTCCAGTTAGCCTGTGTTTTCACTGAGCTTTTTCTGCATCTCTCCAGTGGATAGTTAACTCAATGTCTTGAGTTTAGTGTGTCTATAAAATTTTCTTTTACAGATACAAACTTCTTCCATGTGATTTTTCGAGATCTGTGCCAAAATAGATTGTCAATGCAAACCTCAGCCTATTTCTCCCCTGAGTATATAAATTTTCACATGCAAATAAAGCTGCTTGTGTTCATTTAAAAATATACTTTATAATTATTTTTACTTTATTTCCCCCCTCCCCAAAATAGAAAGCAATCAAAGTGAAAGCAGCCAGTCAGGAAAATGTTTAATTGAGTGTAATAGCAATTCTTACAAGCTTCAGAATAGAGTCTGCACAAAAAACTTTTGAAACACCATCACTTTTACCAGATAGATTGACAATTGTCTCAATCTTCATTCACCTTATGTGCATGGCTGTCAGTATCTGAGAAGTACCAGTTTAGTGCAGTGGGAAGTGAGCAAGGAATCAATGCCAGAATTTTCAAGCTTAGGGAAAAATATGAGAAATAATATCACTTTGCATAAATGTCATTCACTCTGCTGTGCTGCCTCTAAATAAGAAAGTTAAAAAAAAAAAAGCTCAGATCGTTTGTGAGACACAGATGAGCTCCCTTTCACAAAAGAGTCAGGCAGGGACAGTCAATGTTAAGGTTACTGCCTACATGGTGAGGCTGTCCTAAGTTATGCTTTGCAAAACAGTCTTTCTGCTTACCTAGGCAGGCTGAATGAATGAACAAAGGCAGACTGAATGGCTCTTCACCAGCACCTGCCTCCAGCAACAAAGAAGCTCTAAAGTCATCTCAAAAGATTTGCTGCAACTCTGCACTGGTGGAATGAAAAAAATTGGACCATCACCTTCCTGCTCCACCAGGCTGTGGAATTTCAGGCAAGAGGTGGCCCAGCTTCAGCTGTCTCCCATGTCAGACACCCAAAAGCCCCAATAGAAAATCTAGCAACTCTGGTAAACTTCAGACCACAGGCAATGCCACCCCATTAGAAGGCATCTCACCCTCCTGCTTTGGAGTTATGCCAAGGCACATCAAGGGATGTTCCTTAAAGGGAACTCACCCTGCCTTACCCAATCAAGCAGAATTCCTCTGCTATGAACCTTCCTTGCAAAGTTACAAGTCAGGTCCCTCTTGTCTACTCAGCTTTACCTAGTCCAGATATCTCATATGAGTTTTGCATGAGGAGAATGCTGTCCCTGGTGCAGCTACAACAAAAAAGACTGGCAGAAAACCCACAGGTCCCACTAAGGAAAAATGGAAGAACAATTAGCTGCACGATGTGTAATGAAGGAAGTTTGGCAAGAATTTCTTACTGAGAGCAAAATGATCTACCATTTTGAGGCAAGATATATGGACCCACGTAAGTGGGAAACTTTGAAGAGATGTGCTACATCAAGACCGCTAAAATAACTTGGAAAATATCTTTGGTTTTCAAAGTGAAGACAAATGAAATAGCTTAATGTATTTTGAGTATTCCATCCAAGCTAGATAAAATAATCATGTAAAACATACTATGAATGCTGGCTTATAAAGGCTTTTAACCTTTTTTTTTCTTAATAATGGCAAATCGTTAACTAACACTGTAGATGCTTTAGCTAATATTATCAAAATGTAAGCTGTTTTTAAAAACCTTCTCTTGTGAATTATGTCTCTTTTGTGACAGAAGAGAGGAAAAAAAAGAAAAAAAAAAGATAAATACTTTGAAATTTGGATTGAAAGTTTCTTCATGTAAGCTGCATGCAAAACATGAAAACAGCTGCAGAAAAATACCTGAATTTAATCCCAGTCATCCTGCACATCATATCTTAGATTTTGTATACTTTGTCTGGGAGAAGGGTGGTAGGATTAAGTCATTGCATATGATGGAGACCCTGAAATTGTGATTTCTTGCACCTAATGGCATGAAAGCAAAGGGAAAAAAGAGCCCTGCTGAGCTTGAAGGAGACTTGTAAAATTTGCTTTTTCTGTTGAATAAAATCTATACTCTTGACTTTGGTATATGGTCTTGTTTTCACCTTAATTTGGTCAGAGGCTTCTGTCTAATAATTTCAATAACTGGATCTTATAAAATTGAAAATTATTCTTAATTTACATTTTGGGGTGTTCTGAAGCTTGGGATACCTCTATTTCAGAGTTACAACAAAGCCTGACAGAGATCAATCCTTTAAGTTAAATTTCATCAAGTGCTGGAAGGACAAGTGTGTAACTCTAGAAGAAATGTTGACTTTTCTCCTCTACCTCTAAATGAAGTGCTTTCCAAAATGTGTTTTCTCTCTGCACTTTATCTTTTCTCAGCTGCAGAGACCTTCTCAGAGGTACTGGTAACCCAGAGAAGGTTCCAGTTTAAACCTGCTGAAAGAGCAGAATTATTCGTGTTCCAGATATCATAAAATTAACAGTGCAAGAAAGAGAGAATGCTGTACTCAATGCTGTACTCAGTGCTGTACTCAATGCAGCTGGAATCCTTTTTATCAGGTGCTCCATATAAATAAATGTGGTGTTGAGCTGTCAAGCCTGAGGTCATGGCTGCTCCTGAACCGAAGTGGTTTAGGGTATTTCAGCCTGAATTCATTACAAGGTACAGCGTACAACTAAGAAACATTCTTGTGGCGTCAGCGTGTGATTATGGCAAGACAGGCTGACAACTGGGAAATTGCTGAGCTAACAGGGAGAGGAGCCGGCCTGAGCATGGCCAGAGCCAAGTTTGCAGACAGCCATCACACCAGCGCACCTTGTAATGGCAGATCTGCAGCACTCTGTCCGGGGATGCTGCTTGAAGGGATGGAGTGTTTTCCTCAGGAAAAGGGAGCCTGTGTTTTCAGGGGCTATTTATGAATCCTCTGCTATCCTGTTTTTTAAGTCCTTGGTGTGCCTGTGTGGGTTGCCTGTGTGTGTAAATTGTCTTTTCCATCTCTCCACATTTCTTTGGGTTATTTCTTTTTCTTTCCCTCTCTCTTTTTTTTTTTTTAAAAAAAAAAAACAACAAAAAACTCCTTAGTAAAAGGGAAACCTAACCACAATGTAAAACAAATAAAAATAACACAAAAAAAATCAGGTTCATATTTAGTGGTCAACCAACTTCCAAAATCCTTTTCGGAGTGACCATTATGTGAGCAGGTAGAGAAGCCAGATACCTTAAAAATAACGACATTTTGGTCACAGTGCACAGTCTATTTGTCTGTAGAGGGCTTTTTGTGGGTCAAAATGTTTTTCAGCCCCTTGTGAACATTATTCTCTGCACACAAATGCTCACTTCCCCCTTCTCCCACTCCAGTTTCAAGCAGCCTGTTTATTCAGATTGAAAAGGGAGAGTACAAGGGTTGTTAAATAGGAAAAGCATTTAGAGA
The DNA here is from genome assembly GCF_030490865.1 of Poecile atricapillus. Taxonomy (NCBI): domain Eukaryota; kingdom Metazoa; phylum Chordata; class Aves; order Passeriformes; family Paridae; genus Poecile; species Poecile atricapillus. The sequence continues at coordinate 81,378,727 of NC_081289.1, read as the reverse complement.
GGATGTCAGATGATAACCATGACAACATAGGGAGCAATAGTGAAGAAAAAAGTTCAGGCCCTGGCAACCTAAGGTTTATCTCTCAAACCTGAAGAAGAAATACATAAACTGAAGTGGACAGTGCTCTTCTGCAGGCACTCTGCCATGAGACATTTATAGAGACTTAGAGGCCTGCATTTACAGCAAAGTTTTGCAGTAGCAAAGAGTACTGTAGGTTGACTACAGGAAGCTTTGGTAGAGATACAGAAGAGATACAAACATTTCCCTGAAGCCTTGAGCAAAATTCTTCACCTAATTTGCTCTTCACATAGTAGCTAAGGTACATATTTTATAAACAATGAAGAAGTGCATTATGGAGTAAAACCTGGCATATTTATTTACAAATTGTTTCTTCAAATAATAGGAAACTTCCCGCCCCCCCCCCCCCCCTCCACATATTCCAAGTGTTCTGTTAAAAAATAAAGTTGGGCTGCAGTGAGAGCCACATTTAATCTGACCACAAGCTTCTTTTCCCCCATCCTTTCTGGGCTGTGCTTTCCTCAGTCCAATCATATTTTTAAAACACTTTCATATAAACTTTCTTCATAATATTAAACCAGTCCCTTCCTTGCTTAGGTGACTCTTGAGCATACCATCACCTCATTTTGAACTGATGTTCTCTGAGGATAGTTAAAGCAGCTACTGATACCAAAGTATGTAAAACAGAATGAGACTGCAAAGGATAAAAGCCTAATTCTCCATACCTCTAAGAAATCTGGAATAATAATCTGTTTGACAAAGAATAGTGCAGTAACAGGGATTTCCTGCTTACTGATTCACCCCAGGATATGTTGCCTCTAATAAGACCATTATCTTATTTTGGGCTTGTTTTTGCATATGTAAATAAGAACACACTACCTGACACGCATTTTTGAGGCCCATATTGGTGTGGCATTTTGTAACTGTGACATACTGCAGTGATAGTGTCCCAACTGTGCCATTGCCCTCTGGAGGATCTGGGGGAAGTCAAGGTCAAAAATACATAACTTTTTGTCCCTGTTTGAAATCTATCAAGGGAAGCTGGCCTCACAGAGCTTCATTCATAAAGCCTGGAAAATAACTCGAGGCTGTTAACAAAAGCAAGCTTTAGAAACTTAGACTATTGAATTAAGGTTGTGTAAAATTCACACTGAATTTGATACATGCAAATTTTTTCTTCATTTTCAGTGCACAAAGGGCTAAACATCCCTCAAATGCAATTGAAACATCCTCAAGTCGCCAACTGTCACCCATGTCTTCAGTCCTCTCAGCATCCTCTTCAGAAGTTTCCTTTGCCAAGAGCAGGTCCTCTGTCCTCCCCCACAAAGTCCCTCTCTGCATCCTCTTTTCCCTTTGTGCTCTCCATCTATTACAGATTTCCTTCTACTTCCCAGTTAAAGGTTTTACAATCAGAAGATTTTCAGAATCCCAAAAGGTTGCTGAGGCACAGCTCATGAAAAGCCTTTAGTTGTTTTACTTTTATCCAAATTAAGCAACTTTAAAGGGTACTTTAATATGTATTTTGGTACTTAAGGGATCCAGGTCTTGGTGCAGAGTTCCTAAATGGTGTTAACAGCAGCTAGGTACTTAATTCTTAATTTTACATTGCAGGTATACATAGAGGTAATTCCAGTGGACTACAGAGAATCCTCCAATTCATAACAATTCCCATCTTATTCTGAAATTTCTAAGTTAGATATTTTTTATGCTGCTGCCATGATGACTATTCTGGGATTTATTTTAAATAAGAAGGTTTTTATTTTTAATGGTGGAATTCTTAGTTATTTAAATTGAAGACACAATCTCTTTATTTTTCACAACAGATGCTCTGTGAATTGTATGAACTTGTGAATTTCAAAGCTTCTCTGAAGAATTCAGATGCACAGTTAAAACTTGTAAAGTTTAACAGGATAAAAGTGAAAATATCCCTGGGTCCTGACATCTATTTTCTCTAAACCTTACTTATGTAAAAAATGCCAGGCATTTCTTTTTCCAAGCATTTTAAAAGCTACAGGGTTTTGCTAGTAGGGCAAACATAAGCCATTTATGTTATATAAAGAATGTAACCTAAAGATGGTATCTTTAGAGCCCTGAACAAAATGTAAAATTCAATAGAAATTAGAACTACCTGTACAAGGACATTGCCGTTGGTATGTGTCCTTTACAAACAACAATTTATAACACAACCATCTCTTAGTAGCTGCTGCTGGGAGAAGGTAAGGTCTAGTATTTTCTTGTGTACAGCCACTTCCTCATCTAACATTTTCTGTGCACTGAAAATCATGCCTGGCCACAGTTCACTTGACTTGAAGTGTTTTCTTAATGAAACTATTGCATGTAGTTTAGTGTTCTTTCTGCACCATTTGTGTAATATGATGCTTCTGTGACTTCTGCTCCGAACACTAGTGTTTCTACTTCTCTAGGGAAGAGATCTGAAGTCTTTGCTTTGCCTTCAGCCCCAGAAGGGATTACAAAAGCCCATTCTCCCTGCAGGATGTCAGAGTGAGATGGAAAGTGGGTGTAGGAAGAGCCATACTGAGGTAGAAATGCAGCGTAGGAGTCATGTGGGACTGCTGTTTTCCTAAAACCTCCCTGAAGTGATAAATGGGGCTGTGCAACACTTCTTTTCAAGTAACTTGTTGTTATCTTTAACACCCAAGTTGCTCTGTGAACCCCTGCTGGACCCCTTTATTTATAAGTTATTTATATAATTATTTTTTTGCAGTGGGCTTTGCTCCCTCCTCTCTGCTGTGTGAATTCTCTTGTCTCTGGGATTACACATTCTACTTGCTGCAGCAAATAAAGGAGCAAATAACTGCAGAGCTGCTGCCCCTGCCATGCACACAGCTGCCACAGCAACCAATACCAGGAGAACCATGTCTCCTGTTACGCCAGGCCATACAAGGGATGCACTCAAATACTTTGTCAGATTCTCAGATATGTCACATATTTCTTTGGAGGTTGGGACTGTTGCAACAGCTGTTTGTAAACACTGTGAATCTAGCATTAGAACTGGGGAAAGGAAATATTTTCTTGTTACTTCTATCTTTCTGAACCATCCTTTAAAATGTTGCAAATACACTGGCATTTGTGCTGTTGATCTAAATAGCAACCAGTATTGGTTTTCAGCTGCGCCGGCCAGTGGCAGGCTTGGGCTCCGTCCCACTGTCCTCTTGTGTCGGGTGACTCATCAGCAAGTCTGAGAATGTGCACCAGGCTCTGGCCCCAGCAGGAAAACACAGCAAGCAGCTAGAAGAGCACTTGTGAGCTGGAGGGTATTTGATCATATCCAGTCTGATGCTAAAAACAAAATTAAAAAGTGTATTGCTAAAATTGGTGAGCAGAGTTCCATTGGGGTACGCTAAGCAAGGAAAGACCGGCCTCCTCTGATTCACAGAGGACCATTTGGTAAAGCACAAGCATGTAAACAGGGCTCAAATGATATAATTTCAAAATTACATTATCAGTGGTTTTGTAGGGGTATATATATTAACTCACAGGCCCGTGCTAGCTGTTCTACAGGCTGCAGGCTCCTCCCTCACCTTCCCAGGCAACAAAAACCATGCAAAAGTAGAATACAAGATCGCATGGGATTGCCTGGAAAATGCTCTTCTCCTACTCAGTAAATGAGAGTGTGCAGGCAGGAGCCAAAAATGCCACTTTTGCTTGTTCCAGATACACTTTGACTCATGTAAAATTATGCTGATGTTTAACTCATACCATAGAGCTAGAATTGCCTTAAAAGACAGTCTTCTCTCTGGGATTGTGCTTGAAAGAATACTCACCAACCCTACCCCTTTAGTGTTATAATGTTTAGTAGGCTTTTCCTCAGTGGTGTCTCAAGGATAAGATTAAAATTCCTGTCCAATCTGACCAGATAAAAATGTGAAGCCATAAGCAGCAAGGCCAGCTTCCATCATGACATTAGTTTGCCCCAATGTAGTAAGAAGACCTCTGCTTATTATTGTAAATTGAAAAATTTCCTTTGGTAATATTTTCCTGGACCAGCTACTGATATAGAAAAACTCCAGCTACAAGGTAACATATTTCAGTGTGGGAAATCTGAAAACAAGCATTGAAATATGCTATTACATAGGTACCTAAGTAAATAGTTTTTAGGGAAAAAGTAGAGAAGAAATGTAGGGGTTGACATTTCTAAAATTTTTTATCATAACAGAGATGGTAGTTTCTGCCAAATACATTGCATCAGAGCTTGTAAAATTTCCTCAATCGTTCTGTATAAGTCCATACAGCACTAGACCAGCAACAGAAGAGGGACAGAATATGAGAGCCTTAGCTCACAGGGCTGACTTTAGAATACATTCCATTTACAAAGGAAGTGTTGTCTGTAGCAAATAACTAGAAATTTAAGGAAAATGAAGATTGGTTAGTGAACATGATTCCATTTGGCTCACCATGACATCTTTTGGGATAAGTAACCCTGAAGGAGTTTTGAGCTCTCTGGCAAATACTCCTTGGATATAGAGCTTGCTCTTTGGCAAACTTAGAGATGTTATGGATTCATATATAAAAGCTTGTGGAAAATAAGGCACTCAGATTTCATCAGAATAATCACCTGAAGGAAAAATGGTCTGTAGTTAAAGGCAAGGTATTTTATGCTTGCCAGTGTTTTCCTTGTCTCCAGTATGTCACACTTTAACATACTCCACTGAGAAAGGAAGCACCAATCTACAAAGGAATAAAATTATTACCTGAGTAGCATCCAACTGCTCCTTTTTCACCAGCATGTAAGGTAGACACTTACTGCAGAGCATATCAGTCAAAATTCCCCTGCTTTCTCTCTATGTTAATTCTCTTGTCAGGGCCCTAAAAATCAACTGTTTCTCCACATGCTTGCCCATGAAGCAAAATGTCTTCTATCTTGTTCTTTGCAACATCAGTGGGGGTTTTGCTTTTAACAGTGGGAGCACTCTATCAGCAAGAGATGACCAGAAAAATTTTAAATCGTGTGAGGCATGGACTCAGTTAAGATCATAATTTTTGTGTGAGTTTATATTTTCTAATATAAAATTGCTACAAATGTGTAACAATTTAGGCTTATACACAGCACTGGTCCCAGAATAATATAAAGTTAGAAATAAAGAGACTGGGAACCTACACATACCACTTAAGCTCAACAGAACCCACCTACAGTAAGCACTTTGTATCCACTGATATTTTTCAGCAGCTAAACTAATACACATCAAGGCTGCCATTATTGACAAAATAAGATCATTATTGAAGATATAGGACCATTGACTTTTCACTGTGCCTTAATAGCACTGTAAATACTGTTGTTGATTCTGTTTTGAACAAAGTCAATACCATCACGTTCCCCTTGATGACCTAAAAAAATCCCAGAAATAGAAATGGTGGCAAATACTCTTAACCTAACATTAGACCATTGTATTTTTAATTACAATTGGAGCCTTCTGAGAGAGATGGAGGGTCCTAGTAGAGAAAAAAACTATCTTACTCTCATCAGTGACAGAATATATCTCTTGATTTAGTTTGAGGGAACTAACTTGACTACTTTATAGTAGTCGTTTACATATATCTTTTCTTTTTAAACTTTTTTTTGGTGGTTTTTTGTTTGTTTTTTTTTTGAGTCAGGATACATTATGCAACAAGTCAAACAATTTGAAACATGTATAGGAGTAGAAATTACAAAAAAATAGATTTTAAATTTGGACCACATCCCTGATCCCAAGACAAGATGTGCTTTGCCATCTTGCTTTCTCTGGTCCTGATGCTTCATGGGTCAGCTCCTGGTGTTGCACTGGAGATCCAAGGATTCTCAACCATTTTGCTATCTTGCTGAGATGGCAACAGCAGTCTGTGATCAAGACACTTCACATTCAGTAGTGTTCTATGGAATACTAGGCTGGACACAATGTGATGCTGTTCTCAAAGTCAAATTGGGAGTCATGGTTAACTGGCCAGGATGTTGGCTGGTCACTCATGCTTACACCTAACTGAGTCCTGTAAATTTCAGTTGTAGATTTAGTCTGTAAGATGGTGAGATTCTGAAAATTCTGAAACAATTTTGTCCACATTTCCAAGCTGCACTACTTCTCACAGCTCATGGAGACACCCACACCAGATTCCCTGTGTTAAATCCTCCAAATAATTGAGGCAGTCTCTCCATCTGCCAAGACAGGGTCCACATAAACAAAAAGCATGTTGAGCATCTAGAAAATGCAGACACTGCTCCTAAGCTCTAGCCAAATGCAGACAGTTTGGTGAAACTGGAGGAATGAATTGAAGACTGCATGTATATGGTTTGGTGGACACTCTAAAACTTATGACTAGTTTTGAGGAATTACTTTCAAAATTAGTGATTTAATTTTTATAACAAAATTTGGTGTGTTTGCACACACACACACTTATAAATTTATATGGGAAGTTACTTCAAATATTTGCATTGGAATTTCTGGCATTAGGATTTCCCAGCAGGTTGGATATCTATTTTATGTATATTATTTGTTAAAAAGCTCAAATTCCACCAAATTGCTTATGACCATCAGAAGAGTTTTAAAAATGCAGAGTTGATCTTTTATGTTTAGTGAATCTTAGATTTTTCCAAATTGCTTAGTCATCTTGCAAACCTTCATCTAATGGTGCAATTTGCTGTAAATTTAAAAACTGGTCCCTAAGCACCCCCCAAAATTACATTAACACTTTTCTTTATCAGTTGAAAAAAAAAATTAACTCCATCCTTTCACCCCATTGTTATTTTCCTTCATTGATCTCTATCTTTTCTGATTTTCTTAATTTTAAACTTCTTTTGAGTGACAATAAATAAAGTTACTGGACTTTCTCTTTTCACTATATTATGAGAGGATTAAGTTGAAGCTGATTATGAACATATTTCATAAACCCATGATAATTTGATCTTTTTTTTTTTCCTTATAAACTTGACAGTAGTTTAGCTTTGATGATGCCAGGTGGTAATCCAATGTGCCTTAGATTTCCTATAACAATAACATTTGGCAGATTCACTTTCTGATGAGAGGGAACTATTTCTTTTTTTAGCCACATTTTTTGATAGAACTATAAATATAGAAAACCTTTCTTCTAGAATTCATAACAGGTATTGCACAGTATAACGAACCCCATTTTCTATGTTTGCTAAATTTTGTTGTTGTGAAGTGGAACAAAAAGAGAGGAATGAAAAAATACCAAGAACATCTATATTCTGCATGTAACTTTTATTCGAGGCTTGAAGAAAACCTGACATTCTTCTGTATACCTGACTCTTAATTTATTTAGAATGGACTTAGTCCTTCCTTTAGTCTTTGTCCTCACAGCATACCAGAAACGTAGATCAACAGCGCTATTGCTGCTGGATGAAAAAATCCAAAAACAAACCACCCAAAACAAAGAAAAAGTTCTAGAGCACAACACAGAGGGAAGGGAAATCAGTGAGCTAAAGTGAGAGTCAGATAAACATTAACTCTTATGGAAGATATCACTGGGTTATTTAATTTTTGGGTTTTATTTCTGTGCATTCTACAAAGTGACAAATCCTGCTTCCTCTTATAAGCTGAAGGGAACTTGAGGATTGCAGTGATGCCAAACCAAAGGTGAGCTGACAGAATCCTCATCATGAATAGTACTAATTTCACACTGAGTAACCTTAAGAGAAGTGTGTCCAGCAGGCTGACTGCAGAGTGCTCTCTCTGGTTTTGTGTCCCAGGTTCAAGAAGACTGTGGAGAAACTGTAGTGCTCCAGTGCAAGAACAACAAAGGAGTCATCATGTGTGAGGAAAAGCTAGGGAGCCTGGGTTTGGTTGGTCTGGGAAAGAGGAGGCAAATGGACAGTGTAACAACAGCAGGTGAATATGTGAAGAGCTGTAACAAGGACAGCATAACCAAACTCTTCTAGGTACTCCAAGGATATATGAGAGATACAATGGCCACAGGTGGTGAGTCAGAGGCTTCCTAGTGGATATCAGGAAAACTTCTTCACCAGGAGTTTAAGTGCAGGCTAGCTGTGACCAAGAGAGGCTGAGGAATCCTTGTCTTCAGAGGTTTTCAAAACTCAGCCAGGCAAATCCACCACTGACCTGATCTTGTTAGCAATATTCCCCTTTCAAATGGGAGGCAGGCTGGGTGATCTTGAGAAGTTTCATACAATTCTATGACTCTCTTTGTGTAAGAAAGTAATAAAAAAAGACAGTCATATCATAGCTCAGACTAATTTAATGTACTATCCCTGATCATTGAAAGGTCCCTCGTATTTATTCTTAAGTGCTAGTTAAGATGTAAATAAACAGTATGATCTAAAGCTGTAGTTTGTGATCTGTATTCATCAGAAGAAATTATGCTCTGGATTTAGCACACTTTCTACTGAAAATGTTTTGCTATTAATTGTTTTGCTAGTTTTCAGATGCCATGTAAAAATATTGGGAAGAAGAGGTTGCCTATCTTCTCTCTGGTCTCAAGCATTGAGTACAGCACAATGTGCCATGTTTTGTTTCAGATGGTCAGCCAGTAAGGGACATATAAGTGCAGTTACCAAAAAGTGAAGTAGGACTTGCTCTGTCCCTGCATGTCCTTCCCCAGCAGGACAGTTATTCGGGTCTATTTCTTGAGGCAAACATTTTTCACATCTAATTCCTTCTTTCATAGCTATTTCATACCCATTCAGAAATGGATTTCATAAAGAGCCTTTGACTGTAGGAAGAAGTTAGGATTTTTTTTTTTTTTATTTGGTACACAAATAAATAGGGAAAGTCAAAAATTAGGGTGGCAAATATCCTATTTCCTCTTTCATACAGCTGTCCTGCCTCCATTAAGAGCAGACAACTATTGTGAGAAAAACCCCAGAGATTATAATTGAAGGTAAAATGCACATTTTTGTGTTTGTCACAGTAAGACATGGAGTAGCACCCAGGAACTGCACAACATAGAAATAGTTTGGGAATCATCCCAGACAACAATGCAGGGAGGGATAGGTCATCTCCTACCCTAGAGAAGAAAATGTGTTTCAGCTCCAAAGCTATTTTTGTAACAATTTGCTCTGTAAATAGCATCACAAATAACAGTCCGAAAAAATTCGTGCTTATGGTACCTCTAGAAAGTCTTTTCCAGTGACTGGCTGGGGGAGTGCAGAGGCACTGCAATCACAGGGTAAAAGTGCCCAGACAACTTACTCTAACATATTGGTGTGATGTGGCATGGCAATTGAAAAATATGAAATTTGATGGACACTGAAAGATCAAATATAAGCTCAACCATTCTCATTCCCCCTGCAAACGAGTGAGCATTCTTGCCTGCGAATACTTCCCCAGCACCTTCTCATGGCCAAGATCATAAATGGAATAGATGCCCACATAGGCTAGAAAGATATGACTTCTCATATTTTCAAGGGAAAAAAAATAAATTTAAAAAAAAATTGAAAAAAAAAAAGAGAGAGAGGGCGTAAAGCTTGGAAAATGGCCTTCTTTTCTTTTTCAAAGCCTTCATTTGTCATTATGGAGAGTGGCATGTCAGTTTTGCTGCCTTTAATTGAATTTCTAGCATTTGACAGAAGTGCTCAAAGGCTAGCTCTTTATTCTGTTTAAGCACTGACTCAAAATTTTTTTTGAGTCAACAAGAATACTTGTTTTTGCCAGTTTGCAAACATGGAGAAGAAGTGAACAATTAAATGAAAAAGGTTGAAAACATTTAAAGGAGTCAAAATATTATTAAACTGAAATATATATTAATTATAATGAAACTACCATATTTTTGCAAGAAACAAATCTAATAAATACATTAATCTCTTTTGTTAAGAACCTGAGTGTTTAGGGGTTGGAATCTGACCTTTTGTTAGTGCTGTTGTAAAACTGATTCAAGATACGCCCACAGACATACAGGTAAGAATAACCTGAAACATGTTTTTCCATTTTTGCCTTTGTTTTTCAGATCTCTCAAAGTCATAACTACTGTTTTATTATGTTAACCCCCATGTTGTATAATACACATGTACTTGATCATCAGTGTTTGTCCAAAACAGAAGTGACTGTGAATGAAATTTTTGACTTGTCTTTCAAAATGTTTGTTGGTTTTTTTTTTTTTGACATTTTAAAGAGTAACAGCAGTGGCATCATTAGAACACAGGGAAAATGTGTTTCTGTGTCATTTTCCAGGTAAAATTTCAAAATCCCTGCCTATACTTAAAGCCCTGTCTTTTTAAAAGAGATTTCTTTATGCTGAAAAGTCCATGACAAAATCATCATGAAGCTTATCCTGGAGTGATCAGAGTAACCACAGCTCCAACCCAGGCAGGAAGAGACAGTGATGATGCTCAAGGTGGACTCTACTTGAAAGAGCTGCATCCATTTCTCATCTCCATCACAGCCAGCTTCCATAACCTTGGGCAAGGACCAGCTTGTAAAATGAAGTTGGTCCAGAGGAAAGGTGGAAACTACCACAGTGAATCAGATGCTTTTGGAAGGATGGGTACCTAGGAACAAGTTCTTTCAAAATGAGCATGTCAAGTACAAAAACTTTGGAAGGATAGAGCAGTTCTTTTTAAAATATGAGTAGGTGGTGGTCTTTTGTTAAATTGCTGGTTCTGATCCTTCTTTTCAAAATGCATGGTAGACCCAGACCTTTCTTGAAATACATGTGTTGCTATATTTTATATATTAGTAAAGGCCTGTATGCACAAACCAGCCTTTGAAATAAGTCGTGATATTAAGGGCTAAAGTCCTTGAAACCTTCATGCAGAAGAGAGAGTAAAGCAAAACAATATCCCTGTGTGTAAGAGAAAAAATGTAAACTGTGTGCGTTAGCCAATAGTAGCTTGTTCTGCCTGCAGACCCTGTAGAACCCTATAAAAGGTGTGCTAAAGATAGAAATAAACGGGCATTCACAATTACTTCTGTGAAGAGTGGTGAAGAGCTGGCGGTCTCTCAATATTTGGCGCTCTGAACGGGACACCCTGCGGGCAGGGGGGCTTCAGTGGATCCACACACGGTGGGACGGAGCCTTGGACCGAGGTTGGTGGAGCAGATCTGAGTGCAGATAGATGCTGCTTTGGATCCGTACCAGATAGGCGGCTCACGAATCAACGGGGGTGAGTCACTGGGGGAGTCCGAAGGCAGGGGCGCGGTAGAAGGCTCGCAACCTTCCCTCCTGCCGCTGAGCCGCTAGCATGGATGTGGAATTTGGGGCAGCAGATAAACTGCTTCTCTGCATCCTCATTAAACGAGGCGGAGCAGCCAGGGAAAAGGACCTGAATATGCTCATTATATGGGCGTAATTGTCTTGGGCATTTGCAGTGCTCACACTGCTTTTTGCGGTGCAAGAACGGACTGATATATTGGCTCTGATATGGAAAACGGCAATTACGGAAAAGAGCAAGGACACTGTGTTTCTCGGTCGAACTTGGCAGATTGTAATTAATACCTTAAAAAACAGAAAAGTGAGATATGCTGAAGCTGTGAGCCCTGTAATTCTACCTGCGTCACAGCGGCAGATGCCTTTATCTCCCACTGCTGGGCAAGTACTCCTATCATGCTGCCCTTGGAGAGGGAGGGAGAGTTAGGGAGAAGAAAATAATGAGAAAAAAAGTTCCACAGCGAACGCTGAAACAACGAACAGAATCTGTTCAGTTATGGCAGGATGTGATACATCCAGAAATATTTGCTTCAATTTTGGAGTCACTTTTAGCACTACAACCTTATTTAAGTTCCATCTTTACCACCCTGGAAGAAAAGAAGCCGGATTTGGACTGGTTTCCACCCGAACCAGGGGGACATGAGGGAGCGAGGTGGGCGCAGAGAACAAAGGCACCCTGGGGGTAGAAGCAACGCAAGAAAAGTTCCAAGGCCACTCTGAACAATTACAGAAACAACTGAGCAGAAGCAGGTGGCTCAGACAGCTTCAAAGAGAGACAAACTAGTCAAAAAATCTCAAACTATATGGTATCTAGTTCAAAATTCATCACTGTAATTAGAAGCTGATAAGCTGCAATGATCGCCGTTGTTAGTACCTGGCTGTGAGAGACTTTTCCTGTAACATCGCCTGCTTTTGTAAAAAAAAATCGTGCCTTTTTCCTCTATCAGCGAACAACAAGAGAGATTGAGAGAAAAAACTGCATTTGTTAAAGTTAACTTTGTGAGGCTTTTTTTTTCTTTCTCTCCGTTTTTCCTCGCTGCGAGAGTATGTAGAGAATGTGAAGAAAGATAAGAGCAGAGCTGCAGCAGCAGCAGAGTGGGCAGCTCACCCCCCCCGCTCCCTCTCTCCGGGGGGGCACTGAGATGGTGCCTGGTTTGTTGCAGAGTCATGATTTACTGGGTTTTCAAAATGTTTTTTATACCATTGTAGAGTTAATTTTGTGTTTTAAGTAATTATGAGTTTATGCAATTGCAGTTTTTAGGATTTTACTACAGAAATTATTGTGGTTCTTTAAAAGTTAAGAAAGAAAAAAAAATAAAAAAATAAAAAAGTAAAAAAAGTGTTTAAGGTGAATACTAACAGAAGTTGCCTTGCAATAATTGGTTTTAGAACCCAAGGTTAAAATATGGTGTGATTTACAACTTCTAGGAAAACCTTCTTCCAATTAGTGTAATCTACAGAAGAGATTTATGGTTTAAAAAATAATTAGTTAAGAGAACTTTACTGTACAAGACAAAGCTAAGTTAAAGTATATATTATCCATTTGCTTGTTTTTTCCACAATTTTAGTAAGGTAATTTTAATGTGAGTCCTTTTGTTATATAAAACACATATAACTGCATACATACCAATTTGGATTTTGGGTTTTAGTTTTAAAATTGGACTTAATGTTTCTGAAAAAATGTAAATGTAGTACTTTTGAAAAGTGCTACAAAAGCTGGATGGCAACTTGCCAAATCCTGTGTTGTGGTTTTTCTCTAGAAAAACTACACTTTAAAATCCTAACCAATTTAAACATATACTAGGCAAATTCCTGTTATGAATAAGTATTTTTAGTAACATTTGAAGTTATTGTGAGTTATTCTCAAAGCTAGATGACATAGAATTGTGATGTATTTGTTACGTTTTTATAATTTCTATAGTGAATCCATGTTATTGTTATATTGTGTTTAAAAGGTATATATCAAACTTTTAGTTGCTTTTTTGTAGTAACAGAATAAGATTAAGTTATGTTTTCATTTAATATAGATTAAGTGCCAATGGAATTAAGGATAGTCAAGTTTTATAATGTTTAGGCTTGAATGTTTTTAAGTTAAGTTTTCTAACTTAGATATTCTTTTAAGGTTAAGTTTGTTATTTCCTTTTGTCATATATAATTATTGTTGAGTTTAGATATTGTTTGATTGAAATTGTTTTGTGTTTTGTTGGAGACACTTGTTTAAACTGCAAAGTATAGTTGTTTTCCTAGAGAGAGGAGGACGGCCACAGCTGAGACAGCTGTGATGGAACACTGGTGAGTACCTGCTTGTGGATAGAAGTGAATGCAGTCTGTGACACCCTTGACTTCATCGGGAGTTCTATTGGTTGTTGCAATCTCTGCAGTTTTGTTTGTCATAGCTTTCTTATTTTCAGTGTTTCCAGAATTTTAAGAAGATGTACCATTGCTGAGGATCAGCTGCCATAGGAGAGGCTTCAGATTAAACCAACTGCTGCATTGTTTAATTGGTCTGGTACCTAAGGCTCCTGATCATTTGCTTTGTACAAATGCATTTCAACAGTTTGCTGAGCTGTAAGCATCTCATAGCTGCTACTATTGAGAACCTTGTTTTAGAAATTAATTAAGAGGCATCTTTCCAGTTTAAAGCCAGGCCCTGGCCAAGCCTTGACTTTACCTGGACAGAATGTTTGCCAGCAGATCCAGATATTTTCTGTCCCAAATCAGTATTTGAGTCACCTTTTGACTCAGCAATTTGACCCTATTAATATGACAGCTGGATCAATTTTGAAGTGGGCTTGGAGAATCATTTCCGGAGGTGATTACCCAATCCTTCACTGATTGTTTTGTTTCTGTTTGTTTGCTAACTATGGGATGCTGGTGCAGTGTTTTAGTAATTAATAGTAGTTTTATATTATATACCCTATTAATAATGTTTAAGATTTAATTGATTTTTAACTAGTATAAGTTCTTATTAATTGTGTATATGGTTTTGTGTTGTTGTTGATGTTTATAACAGAAGTACATCTCATTTTTATTTTTTTTTAAGAAAACGGGGGAGATTGATGCCCTAAAAGCATTTAATTAGTGTAATTTATTAACTTCAAAGAGAGAAGTGTCTGTGTTTTGTTGGCAGGTTCAAAAAGGTCACCTGTCCATCTGACCAGACTGTCTGCCTCTGAACACATGAGATCCAGTGAACAGAGATGTCATCACACAGCCTTGGTACTCCAGACATGGATCAGAAGTGGACCTGTCAGGACACAGCTGTGTCTGAACACTACATAGACAGTTGCCAACAGAAATTCTATGTTGATACTATGATGTTGTGTCTCTACCAATTTTTCAGGTATCCTTTGTTTTAAGATTTAGAAGGATCTGAAGAACAACTTGAACATCAAAGCCCTCAGTCACCGATCAGCTGCCAGCTGACATCACGGGAGCAGTGAACATTCCAGGACTGAATCGTGCTGGAGAAATTCTGTAGAAGATCTAAGAAGAGACTCCATTTAACTGTATATAAAGCAAACTGTAGTTATGTGTTTACCCTTTTAGCAAATTGCTTTCACACTTAGACTACACCAGAGAACCTGTGTTAAAAGTAGTTAGATAATAGTTTAAGTGTTTAGCTTGTGTAGTAATTGTTATGTTAGTATAAAGTATAAGCATTCCCCCTTCAAGAGGTAGTGTAAGCATCTTTGAAAGTTCATTTAACAATTGAAGTTCTAGCTGTGAGTTTGCAAATATGGTGTCATTTACATGGTAAAATGCTTATGGTAATTGTGTTGTGTATAGTCCTGACCAACTGTCTGCTAACTAACATCCAAAAACGACAGAACATATGGGTCACTCTGGCACATTGAACTGGCCAAAGGTCAATGTGTTTGAGCCTAGCCACCCCTGGAGATCCTTTCGCACCTGTCTCGTAGGAGTCCCTGAATGGGATCCTCCAGCATTTAAAGGTTTAATTAGTAATGAGACTCGACTGAATCGATTGGCAATGTTGCAAGAGTGTAGTCGCACTGTTGGCTTCACATTAAGACAACTTGAAGCCTGCTGGCAAGCAAAAATTACCAAAGTTCTTAATGTTACCATAGAACCCTCAGAAGAATTAGATTTGTTAAGTTCCACCAATACCTCAGGTGGATGGATAATGTTTGAACCCCCGACAAAAAGTCATTCTAACAAAGTAATGCAGCACTGGGCTGCAGTCAACCCTATAGCTGATCTCGTTACTACCATTGAAAGTAAAGCCTTTATTCGTGGTGCAATCTCACAGGACAATTACCAAAGCGATTACCTAGTTCCATATTCCTAATCTGTGGAGATAGAGCATGGAATTAGATTCCTGCTAATCCACATAGAAGACCCTGTTATCTTGGGAGATTTACTTTGTTCCACCCAAGCTTACACCGATTGTTGAATACAGCTAGCAAAATGAAGAACATCAAACAGTCAAAGTGAAGCCTGAATGAATTAAAGTTTAGCCACCCTAAAAAGGCTCGCTTGCTGGACTAGGAAAGAATTAAACTTAACATCCACAATGTTAAGTGAGCTTTCAGGCGATGTGAGTAGTGTATATCATGCAGTACTATGAAATCAAGTTGCAATTGACCTTTTGCTCTTAGCACAAGGACATGGTTGTGAGGAGTTTGAAGGCATGTGCTGCTTGGATCTTACTGATCATTCAGCTTCCATCCATAAGCAACTACAACAGCTACAGGATGGGTTACATGCCCTGAAAGAAGATAGTGATCCCATTGGAAGTTGGTTCGCCAGCTGAGGCCTCACTGGATGGTTGAAGTCTCTTGTGCTAGAAGGGGGACGGACTTTACTTATAATGTTAATCGGGATGACAGTCTAAGTTGTATGTTATCTTATCCAAAGCCTGGTTTGTGCAAAAAGAGAAAGGGGCAATTGTTGATATATTTTATATATTAGTAAAGGCCTGTATGCACAAACCAGCCTTTGAAATAAGTCGTGATATTAAGGGCTAAAGTCCTTGAAACCTTCATGCAGAAGAGAGAGTAAAGCAAAACAATATCCCTGTGTGTAAGAGAAAAAATGTAAACTGTGTGCGTTAGCCAATAGTAGCTTGTTCTGCCTGCAGACCCTGTAGAACCCTATAAAAGGTGTGCTAAAGATAGAAATAAACGGCATTCACAATTACTTCTGTGAAGACTGGTGAAGAGCTGGCGGTCTCTCAATATACATGTCCAGAGAATTAACAATTTTTTTTTTTTTTTAATTTTTATTATTTTTCTCTCCAGTTCATGTAGGTGAATGTTCTTACCACTGACACCCTGGGAAAATGAGATTGTTTATCTACCTTTTAATTGGATAGGACCATGAAAGATAACCAGAAAAAATCAAAACAATTTCTTGTTGAGGCATGAGTTGGATCTTCAGTTGCTGAACAGTATTATGAATTGGGCAGCTGTGAATATGCCCAGATTTTACTGGCATACAGAAAGGATTATATTCCCTGGGAGTTGCCCAAAGATGAGTGGGAGGTTTGTGAATCTAAGTTGTGATTTCAAGAATGGGATGATAAGTTCATTTTTACTGCCTTTTGTGCATTTGCTTCTTCAAGGCACTCAGTGCTTCAGGAGTCACAGAATCACAGAATCAATAAAGTTGGAAAAGACCTCTAAATCATTGAGTCAAAGCTTTGACCAGAATTCCTTCTATGACAAGAATTCCTGGTCTACAAAACCAGCACACAAGAAATTCCCACGCTATAGTGAACCATAAGGAAAATGATCTTTGGGTGTTATAGCCTTGAGTTGCAGGAGGTCCTGTGACAAGGAGTTTTGGGAACACAACACAGAGGTGATTTACATCAGATGATTGCAGAGTTAGGAACTATAGTGAATTCATAACCAGTGCTGTTATGAAAGCACAACCTTTCATAAAGTAGTGACTTTTTCTCACTACTTCCTTCTGTACTGATGGCTGTATCAATCTTCAAAATAATTTCTTCTTAAATCCAGCCCTCTATAATATCTATCCCTCATTTCTTCAATCCCTGGTCTGCTTATTGCACATACAATAATTATCTTCAATTACTGCTTAACTCAAGCAATCAGTAGTAAACACCCATGGTACTCTGGACAAGAACACATCAGTAAAATAACAACTACATCATTTTTAAAAAAGTAAATTATAGTGCAAAAATATCAGATTGCCTACATACTTTTCCTTTGGCTTTCTTTGCTTTGGATATAGCTTTGAAAGCTGAAACCAAACAACAGGTGCAATAAATGCTGGATCTCATTTTTGCGAGGAGGGGCGCACCATTCTTCCTGCTAAATTGAAGGCCTCTTATAACTCCGCAGGGAAACGTGACAATATGAGCCGGTGCCACAAAAGACCTGCTGATCTTTGCTCAAAAACCTTTCCTTGGAACTCCCTTGGTGACCATAGTGAGCTTAACTCCAGGCTGAGGGAGGTGGGAGGAAATCAGCACTCGTGCCAACTGCCTTTTTTTTGCTATGACTTGCTTGTCATAGGAACAAAGATCATCTGGAGCGGGGCTAAGGAGCAACATAGAAGCAGAAGAGAAAAAACACAACAACTCTAAAAATAGAAGAGACAATCAATAATTTAACATAACCCCAATACATCACACTGCCAAATGAGTAAATGAAAGCTCTTTTGATTTTACCACTTGCTGCTACTAGTGGGTGTCATCTCCCACCATACCTCCATCTTCACAAATGAGTTTAGCACCAAGAAATGATGCAGTTGTGTGGGAGTGACAAATTTCAAGCAGTCAATATGCCTGAATAGCCTGGGTTAAGATGGGTCTGCTCTGGGGACACCATTTTGGTGAAGGAAAGTGTACACAGAAAGATTTACTGCACCTGTATGCATACATGTCCCTGCAGAGTGTGGAGAAATTGAGAGTTCTAAGCAGGATCTGAGTTATCTGATTGACACTTTTGTCACCCTTTGGTATGGGATCCTGCCAGCAAGCTAAATCTCTTAGCAGCATTTTTCAGTACAACCAAGAGATCCAGCATCCAGCTACCTCTGGAACCCCTTTCAATGTAAGGACACTTAAAGTTCCTCCTGTTTATGTAATGACATTGCTCAGCTAAGGGCATTTGCAACATCATTCAAGTAACCATTTTAGAGAGGGAGGGATGAAACTGACAACATGTTGAAATAAATCTGTTTTCAGGCAAGCAACGCTTACTGTTTAAAATGCTATTGGAAAACCGTTAAAAATGTCGCAAAAAGATTCAGAGATGATTTTTTAAAAACAAGTATTATTTCTTAGTAATTGGAGCAATTTTTTTAGAAATATCAATTATTATAGAAAAATAATATACAAAATAAGTTCAAGATTAATGGCTTCATTGTTCACATTGTTCACTTTCCCCTCCTTCCACTGATTCCATACTTGCCAGAATTAATATAATTAATTATGATGTAAGGAGTTTTCAAAATGTCAGTGATATTTGTAGAACTGGGACTTTTACATTTAGCTGAGAAAACTATGTTTGTGCTTTGAAAGTAGGTGACATGGGAAAATGAGGCATCTTGCCTTTGACACAATGAATGTAAAAACCTATTGAAATGGTGTGGTTTAAGAAATGTGTTGTATTAGAGAGCTGACATGACATTTTACCACAGGAAGATGCATGTCCAACCCCTTACATTAAGGAAGAAAAGTATTAAAAGTTTTTTTGAGAAGTGTTCCACAATCTTCTTGAACTCAATCACACTGCAAAATGTCATTAAATCTGCAGAAAAGACAAATGCCCAGTGTATTAGCAATGAAGCCTTCTTAATTACAATGCTGCAAATACTCTACTTCAGTAGGAACAACACAGATTGGTTTCTCCTGATTACAATTATGTGATGAATACATCTGAGGAAAAAGTCAATCAGAGTAGATGCTTCTCAGCCTGCTAAAATCTCACAGTTTCATCAGGAGAGAAACTGTAGTGCAACCGAAAATGAGACCCTGTGTCTCAGAAGCTCAGCTGCTGTTTTGCACTGGTCATGAGAGAGTCATGGATATCTGAATATGACCACACTGTGGTCTTTTATTCAATGTGGAATTATAGACATCTTTTACATTATTAGAAACCTAATTTGAAGAAAATTAATTTTCCTGAATTTTTTACCTATGCTTGTTCACCATGTTGGTTGTAATAGATTTTGAATAAATATCCAGAATGCAAAAGCTCAGTTACATGATAGTTTAATTTTAAAAGTAGAATATTTTCCGGTCACTGATTGAGCTATTTTTTATCCCATAAATATAGGAATTTCAATGATTTTAACGCAGGGTGGCAAAAATACAGAAAAGGGTCAGTATGCAAAATGTGTAAGGGTGTGAAAAAGGTATAAATATGACAAATATTTTTTCCCTGGTATATTAGTTTCACTTTATTATTTGAACAATACAAAGCTGGGTTTTTTCAGGCATAAGCAATATGATGGCAAGGTTTTCTGAATAAGAATGACAGTGCAATGTTACTGATTATAAGAAAGGCTTAATTAGCTAACTTTTTCCAATATGAGATTTCAGTATATGTTTTCTACATTTGACCAGTGAAGCCAATTATCCTGCATCAATTTTTAAAGGAGTTCAGATTGTCCTTATTCAAAATCTGACAGACAAGAACTGAGGAATGTAGGCATTTGAGTCCCACTGAAGCCATAATATTAATCGTAGGATTAAACACGTATGTATGTCTAATTAGTGGGACTTTATAGTCTAGGCAGGCAAGGCAGATATACTGGAGTTATGCAACCAATAAAAACAATGTTATTTGGCAGAATATGTCATTGAACTTGATGATACAGGAATAATAGGGTTATTTAAGTTAGAAGTGGTAGTAGGAATTAGAAAGAAGGATGCTTGGAATACTAGAAGGCCAAAGCAAGGAGAGGAAAATAATATGGAGTTAGTTATAGGATGCATTATTTGAATAGTATAATTATGCAAGTTAAAAAGGCGTGACATTATTTTGTTTCAAAGTTCACATTATGTAATATTATATAGCATCATGCAGTGGTATGGGGAAGTACTGGTGTGGTATTGAAGCACAAGCAATTTTTTATTTCATAGAATGAAACAAAGAAAAGCCAGAATCTGGGGGCACCTGCATATTTTCAGAATTAAATATATTCAGTTTTTGCTTTGAACTTCCATAAAAAGTAGCTAAATTACATTTTCAGTGACTTTAAATTTCAAAATAAATGATGCAGCCTGTTGGCCAAATTATGTGTTTTGTTCAACCTAGACAAAATATTTTTTTCTATTTTTTTAATTTAATTTCATACAGAAAACTGAACTGAAATGAAATCATGCCAAAATCAAAACATTCCCAGCAAAAAAAAAAAAAAAAAAAATTCCCCTTCCTAAACCTCAAAAGCCAAATATTTGTGCAGCCCTTCTCTGATTGTCCAAAACTCTATTCTTGACTGCTTCTGCAGCTGCTGCTACTGAATGAAGTCACATTACATTGTGCTGATGAGTGTTTCATTCACAAACAGGAAGAAGATCTAGCCTTGTAAGGGCAAAACACACAAGTTTTGTTCACTGGGTAAAATGAACCAATGGACAAGGGATTTGAATTTTTTGTTTCCCTTGAAGCAGCAGGAAAGGGGCTGCTGACAAGATATTTTGGAACAACTTGCTATTAGGAAGGAAGTATGAGTGGGTGTAGATGAGAAGTAACTCACATTCATATGACACACACACATTGCTCGTAAGATGAAGTCTTGTTCTGAAACAAAGGGTGGGACCGTCAGCTCAGTGATATAGAACAGAGGGAGCTGTTTGTTCACTTGACTTGCCTGTAGTCAAATATTTCAGGCATTTACCGTCTGGGCTGACAGAGCACAGTCTCTCTGAAGAAACCATGGTCTTTGCTAAGTGGCCAGGATTTCTCTGGAGAGTCATCACTCTTCTAACCAGATATGTTCTCTGAATCTTTGTAAGTTTTATAGTATGGAATATCAAGAACATCAGAGACACTCTGAGATAAGAGAGGTTTTGATTGAGAGGCCATCAGGAATATCCAGCCAGATCTCAGTGTCCATCATACCTTAGATCTTTAATCAAGGTAGATCAAGAAACTGTCAAGAAGCCTAGGAGCTCATCAGAAAATCCAATGGAACCTCACCTAACTACTACAGACATTTAATGTTTTAACCAAACTTTGAAGTCGAGAAATTTTAATTCAAAATGAGAATTTTATGATGTCTTAGTATATTTTTCAGGGCAATCTCTAGAGTGCCTTTTCAGAATCTAAACCTCATTAAAAATCCATAGAATTTATTAAAAGGGAAAATAGTATTTTAAATTGTAGATGCTAAGAATAAAAAGGTATCTTGGTTATTATGCCAGTGGATGAGATCTGTGGTTGTGGCAATTTACTCAATTTAACTTTTGACAGAAAAGTGAGAATCAGCTCCAAATTAAGATGCACTTTCATGAGAATCAAGAGAATAAGAGGCAACTAGTAAAGTTGCCGTATCAGGTACATTAGAAATAATCAAAATTGCCATTTCTTTGCTCAATACGATACTCACAAACTCATGTGCTTAAACTTGAGCAGCTTATATAGCCTAAATACTCATTGACAGCTAAATTAGATTCCTTCCTAACTCATCTACAGCTCACTAGAAAGGCTGAATTTCATCAGGTCCCATAGGTCTCGAGGCTCAGACTACTCAGGTAGTGAAACATTCTTCTCGCTCATTGATGAACACGAGGTTCAGAGGTTAGAACGTTGGCTGCCATTTTGTTTTCCCCAGTGTGAGCTCTGAAAACTCCATTCCAAAGTCCATGGAGATACCATCTTATCCCCCTCCCCATAATTAAGTCTTTCTTAGTAGGTGTCCTTCCCATCTTTCAGGTGTAAGTAGCTGCCTTCCGGTACCACACCTGTGCTAAAAGCAAAATGTATCCATCTAAGGGCTGAAACATACTAGGACTTTCCAAGCACAGCAAGAACTCACAGAACTGTAGGGCTCCTGCCACTTTCTTTCAATATGTAGTAGGAGGAGAAAATAGAGTGGGAAAACCTCCTTAACCTTGGAGGCCAGAATCGGGTCATGAAGGATCTCATCTGCTTTTTCCTTAAGGACAACCATGATCATCATGTCACACATTATTCATGGATAGTTTTTAATTTTTGGAAAGACATGTTGCACTCCTTGTCATGATGATGCACCGAGCCACCACTGGCTGATGTAGTTTGTAATGTAGTGAATAGGATATTCACCCTGGAGATCTTGGTCCTGAGTTGCACTCTTTTTTTCTGTAGTTGCATATTTTAGGGGGTACCTGGCTTATTTTTACTTCATTTTTAGGATCAAATACAAATATTTGCAAATGTCTCCTCTGCAGAATTTCTGTACACTAAATGTCTGTGCAGAAGACTCAATAGCAATGGCATACCCTGACACAGGAGCAAAAGCAGGTTAATGTAGTAGGAACAAATAACAGCAGGTGAATAAATAGAATCCTGGGGTTTGTGCTTTAGAAACTGCAGGGACCCACATTTCTTTTACAAATAACTTTATTCTGTGCATCTGCAGATCTTTGTTTTCACAAAAACTGTTTTACTTTCCTTTTTTTGCCATATGCTCACTATTAAGTCATGAAAGATAATTGTGCTAGCTTCAGGTTATGAGTGCTTATTTTGTCTGTAATGTCTATAGTTCTATAATACACTATAAAACAATGGAACAATAAGAATATTTTGCTGGGATTCTATGCTGCCTTTTACCTATGGGCCTCAAACAATTTTCTAGTCATTTACTACTCAGAGATATAGAATGTAGTATTTTTATCCTTCTTAAATATGGAAAACAGAATTTCAGAGGAAAACTTATTCATGTTTCCATAAACATAAAGTGTCTGGAGTCCTATGTTTCCCAACTAAAATACTATCTCCTTTTCAGGGAATTATATCCCCCTTTATTTCTTAATAAGTTCAGTGAAAATTTTATTTCAGCTGAGTGTTAGTGAATTATCTGCTGATAATTTTGGTCTTTGGAAAAAATACAGCTCTAAAGTGGTTATGGTGATTCATTCAAAAAATAACAGAGTCCCATCATATGCCACACATGAAGATTTTTATTGGGTAGGTTCAGATCATCCAGTGGAAAAGAGTGCATGAGAATTGCTATATATTTCCAGACACAGAAAACGATGAACAGAATGTTGAGAAATAAAGTCCCAACTCATGACCTTCATCCCAGAATGATTGACTTAAACTCAACCTGACACGTGTTAAGTGCCTGGTGTTTCGTTGCACAGACTGAATCCAGCTACCAGGATGGATGTCTTGATGTTACCTATGTTGCCTATGTTGCCTATGCTGTATCAAAGCACTGTACAGGAGTTTGAGCTCCCTTCTCATTCATATTGAAACCCATACTTTATATACACTCTTCAGGTATCATATTAGAGATAAGGAAAAAAAATGCAACCAACCACCCATCTTTTCAAAAGCTTATACACCACATCAGCTGCATAGAAAATATATATGGAAAGATACTTACAAAATCCTACCCTGATTCTGAACACCCTGCATATATACATTTGAAAATAAAGCTCCTGGATGTTGCAGTAAGACCCTTGTTTTGCAATTACATGTTTTAGGGAAAGGGAAGAGGGAAAGGATTAATGCCAATGGAGAGAAGACTTATAAATTGTATATACTGCACATTTTTCTCTTCTGTATTCCCTTGATGACTAGATAGGGTGCAGGATTCATTCTCAAATAGCAGAAGATAGCTTTTGCCTCCATTCCTAAAGGATGGAGGCAAAATATGGAATAACAAGCTTATGAAGTAAAGACCAATGATACGTGCTTTCTCTCTCCACCACAGTACAATCAATGGTGGTGTGATGGAGAGATCATAAAATAACTGTATTATTCTCTGACAGTCAGAGCAGGGGCTGTCTTTCCTGCTGAAAGGTTTCTGTAAATAGCTGAAGTGAAATAATGACTAAATGAAGAAACCCAAGGATATCTGGATCTTGTCTGGAGTGATACCTGACAACCAGAAGAAAATGTCCTAGTCTTGTCACACCAAAATTCACTGCCTGAAATTGAGACAGTAGGAGGTCTGGGTGCCTTCAAATGTAGAATTTTTTTTAAAGTGCTTTGAAAATCAAAATCTTGTTTAAATATCTAAACATACGCAATTCAGGACTCCTGTACTTTGCCTGTCATTCCCAGTTTAGGTCAGTATATTGCACTTGAGTATCAGATCTCAAATTTATCATAGCCGTGACATAGCCACTCACCTCAGGCTGACCATTGGGGTATGAACTATCTGCCTTCAGCAGAGCTATTGACTACCTTTGGCTTAAGGTGGATTTTCTTCTTTTTTCCACTGCAATAGTTTTCACAGTGACATTTTTAAACTCTGGACAAAGAATGATAGCTCACTCTGACTTATTAGCAACAAATATGAGGCTATTCTTCAGGGAGAGCTGTGTCTGTGGGTTGAAGACTTAGAAACTTCTTGGCATAGGAAAAAAGAAGGTGTTTCTGTTTCCTTCCTCCAAGGACAGAAAGGGAAAGCTATGATCTTTGCCTGCAGGTGATTTGGTTGAACTGTGATAGCAGAGCATCAAGAATGTCTTAAGTATCAACTGCTCTGTTAAAGAGATGTCCTTTACACATTTAGTTGAACTAACTAACTGAATGACATAACAGTTTGCCTTTGGAAGAAAAGACAGCAGAATATTCTGACAGCAGGTTACTCTATTAAGTTCACCAAACCAGTGAACAAGAGGGCTTACTGAGGTTGGGAATCCTTAATTTTCCTGAGTAACTCTAGAGATTGGGAAAATAGTTGTGATTCAAAGTGATGCTGTTTAGGTTTTGCCTTGTTTTCTTGTATATGTGCTCTGTAGTCTTCACATATATATTTGTAGCTCTGCAGTTGATTGTATTACTGCCTAGTTTTCCCAGTACCTTTCCATGGCCTTCCCTTAAGTGGAAAGACAAAACAAATTCCAGAACTCCAAGTCCCAGGAGGTACAAGGTTCTGTATTATCTTGGTTCCTCCTGGGAACCAAGGCTGAGAACAGCTCTTTGAGATTCATTCTCATGGACAAAGTACAACTTTGTACAACAGCTGAAGGAGGGGCTCCAGACAAGGGGCTTGACCTAGGGGAGAAATTGCATCACGACTTGTCCTCCTAATTGGTGCTTTTTATTGATTATGCTAATGTCCTAACACCTATAAAAATGTACTCACCCCTGTGAGGCATGGGTTTTTGTGGACATCTTTTCATAACTGCTCCTGGAAGCCTCCAAATAAAGATCAGCTATTATATTACCTCCTTACTAAAATTATCTTGAGTTTCATTTCCAGGTTGGGAAAAAGGCAGCAAATACAGTCCCATTTTGTCAGAATAGACACTGTTCTGGTTTTTCTAAATAACCCTTGTATTTTTTCTACTCTGCATTGCAGAATATGCCTGCACAGCTAACTTGCATTTACTAAACCTAGAAGATGCAGAAAATACAGCCTGAAATTTGGAACTATTACCAAACCACTCCCTGTTACCATAGAAATACTTAGTTTTGGAAAGTCCTCAATGACAACTGAGTCCAGCCATTAACCCAGAACTGTCAAGTCCACCATAAAACCATATTCCTAAACACCACATCATGTCTTTTAAATCATTCCAGGAAAGGTGGCTCTTGTACTGCCCTGGCCAGCTTGTTCCAATGCTCAATAAACCCTTTGGTTAAGAAATTTTTCATAATATCCAATGTAAACCACACCTATCACAACTAGAGGTCATTTACTCTTGTCCTGTCCCTTGTTACTTGGCAGAATAGACCAACACTCACCTGCCTACACCCTCCTTTTAAGCAGTTGGAGAGAGTGAGGAGGTCACCACTGAACCTTCTTTTCTCCAGGCTAAACCACTGTAATTCCTTCAGTTGCTCCTCATCAGACTTGTGCTCCAGACCCTTCCCCAGCTCCATTTCCCTTCACTGGACTCACTGCAGCACCTCATCATGTCAGCATCTTTCTTGCTGTGAGAGCCCAAAACTGAACCTAGAACTCGGAAGTGTGGCCTCACCAGTCATGAGTACAGGGGGACAGTCACTGCCCTGGTCCTGCTGCCCACACTATTGCTGACCCAGGCCAGGATGTCATTGGCCTACTTTGTCCCCTGGGCCCACACTGGCTCATGTTCAGCCACTGCTGAGCAGGTGTTTTCTGCTGAGCAGCTTTCCAGCCACTGCCCCAGCCTGTAGCACTGCAGGGATTGCTGTGAGCCAAGGGCAGGAACCATCGCTTGGCCTTGTGGGATCTCATACCACTGGCCTCACTCATCCCTCAGCAGAGTGCTCCTACCCTCCAGCAGGACTTCCTCCTGAGGTTCTCTGCTGGCCTTCCAGAAGTTCCAGGTTGCAGTTCTTCTGGCCTCTCTGCCTACTTATCTGAGACTGAAAACAATCCAGTTTTATTACATTTCTGTGCCCAAAATGGCCTTGGACCTCCACATCACCCTTAAGCCCTTCTCTGTCCACAATCACCTACTATCATCTTCCCTACTTGGGTCACACACCAGTTATGTTAGGGGTTTATCTTCCACATATTATGGGAACCTCCTGAGCTGTTTTATCTCTGTAGTATTGTATTGTCAGCAGACATCTGGTAGTTAAAGTCCCCTGTGAGAACAAGAGCTAGTGCCTGTACCAAATACCATGGGGAAACATTGTATTTTCATAACAGCTGCTTCGAAATCTATCTTGGATGGGTTTCCAGTAAACAGTTGTTGCATGGCTAAATTTCTAATAAAGTACATTCTACTATTTTGAAGATAGGATTGTACAGGATGTTGTTTAAGGAAAAGTCTCATATCATTTAAAACGGGTTTTTTGGCAGATGTCAGTCTGCCCTCCAAATAAGCAATTAATTACTACTTCTAAACAGAATTGTGACTGTTTCTTTATATGAAAGTGTAGACTTGACTATGCAGGGCCAGAGAGGATTCCATTATATATACTGAAGGTTATCCAACCTGCTTAAATTCCAGGTTGATTGATATAACATACTCATATAATATGCCTTATGATTTCAGCTGTATAACAAATTTTCATGTTCTGTCACCATTTACAAAAACTTAACAATGTTTGATATCCCTTATTGATTTAGAAGTAGTTGAAGTCAGTGTCAAGTGCAGAGAACTAGGGTAAATTAGAAGTTTTACCTAAATTAGAACACTCCTATTAATTGTTTGCACTTATAGTAATGGAGGAGACAGGGAAAAGGAGATGAAAATTTTGTTACTATGGCTCTGGGCAGCAATATCTGTCAGAGAGATCATTAACATGGTCTAATTTAAAGCATCAAGTGACACCAAGGAGATATCAAAGAGGAAAAGCATTCTACACAGGGATGACTAACCTGACTATGAATTAACAGAACAGACTCCCATCTCAAAAATAATTTCCTTATCTCTGAGGATAGGAAAATGGACAAGGGTTAAATATGTCACAGAGAAATAGCTTTTTAAGATCTACTAACATACTTCTATACTCCACAATGTACACTGATATTTCCCATTGAAGAAACAGGTAATAATCTTTGCAACCACGTTCCCCTTTTTCATAATACTGTGAAACACAATACACTGCAAGTTTAATTGGAACCAGAGACTTTTGGACATTTCTACCCACTATCGATTCACACGGTGAAAGTAAATCAAGCCCTATATAAACAAAACAGATGGAAGTGATGCTAATAGTACGATGTCAGCAGTATCCACAGATTGACAGAGCTAGTTAAGTTGCCAGATGCACAGAATGTTGCACTACTTGTTCCTTATAAACTAGACTTGATGGAGTATGTCAATGTCAAACTCCTTGCTGATTTACACACGAACATACAAAGACATGTACACTCACAGATACTCACGTTCCTGTGATCTATACTAACCATACCATCTGCTTTCTGCTTTGCATGTGGTAGCTAACTAACTATCCTACTGTGCTCGGGTATCACTGAGTACATGCTGCCTAGGCAAACAACAGGTTTTTTTCCTCCTTTTACCCTATTTAGTGTTAGAAAATAGGCTCGTTAACTTTTGCCACCTAGGCACATATATTCCCTGTGTATTTTTGAATCTTATTTTTCATTTGTATTTATTCCTTTGGCCAGTGGATATTTCAAAGAAATTTGCTTTCTTTGCGAAAGCTGCACAGCTTTAAGCATATATTCTAGCTTTCATTTACACCTTGAAAAAAGCACAAACCTGTGAGCTCTACATAGGTAACAGTATTTAAAATAAGGATAACATTTCAGTAGTTTTCATAACCAGTACATTTGGCAGAGAGGCTATTGAAATATCTTCATCAGTCAGCAGCTCTAACTGAGAGTGCAAAATGTCAGGAGGAGAAGTGCTTCTTGGGGAGACAGAAAGCTGACCTAGCTACAGTCAGTGCCTAAAGTCTCTTTCTGACCCATTTTATTGTCTGGCACCTGTCATTATAACAATCTTTCCAAAAGATCTACGGAAATTACACTTATCCTCTGGTAACTAGGTAACATAATCTCCCGGAGGCTGGTTAATTGCAGCCCATGACAATCTCACATACAGCAACTGTTAAATTTTTCATTTCTTTCAAATTATTATGGATCAGTTGAGGGGGTATTGATTTGATTCATTAACAGATTCCCAGTCTGTTCCAAGGTTAATGATTACATGTATCTCAATTACATCCTTAACAGGTTATACTGTATGATTTGCTTCAGCTGCAATGTACATTGCGTGTCTTCCACAGCTGAAAGAATTCTTAGCACTTGATGATTTAATAAGGCCTTTTTTTTTTTTTCATTTTGCTGAACATGCCTACAAGGGACAAGTACATCTGGGACAATGACAAAAAGAAAACTTTTCCCAGATTCTTTAAAGGATATATGCAAGTCACACTCTGAAAAACAGGCTCAAAAGGCCACAGAGATAGCACAAGATTCTTTCAGGTTTAAGATATGGGAAGACAATTCAGATGATATTGAAAGTGATGATTCATTCTCTCTGGTTTTATTACTTCATCACCACTGAATGTTCGTATTACCTGTCAATTAATTTTTAAGCTGCTTTGGGTTACTTGGCAGAAAATGACTTTACAGATCTTGGATGAATCTTTACCACTCTTAGTTCTCCCTCAAAACTAATTGCGTTTTTAACTAGTAACACAGTGATTTCCTTCTTAGGCGTTTTATGGGTCCTTTCGTCTTATAAGAGCTCTCCAAATTTTTATACAGAGATTACTGCTAATGCAACTGCAGAAAATCATGTTTTTTATCACATTTTAACCCTTGCACATTATTCTTTATTATTCTATCAGATTTCTGCCTTGTTTAGAGCTAAACCTATGGTGCCAGGGTCTGTTCAAATTTCCAAAGACAGTCTCCTTGGAAATCATCATAGGAAAAAATAGGGGCGAAAAAGGCTACACAGTGAGGCAGTGATAGAGCTCCAAGAGCAATTTAAGTCTCCTGTACCTATGGTTAAGTGGCTAGAGAACAGTAATACGAAGTTTTCTTTACCCATTATTTTACTTTTGCATCATGTTTCTTTAACTGTGTGTGTGATACTGTTGGCATATTTGGACAGGCACTAGCTGATGAGAGAACTTTTCCTATATGATGTAGTAATTTAATGGAGGAATAGTTCACTTCTCTTTGACTTGACACCACTCTCAAAGTACTCACTACTTGTCTTTGGATTGGGTGGATATTGGTAAACCACCTTTCAGGCTGGGAAATCAAGAACTGGAAGGACTGAGTTTTATAACCAAAGGCACAGAGAGTCAATGTCAGAAATGGAAATACGACAGAAATTCTTGACTCTGAGTCTCTTTTCTGACTCCTGAGCCACATTATTTCCAGCAGTTTGCAATCTGTGCATATAAAAACCCTTTCATCCTTTCATTGCTCCCTCTCAATCCTTTGCTTTGGAACTCCAAGATACTGTAGTTTACTTTGGAAACACGGAAGCCAAATGAGTATAGTCATGAGGAAAGACTTCAGTTATACAATCCATTAAAGAAAACAATAGAGCTTGCAGCTGAGCTATTAAAAAGCGTAGAGCAATTTTTATTTCAATGGCTACATTTTATTTCCTCTTCTGAGTGACTGCTAACAAAGGGCTGCTGAAAGGACTGGATAAAAAGTAGACGTCAGATGCAAGATCCATGAGTTAAACAACATTATTAGATACAATTTCATAAAATCTAGTTGCTTTTCTGCTACTAGAAATCATGTCCTTTTGTCAACTTGTGGTCACATCAGCACTTCTGTTGATATAATTTGCTCCAGCTGCAGAGCATAGCTGGCCTACAAATCAAGAACTAGAATAGGGACAGTCAGGAATAACTCAATGGCTTGGATAATGTGCAAATCACCACACATCTTGCTATTAGTATAATTTATTTTCTCTCAGAATATTTGGAACATGAAAAATTTATCTTTAGCGAAACAGCCGATCTGACACTTTACTGAGAACAGAGTTGGCTGGCTAGCATATTGTAACACCCTCCTCCCCTCACAGATCACACACACATACACCCCCTACTCTATAACCATTTAAGTGGGATTATCATATCAAAACCCTTCATTATCTTTCATTGAATTCAGACCAAACACCTAATTTCATATATTGTTCAAGGTCTCCCTATAATATTGCACACAATACTCTACATTCACTTCTTAAATCTTTGGAAGAGATTGTAGGGTTTTTTTGTTTGGTTTTTTTTTGGGGGGGGGGGTGGCTTGTTTTTTGGTTTTTTGAGAGGTTTTTTAATGTTGGTTTGTTTTGGTTTTTAGCTTGCTTTTTTTTCTTTAAATTTCAACTTAATTTTCCATTTTCACACTTTCCTGCCTTATACTCAAAATGAGCAGAATAAGTAGCAGTCCATCCCCACAGTAATGAGATCCTTCGAACTCCAGCCTTCTGGACAGATGGGAACCTGGTTGGAAATGAAACATAGCACATCTGGTAGAGCACAGAATGAATGAACATGGTGCAAAAACAGAAAAATACTTCCTAAAGCAACCACTTCCTTTTGTCTCTGCATGAATAAGAAGCATACAGAATCAAGGCAGTGTTAACAAAGCCTTTATTTCTTTCTACTTTTAAAATTCACTTTTCATTTTATACAAAGCAGATGGTATCAAGAGCCTGAAAGAGTCCAAACTTTTAGAGTTTGGTATCAGACATTTCTGCTTTTGATAAACATTAAGAAAAGGAAAACTGTGATATACAGTTGGAGGTGCCCCTGTAAACAACAGTGATTAATCACCTGTGAAAATTTGCTATTTTCCAGTGTAGGCATACCACATTTGTGCAGAAAGGAAGTACTTCTGTGCAGGTTTTAGAAGCACTGGAGACCCACAACCCAAGTTCTCTACACCAGCCCTGCCTGACGAACAGGCACTTTCCCTTTTAGCATATTCACCTTAATTGAAATCCCATTTAGTTCCAATTTGGCACCATGTAACGCCACTGCTTGAATTTGCGCATTGTCTTTTGTCAGAATAGGACTGAAGTTCAACAACATCCTCTGCTCCCCATACGTTCTCCACACTGTGTTCTCCATAGTAAGAAACTGTCAGATAGGTGTGCACATGCATGTAGTGTGACTCACTTACTAGCGTCTTTCAAGTGAAAAAATTCCCTGGTTTTTATGAAAACAAGACAATTCAAGAAGTCAGTAAACAGCTTCTTCTGGAAGCAAACTGTTTGACTGGAATAAGACTGCCTGGAGTGAGTGAAGGTAGAGCCATCACCCTCCTATCTTGGTGGGAGTCACAGGAGCACATTGAGAGGCTGACTGTTCAGGAGTGGGGGTGTACCTTTACTCTGTGGACACAAAAAAGCTCTCATCCATCAACTATCACCACAGCCTAACTATGTCTGAGACAATCCAGAACTCTGGCTTCATGCAAGGACTACTTGGGATTTGTATGTCTGTGGAACTGGTGGTGGGCACAGTGGAAAAATATCAATGGCATTTCAGTGGTCAATGAATCAGGCAGTTTCAATTGGTGGTGTCTTTTGTAAAGTGGTGATGGGTAGCAGATGTCCTAGCTTGTCTTTGCAAAAGGGTGAAAGATGTGACATTTTAGAACTTCCTAGTCAGTTCTTTTCTCTTGAGCTAAATTAGTCTATATTATTGTTGAGGCCAAGGTCACTGAGTTCAAACTGATCAAGGATTTGTTTTTCGGTATTTGCTTGCTGTTATTGGCAAAATGAATGATTACCTCATTGACAGGGGAAAAAAAAAAGAACCAGATTTGGCGATGGTTAAGTAGTTTACATCTTAAAATAATTTAAATCATGATTTTCTATCTATGCATCTATGGCAATTTTCTGATTTCATTTTAGCAGGTCTTATTTGTGAAAGTTCCTTGTTGTTCAGGACATTCAGAATACAAAGCTGCTCTAGAATTTTTTAAATTTATTCTCTAAGATACAAATGAACTATGGTTGTCTGTGCAGATACACAGAACTACATGCAAAGAGAAAAGGTGCCAGGGAATTGTTATTGTTGGTCACATTGCATCAAAAAAGGTGCATTTAATGTTTTTTTATGTTGGACTGGGATACAGATCCCTGAAATATGGTGTCAAACAAAGAGGTCAGATCCATTCCTTATTAGATTTTGTTGACTGGAACAAGAGATTTTATACTCTGCTATGAGACAAAGGTTTTCCAAAACAAAAAGTACACCATTTGCCTTAAAATCAGGCTGTGAACTTGTCATGTCCTACCTGTGGCAATGGCTAAAGGAAGGAAAAGCTTTCCTCAGCACACCAGTCTGAAAACATGAAGTTCAGAGACAACGGGAGTGAATATTTTTCTGATGACCTTTGTTAGCCATTATTTTACACCTTGAAGGAAGAAGTTTTCTACATTTAGTCAGAGAAACTATTGATCACAGTTACCCAACACGGTTTTCACTCTGGCCTTTAATGCAGTGTACCCTTTTTGGGGCATCAGTGAGTTTTACAGACTGAAGCAATGTGTCTACAATGAAACACAGACCATACAATTGCTGCAAAGCCTACCACTGTCTGAGTTTCATGGAGCACTTTTGTAATGTCAGAAGAAGCTTAAACATTGTCTTCATTGTCAAGAAGTAAAAGTTTGACAAAAGCAGGACAGTTATATTTTTCACATAATTACCATGCTATTGGTATTGGAAAAGGCTCCAAGGTTTCCTTGTAGCCTTCTCTTCCCCAGACTGAGCAACTCCTGTCTCCATAAGACAGGTGTTCCAGCCTTCAGGTCTATGTCCTCCCTATATTGGGTACCCCAGAGATGAGCAATTTTCTTCCAAATTCAAAATACTAAGAGGTACTACTTAGCAGTTTTTGGAGCATCTAAAGTCACACACAGAATCATGGAGTAAGCTGGGTTGGAAGAGATCCACAAAGATCATTGAGTCCAACTCTTGGCCCTGCACAGCACTGTCCCCAAGAATCACATGAGCCCAAGAGCATTGTCCAAACACTTCTTGAACTCTTTCAGGGTTGGTGCTGTGAGCGCTTCCCTGTGGAGCCTCTTCCAGTGTCCATCCTCCCTCTGGATGAAAAAACCTTTTCCCAATATCCAACTGGAACCACCCCTGACTCGAGGCCATTTACTCGAGTCCTGTCACTGGGCACCACAGCGAGAGATCAGTGTCTGACCCTCCTCTTCCCTCCTGAGGAAGCTGAAGACTGTGATGAGGTCTCTTCTCAGTCTCCTCTTCTCCAGGCTGAACAGACCCAATGACCTCAGCCCTCATATGGCTTCCCCCTCCAGGGCCTTCATCATCCTCATGGACATTCTCTAATAGCTTAATATCTTTATTATACTGTGGCACCCAAAACTGCCCCTCACACTTGACCTGAGGCTGTCCCAGATCAGAGCAGAGCAGAGCAGAGCAGAGCAGAGCAGAGCAGAGCAGAGCAGAGCAGGACAATCCCCTCCCTTGCCCAGCTGGAGATGCTGGGCCTGATGCCCCCCAGGACACGCTTGGCCCTCCTGGCTGCCAGAGCACTGCTGGCTCATGTTCAACTTGCCACTGACCAGCACTCCCAGATCTCTTTCCCACAGCATGGCTTTGCAGACTCTCATTCCCCAGTCTGTCCATATACCCAGGGCTGCCCCATCTCAGGTGCAGAATCCACCATTTTCCCTTGTAGAACTTCATATGGTTGGTGATTGCCCATTTGACTAATCTGTTGAGGTCTCTGCAGGATATCCTTGCCTTCAAAGCAATCAACTCCTACTTTTTTGTCTGTCCCATCAGAACAAGCGAATTTCCCTCTGTGTTCAGGCATAATGGCAAGGAGCTCACTGCTCATGTTTTCTGCATCTCTCTCTTTTCTAAAAAGTCTTGTATTTTTCTACTCTCAAATTTTATCTCTTAGCCTGAACTCCACATTATTAACAATCAGAGGATGAAAGACTGCCTCTAACTTCTTAGTAGTTTCCCACTGTTCATAAAAACATGTTGGTGGCAAGGGAGGGTTTAGTGGCATTGGAAGGGAAGTTCTGGTTTAGACAGTGCAGGAAACTGAAATGAGATCTTCCACATCCTAAACCCACTGCTCAGTAACAACACTATGACCTTCTGCTCTTGCTGCCACTATGAACAGAAAAAAACAAACCAAAAAACCTACAAAAACACCAAACCCAAACCAAACAAAAAACAAAACAAAATCAAAAGCAAACAGAAACCAACACCAAAGCAGGACTCTTCATCCTGGGCTTTTAATTTGGAGATTACCATCTCCACACAGTGGCTAGATCCATTCAGAAAGGTCTTCTAGTGATCAGCAGTGGGTTACTTTCTTTTGAAGATTTGGTCCTTGGCCTTGTTTTGTAATAACAGCCCCCACCTTTTGGGTTTTTTTAAGGATCCATGCAATTAGGACAAAGGATAGGCCATCAAACTGCCTTTCACAGGGCCAAGTAACTTGTAATTTGTGAAGTGCCTCCTGAATGGGGATCAATTACTTTTCGTCTACTTTTATTGCCCTGTACTTGTTCAGGTATGTATTGAATTTGTATTTTATCATCCTTAAGCAAAGAATTGATTGTAGGTAGTCAGCATAATTTACAAGGCTTTTCCTAAGTGATAGTGCAAACACACAGGCTTCTAAGGCCACCCAACTGCTACATCCGTGTCAACTCTTAAATGATAATCTATTATATTCAATTTGGTCTGTGTCTAGACACAGTGGTAAAAAAAGTGTGGGGGTTTTCCACAGCTTCCTTTCTATTTCTAAAAGGAAAACATTTTCATCATAGAGCTGGAAGAGGCGGAGAAGAGGAGACAAGGAGATGGAAGACACTGCTTTTCAAAAGGTAATCTTTCCTTCAGAATATTATGGTTTTGGATAACCCTTCCAGAGATGTTGAAGTCATAGTGATCTGTAAGGTCATTTGAAGGCAGAGGATTCAGCAGCATACCCCATAAAGGCTGGTTTTACACAGTGAATCAATGTTCTGCTCCTGGGATTCAATTTCATGGAGTGTCAAAGCTCTCATGTAAAGGTGGTTTTCCATCACTTCAGATTCAAAAGAATCTTAATATGAAACATGAGAATGAGAGGACTGCCAGATTGTGTGGCAGTTGTGGAAGTGAGGGAAATGCTTTTGTTGGTGACAGCATTTTCTTCTTTGAAAAAAATAAAAGGGAAGAAAAAGAGGGGAAAGAAAGAAAGAACAAAATTGGCAACGGTGTCCCAAAGAAGACCTAATTTGTGGTTTTGGGGTTTTTCTAGTTCAGATGGATATCCTTTCTGTATGGTCACAGAAATGTCTGTGGATTGCAGTGACATGATGGGTGAGAGGGGAACCCTAGCAACAGTTTTGAGGTGCAGAAAAAGTGAACGAGAGCTTCTGCAAGGCTGCCTGGGTAACACAATTCCAGACAGAAAAATAGGAAGGGGCTAGTACAAATCTTGGAGTGTTTTCTGTTGTTTGCTCCATATTTTGACTGGCTTAAATGGTTTATAGGGTTGTTCTCATTTTGCTCTGCCTAAAGATCTGTTTGACTAGTGTGCTGTGAGCAAAGCAGAGACATTGAGAAAGTGTAAGAGAAGAATAAAAATGTTGCAACTAATATAATTAAAATGTTAATTTTAAGAAGTGCACTCGAAATTTATAGCTGGCATACATGCAAGGAGTTAAGACCTAACTTATTTCAGTTTCATTTTCTGGGTGTTTTTCCTGTAGTTTGATCCAATTACTAGAGTATGTACATGGATCTGAAGGCTACAGAGCTGTATTCCTGCTGTGCCACTGATTCACTGTCTGACTAGAGAGCAGTTTAATCAACTTCTGTCTAGGTTGCCTGTTTAGGAAAAAGAATGGTATAATTATTTCACTAAAAATTAAATTCTAGAAGATCGTCTGATATGCTCTGATTTAACACTGCATATTAGTTCAAAGAATATTATTGTCTTCTTCCTGTTCTACAGGATAAACAACACCACCACTTTTCCCCAAATAATTCTTAGTCATTCTCCTCATGTTGCCTCAAATGAATACATAAATAAAGAATCCCAAATTTGCACAACAATATTGTGTGTTATAGCCTAACAACAAAAACATCTACTGATATTTGCATAGGTGTGATGAATTTGTTTTGATATCTACTCAGAAATCTTTTTCCTCTTTTTCTTTTTTTTTTTTAATTTATTTTTAGTCTGTTATGTGTGGATCTTAGCTGCTGTTTCTTCTCACTTCATTACAGCATGGCCTTAAATCTGTAAATTCTGTAGCATCTGAGACTGAAGGCAGGTTACAATCATGAACCATATTTTCCAGCTGCAGGGAAGCTTTCTCTCCCTGATACATTCTGTGTTCTCTGAAATTCAATTCCACAACAGCAGGACTATGTTTTGTTTTTTTTCTATTCTTACATGGAAAGGACTCAGAGTCAAAATTTACTTTGGAAAAAAGCTCTTTGGTTCTGTTCTTCTAAATGAGTCAAAGTGAAATGCTTACTGGAAATCATGGTATTAGAGTAACTGGGAGAAGTGAACAAAAACACTATACCAAAATGTTAAAAAAAAGAGAGACACTTAAGTTTTTAACAACAGTACAGGAGAAAATATCCTTTCACAAAACAGAAGTATCAGAGCAAATATAAAGACTGTATAAAAAAACTAGTTACAAACATTTAGGGTAGAAAATGTTATTATTTGGAAAATAGTGAGTTTTACTATATTCCTTCTCTAGAAAACTTGCTTGGCACATTGGTACTCCTGATATTGTTGCTTGATCTCTGACACATGACAAACTTGTAGCCAGAGAGACCAGGAATAGCCAAGAATTTGAAATAATTCTGTCTCTTTCTCTTTTTTTCATAATAGGATAGGACTTAGATTAGGATGGATCAGATGACAGGATAGAAGAGGATTAATGTAGAATGTCAGGGCTAAATTTATTTCCAGTGTGGAAGTAAGGCTGAATGTTTGACCTGGAGCAAAGCAATATTAATATTCTGTAAGTACCAAACTCCAAACAAACCACATAGTCCTATCCTCTAGAAGCCTCTTCCTCTATCCTATAGAAGCCTCTTCCTTAAAGATGTCCAAAGGTTCCATGTGTTTTTACACATTGGAAACACTTGTAAAGTTTGTCATGCCAAGTATAATTGAACCAAACCCAAGTGAATTTGTAAGAGCAAAACCAGAAGCAGGAGAGGTAATTTGCAATCTCTTTCTAATTAATTTAACAGCCTCTAAATATGCGATATCCAGGGGCTCCATGTCTGTTTCATACACTGTTTTCTGAATCCTGTTGTTTGCTGCCTTCATCCTTACACCCTGGGCAAGAAGAGTTTTTAGGCACTTAACAAGAAGTACAAGCAGACAATCCCAGCCTAAGGGTCTGGTCACAAATGTATTTCATGACATTCACAGATCTGTGAATGACTTCCACTCTTATTGCCTTTATTCTCATCACCTTCCACTACCTTATTGCTCAGGTGCAGGAAGAGCAAGGAAACTCCTGAATTTCAAAAGTGCACCTTCACTGATGTCCTGCATTAAGTTTATGCCCCCACAAATAAATATTTATTATATTTTTGTATTAAGATATGCATACTGCTATATACAAAGTTCACGTGGAGTTATGGAAAAATAATTACAATTAAATATCCATTTTTATGGTTGTTTGACAGGGATTTAATGGTGAAGCTGATCAATTGAGTTTAAAATATGTTTCAGGAACTACTATATTTTATGCACTGATGAATATTAAATTATTTTCTTTAAATATAGATTTAACTTCCATCTCTAGGATATAGCTTGATTGGAAAATTGTTTTAAATAGATTGCACCGATACATTCCAGAAACATTATACTCATGTGAATGGAAAATTGTAAGCATGATAACACACGGAAGAAAGAAAGAAAACAGTAAGGTTGTTTTCTATTTATACACTACAAAAAACAAACTACTTTGTTTGATTTTACATTTTCAGGTTTGGATTTAACATTTTAAGATTTGTCACAGAATTAGAGAACCACAGAATTAACTAGGTTTGAAAAGACCTTTGAGATCATCAAGTCTTACCTATGACCTTACACCATCTCACTAACTAAACCGTAGCACTGAGTGCGACGTTCAGTCTTTTTTTAAATCTCTCCAGGGACAGTGACTCCACTACCTCCCTAGGCAGATAATTCCAGTGCCCAATCACTCTTTCAGCAAAGAATTTTTTTTCCTAATGTCCAACCTAAATTTCCCCTGGTGCAGCTTAAGACTGTGTCCTCTTGTTGTGTCAGTTATTGCCTGGGAGAACAGACGCCCATCTGGCTACATTCTTCTTTCAGGTAGATGTACAGAGAGAAAAGGTCTCCTCTGAGCCTTCATTATTCCAGGTTAAACAACCCCAACTCCCTCAGTTGTTCCTCACAGGGTTTGTGTTCCAAGACCCTCAGCAGCCTCTTTGCCTCCTCTGGACGTGCTCAAGTGTCTCAGTGTCCTTCCCAAACTGGGGGGCCCAGAACTGGACACAGCTCTCCAGGTGTGGCCTCACCAGTGCCCAGTACAGGGGGAGAATGACCTCCCTGCTCCTGCTGGCCACACTGCTCCTGACACAGGCCAGGGGCCATTGGCCTTCTTGGCCCCCAGGGTACAGGGCTGGCTCGTGTCCAGCTGCTGTCACCAGCACCCCCAAGTCACTTTCTGCCTGGGCACTGTCCAGCCACACCATCCCCAGCCTGTGGCACTGCAGGGGGTTATTGTGGCCAAAATGCAGGACCTGGCACTTGGACTTACTGAACTTCATCTTGTTGGACCCAGTCCATCTACCCAGCCTGTCCAGGTCTCTCTGCAGAGCCCTCCTATGCTCCAATAGATCAACACATGCTCCCGTCTTGGTGTCATCTTGGCAAATGCCAATGGTAGACTCAATCACCTTAAATAAATCATCAGTAAAGATATTAAACAGGACAGGGCCCAACACTGATCCCTGGTAGACCCCACTGGTGACTGGCCCCCAGCTGCATGCAGCCCCACTCACCACCACTCCCTGGGCATGGCCATCCAGCCAGTTCCTAACCCAGCACAGAGTGCTCCTGTCCAAGCCATGGGCTGCAGCTTTTCCAGGAGTGTGCTGTGGGAGACAGTGTCAGAGGCTTTGCTGAAGTCCAGGTCTTTTCCCATCTTTTCACTGCAACTTCTATTTTTAAAAAGTTTTGCCCCATACTCTGCCCTGTTTCAGGCCCAGTCCAAGAGATGGACTGCAGTCTTTGTGCTGTATTTTTTCACTCTCACTCACATTGTTGCAAAATCCCATTCACACTGTTTAATCCTGCCAACTTTTGTTTGAACATGTCTGAATTGGCCAGAATAAGTGTCCACCTGCAAATAGATGTATGAAAACACTGATGTTGTTCTCCAGTCTTGTGCCGTATGCATTGAACCATAAATCCTGTGTCTCCCATTGTTAAACTGCACCAGCAGCATCTGTCCTGTCATACCTGGGGATTCTGCAAATCCAGACATTTAATATTTCAGTGCAGAAGCCTTAAAAGGAGCAAGACCAGAGCCAGTGAGAGCATGTGTATATATTGACCCTAGGGAATATAAAAAATTTAATAAATTAATAAAAACACTGCCAAATTCAGTCATAAGTTAGCAATGGTGTAAGTTATACATCATGTATTTGTTGGTCAGGAAACAGGTGTATGTGGGTGTGTCAGAGCTATTTGATTTGCAACAATTTGGCACTGGTAGGACTGCAATTTGTACTCACAAATGTGGAATAAAGAAACGGAAGCTGAGTAGTAAAGAAATCAGATAATGGAAGGGTTAACAACTGTGTAATATCCACCAAAAGAAAATATTCCCCAGGATACTTGCATTTTCCCTTTCTTTTTAATTTTTTTTTAAAATTTATTGTTCTCCAGATCAGATCTCCTGCAGACTTCAAGGGTGCTACTGTGATGCTCTGTTCGTCCCCTGCTGAATTGACAGATACAACATCCATGAGGCATTTTGCAAGCAGGCTCAAGTTTGTTCTTCCTGTGCTCTGAGCTAGATGCTAACTGGCCTGAAAGCAGGAGCCATATGGCTGCAGATAGCAAGCATGCAGCCCAAGTTCATAAGCCTTGTGTGAGAAGGCAGGATGTATTTTCTCAGGCTCCGCACTGTGCTATGGCAGCTACAGGTACTGGTACAGTCAGCGTGTGTTTGAGGTTGCCCAGACTGCAGGCAAAATGAGGTTTCCCCCAGTGCTGGAGACCAGGATTGGCACCACTCACACCAGAGACAAACCTGATCCTTTGTTTTATGCATGTAGTGTAAGGCACATAATCAGTGCTTTAAAATAATGACTTGAAAAGTCAGCCTATAACTGGTGATATCACTGTGGGAAAGAGATTAATTTTCCAAAATGTTTAGAAGCCAGCAGAGTAAATTGGGTCATTTGAATAAGAATCCAGAGACATTCTGACACATTGCTTTTTAGGACAGAAATATTTTCAAATATTTGGGCTGCTTTTAATGTAGCAGGAAGAGCACAGAGAGTGGGCCAGGTTCCAAGAAGTCCTTAGAGCAGGAAGTTGAGAAGCAGTCTAGAAAGGCTCCCTCCCTAGTTGGTACACATGGGGCAAATTTTTGGGCCTCTTAAATAATCTCAGTAGGCTTTGATTGTTCTGTGCGCTTTGGCATAAATAATCAGCTGCAATCAGGGATGCTGTGGTGTATGAAGAAAAAAAAACTCTACCTAAAAATTCCCATAACTGCCTCTTAGAGGAGGAGGGAAATTGAGGGAGATCTTCAAAGGCTTTAAAATGCATGTAATAAGCACTTACATTTTTCAGCAGATTTGCCCATCATAAGTCAAAGGTCTTATTCTCAGATATCTTCCCTGAGTTGTTAAACTGTCTTTTCTTCTGGAAGATGCATCTCATTTAAAATGGCTGCCAACTCTAGTCAAAACCACCTACATAACAATACCAACCTTTTTTTCTTTTTTTTCCTTGTTTCCACCTCAGCCTAGTTTTTCACTGATTGCTGAAAATTGCATACAAGCAATTCAATAGATAGGAAAAAAGAATTTAAAATTTGTGTTGCTGTTCTCCAGAGTCATTTCTGACAGAGACCCAAATATTTATCCAAGGGCTCAAGTGCTCTGCTGTCACATGGATATTTTGCAGCTGTATAAGAATACTTGTTACTGACAGTGTCATATTTGGTTTAGTGAATTTTGCTGCATGAAATATTCTGATCAGCCACAAAGTATTTCTAAAATTCCCACAAGAAGACATGATGGTCTTGATGAAGTATATCATACTCGTATTTTACATCACGTAATAAAGCTCTTGAAGTGTTTTAAAGTGAGGCAGGTAGGATAAAATTTAGTCTGGCTGTCTGGTCTCATCTAAGTGATGAGGTAGGATAGACATCCTGGTCTTCCTACTGTAAAGTGCAGCAGGGAATACCTCTACTAGTAAGGGCTGACTTTTTACTGAAAGTCATGTTGTCCGCTTGCTTCATATAAAGCACCAATTTCACAAACGACCTGAGCTTTCAGACTTCTTGGCTTGTGAACTTCCATTTTCCATTTTGGATTTTTCCACTTTCCTGGATTCCCATTGCTCTCAAACAGAAGTAACATGATAATGCCTCAAGTAATTTTTTGAAAACCTGAATGTGGTTTACTCTTTTCAAATTAAGCTCTAAGTAGCATTTTCTGCCATATACTGAACAGATTACTTGGGGCCTCCACAAAATTTTTACCGTGAGAAATGGAAACATTCATATGTAGTCTGCTCATGCCTCAGCAGTCACTCAGCCATGGGTTCAAAATGGGTGAAATTTTGCAGTGGCTGAGGATTTCCAATACTTCCATCTAACCTGAGTCTTGAAGCATCTCATTTAATTTGGTCACAGAGAATTTCTTTGCTGAAGATACAGTCTCTGAAAAACCATGGCTAACTTTTTTTGTGACTGACACTGAGTTTCGGCTTTTTCACTGCAGTGTAAGTAGAGCTCCGAAACCAATCCTGTAGCAAAGCTGATTAATGGTCTCCTAATTTGAAAACAGTGACTCTTCTATTCTCATGTACATTAGTTTTATACCTGTGTAACCACTGATTTTGGGATTACACCTAGCTTATACCAGGAAGATGGAAGATCAGGGCTCCTTTATGTCAGCTGTTCTGAAAATGTTCCAGTTACCTAAACTAATTTCCTCCCCACCACTTTCTTTACTCTAGCTTAAAAAGAATGATTACAGAAACTTTCTTCTTTTTTTGTTGGATTGTTCTTTCAGTGATGTCTGCAATTAAGGACCATCTCATTGAACAAACAAACTGTAATTACTGCAAATTGTGGTAAGCAGTGTTAATTGAAATGCTTCAGTAAATCGGGCTAGCTTTAAGGTGGCCTTTAAGGACATTAAATAGTAAATTCACCACTTCAAACCATGTCATTTCAGATTTGGGAGTATTTACACATAGAACACAGCTGTGTCTTGCACAGTATAGAGTGGGCACCAGTAACAAAGTGATTTATGGAATATACAAATAGGTTTCCATGCAGTCTGTGTGCAGTTGAACCCTGTGGAAAGCTGTCATGTCCATAATGTGTTTCTAGAAGGGGGTCTGTTTTTAACTGCTTGCTCCTGCAGCTTACAAGGAAACAAATAAGTTTGAAGTACCACCATTATGCATGAAGAAATGCTGATTTAGGCTGCTTGCAAATAGTTTTGACATTTATAACTCAC
The DNA here is from genome assembly GCF_030490865.1 of Poecile atricapillus. Classification (NCBI taxonomy): domain Eukaryota; kingdom Metazoa; phylum Chordata; class Aves; order Passeriformes; family Paridae; genus Poecile; species Poecile atricapillus. The sequence goes on along the minus strand of NC_081289.1, from coordinate 81,335,339 downwards.
ACTCCTTAGTTTTGTAAGTTAAGGACTATAAAGTCATATTCTCAGGCAAGTGCATTAGTTTTATGGGGAGACATTAGGAAATATGCTCCCCAAAACTCTGTATAAACACCCTAAAATCCAAATTATTTCTCAGGAGGTGCATCAGTCAATGAGAAGCCACTCAACAGCTATATGATCTGGGTCCTCTAACCACTGTGGATCACATGTGAGATTGTTCCTCAGCTGAGTATCAAACTACCTCTGATTTTCTTATGGTGCTAGTCTCTGTCCATACCTATATGAACCACAAGAGTTCTGAAGCTGCTGCACATTCTTCAGAGAGCAGACTTACACACACTTGTGTATGCATAACAATACATGTATATATATAAAAACATGGCATTAAAACTTTTCTGGAGGTGTGCATAAATGTTGGTAAGGCAGAGCTAAGAAATGCCAGAAGGCAAGTTGTCAAATGACCTTCAACCCATTTTCATGTGTGTAACACAATGTGCTTAAGAATACTGGTTGGGGTTTTTTTCACACTTCCACATTTTTTTTACAGTCCTTTAAGCAATTCTGCATAGTATAACAATTGCTGCAACTACAAAATATGGGCAGTGTCTTGCAGTAGATGTTCAGAGTCCTTAATCTTATTTAACTCACCCTTTTGCAGCTGGCCTGTAGTGACTTCTAAAGAATGTCAGGTTCTTTAGAACAGCCCTAAAAGAGATAGGCCATTAAGTCTGTGATTTCTGAATAAATTTATAAATAAATTATTTCCCACAATGAATATTCATTGAATAGACAGAAAAAAAATATGAAGCATTTTAATGTTTTAATGTTTCTTGAGTAATGAAATCAGAAAATCATTCCAGATGAGGACATGATTGTCTAAAACTGTGTGTGCTCTTTGGGACTCTGCTCAGTGGTAAGAAATGTTTTCAGATATCTGAGAACATCTCAGCACAATGCAGGTAGAAACAACAATCCTTCTTAGCTCCTGAACTCTGTTCTGGTCTTGGTTGGGTACTTCAGTGTAATTATTTGTCTGTGGCAGACTAAATATTAGAAAATTCTTCCTTTTTACTGTTTGCTCTTCACTGGTGCAGTCTTGGAGTCACATTCATTTTGTTGTAATCATTAGCTTTTTCTTAATTTTGTCTTGGTGTAAGAATGGAATTGAGGACATCTGAAGTGCCATAAACCTTCCAATCTAAACTTCTCTTTCAAAAAGTTTTTCCTCCGTGTAGGATAACTCCTGCCTCTTCCGTCCTAACTCCTTGGATCATACACTTTTATGGTGAAATACAGATTCACAAGAAACTTTTAAGAGAGCTTTCAGGGAGCAGTGCTCAACCAGTTAATCTCCCATAGTCATCATATCTAAAATACTTGAAAGACCTTCACACTTGTGAAAGTTGTGCAGGGAAAGACTGAGCAGTCTTTTGTTTGACAAAACCAAAACCTTCTTCTGCTGGACCTTGTTCTAGAGTGAACTTCTTTGCTTAAATTTAATTTAATCTGGGTACCTGGAAAAATACTAAAATAATAAAGTGAGCAGTAATAAAATAATAAAAGTCAGCAGTTTAACACTCTTGTCCATATATAGGCAGAACATGTAAAACATAAGATGCAATTAATGTCAGAAAAATAGCAGCAAATTTAGAAGAAACCCACTGTGCAATGTGTATAAAAAGTTTTCACCCTGCTCATAGCTTTAAATATACCGAGTTACGCTTAAAATGAAGATGTAATGTCAAAGGTAGGTAGAATTTAGGACAATCACCACACCAATATATATTTCTAATCTAAGAGTGCTTCATTATACAAGTGCTGTCTAGAAAATGTCAGTATTGATTTGCCTCAAACCTTTTCATGTCATTCTAATCCTCTTCCAAATGCTTTCGTAAGCTTCATCTTACTGTGTGTTATTTAACTGAAAATCTTCTTTAAAAAGCAGTTTATTATGCTCAGCAATTCAGCAAGGAATCTTGGCCAGAATAAAATAATACGCAATCTGAAAGCACCTGAAATGCCATACTTGCATGCTTTTTTGTAACATGTTCAGTATAGTAATGCCATTACTCAGCTTGCAAATGGATTTATGAGGAAAAGAGGGGAGTCCCTAGCTTCTGAGCCCTGAAGAAAACAAAATTACATCTGTCCTCCAGTAGTGCCAGACATCATTTAGGAGGGAAACAACGGCATAAGAGCAAGGTTGACTGTCATGGCTTCCCCTTTTCAAATTACATCAGTTCTGGCCATGTATATTTAACATCTTGTTAATTTTGTTTTCCTTACTCTCGCAGCATTAGAGCATTTTGGGTTTGGTTGGTTGGTTGGTTGCTTTTTTTGATTTGTTTTGTTTAGATACCCTGGGTCTTGTGAATCTTTGTTTGAACAAATCAGAATGAAAATTTGCTCATTTGGAACGAAAATTTACAGAGATTAGATTTTAAGTGTTGATTCAGAATTTTAGCTTATTTATTTTCTCTTTTTTTTTCTCTTTTATTACATCAGAGGAGCAGATAGACAATTAAATTAAATAGGCAAAATCAGGTTAAAAAAAAATAATAAAAGAGTTACTTAGTTGATTGCATTTTGTGGTCAGTACCACATTTAGGAAAAACGCTCTTTAGAAATATACAAAATCTAGAAGTTGTTGGTAGATCTTTGAGCTTGTGGAAAGGAAAAAAAAATCCCAAAACCTTCATCATGGAGAATTTGAAGGTCTAGGCTTACCTGAAGTAAAGGAAACACCTGGCAATATCTGCTTCTAGGTATAAGGAAATTGATTCAAGATCTGGAAGAAGTTACAGATGATCACTTTCAGCCAACTTTTTGACTATCTCCAGATGCCTAATGGTACAGATCGAAGAGGAACCTCTGCATTTCAGGATGATTGGAGAAGAACCATCATTCCACTCTTGGTCCTAAATCATATTTTTTTGATCTTGTGAAATCATCATGCAACCTCCATTTACAAAGGAGGATTAACAGAGTTAGCTATTTTCTGACAAAGCCATGTTTTATTAGTAAGTGTCATACTATGCTACTCAAATCATTGAAGTAAACTTTACCTTAACCCATTTAGTATTTTCATTAAACTCTTGCTCACACAACTGAAAAATTACTCTGTCATCAGCGGCTTTTATGTGTTTTCATCCTGAGATACGTTTGATGACTTTTCTTAGTACAAGTATTCAGTGTTCTCATAAAGCCATCACAGATAACTCTCATAAAATTTGATCAACTTGTGTTATTGTCTGAATTTTAAAGTCATTAGAAATGTCTCTGCCTGAATTAAGGTGCAAATGAGACCATATGCCACTGTCAATAGTATGGGTTTTACTTAATAGTAAATATGAGAGAGAGAGGGAGAGAGAGAGAGAAGAAAGAGAAAGAAAAGAGGTGGGGGACAGAGAGAGTGACAGAAACAGACTCAAGGAAATATCACCCCTTCATCAATCCAATGATCCTCTACAGCTGGTCTTGGTGGTGAGGGTCCCCCAAAAGCATTGAATCTAATGGATTAATGTAGTCTCAGGCCAGGTGGGAATGCCCAGGTACCTCCCCTGGAGGGCTGGGGGTGCAGTTGGATACAGTGCCCTGCAGCAGACTCTTCCTCTGGTCATCACTTTGCCTCTCAGGCACTGCTGTGCTGCAAGGCCTCAGGGATGAGTCTGGTGAGCACTTCGGGGGGCCTTGGATGGATTATGACAATCCCTCAGCTGCTTCCCATGTGAATGTCCCATGGATGGGGGTTCCCAGGGCTGGGGTTTCACAGCTGGGCTGGTTTGTGTAAGAGAGGACGGGTGTTCAGCTCCTTTGACCAGAGGTTACACCAGGCACCTGGAACCTCCTCCCACACCTTGGCTGGGGGGAGTCTGTATAAACCTGGCCCCTGTGGGCTATGGTCTCCCCACCCCAAACACAGCCAGGGGTGATTCTCTTCTGTGTTTGGCTTTCTTGTGGATGCCTTCCTTTCCCTCAGTCTTGTTTGTTTCTCCCTAGACCTGAGATGATTGAACAGTTGTGTCACCTTTATCCTACCTAGTTGGCTTTACTCACAGTCCAAAGTTCCAGGTGGGCATTCTTATGTGGTGGTAGCTTCTTGTTGAGGGTTAGGTGGGAATTTTTACCCATTATGTGCTGGGAAACCTAACTACCGGTACTTAAGGGTGCTCACGAAGGACAAAGAGTAGCCGGGCCCAGGGTGGCGGGGAAGGGGGCAGAAAAAGGAGGGTGGGGACAGTTTTTGGCTGGCTTTTTCCTCGGCTTCGGGGAAGAAGGACGTTGGTGCGCTGGGTCGCGGAGCTGCTTCTTCTCCTTCTCCCCTCTTGGTTGGTGGCCTCGCACCCGCTGTCCTGCCAGGCATCGCCGTGGAGCTGCTGATACACCTCATCCACCAGCCCAGGATCGCAGCTCGTCCCTGCTGTCCCAGCTGACTGTTTCCTCGGAGCCCTGCAGGAGCACCGGGACTGACTGCCCGAGGGGTTTGTGAAAACAAAGCCTCTCCTCCATCCCGTCTCAGCCGAGAAAGCTGTCCCGGGGTCCCTGGTTCTGTTTTCTTGTTATTGCTGTAGTTATTGTTTGTTTGTTTACCTGGTTATACTAGTAAAGAACTGTTATTCCTATCCCCAGATCTCTGCCTGAAAGCCCCTGATTTCAAAATTATAATAATTCGGAGGGAGGGGGTCTACATTCTTTCATCCCAAGGGAGGCTCCTGCTCTCCCTAGCAGACACCTGTCTTCTAGAACCAAGACAGATTTTGGCCGCCCATCGTGGGGCACTGAGAGAAAAAGGGCAAAAAAGGAATAACAGTTCTTAAATAACCTAACTTTTGTGTGCTGGATTTAGAAACCTTGTTAGGTAGAACCATGCTGTTTAGCTTACCCAGGTTCGTGGGCCATGTGGTCACAGCTATATTTCTCCCATTTGCTGCACCTTACCTAAATATGGGCCCTATAACTAAGGCTACTGTGGCTATTATCCAGCTTGTTTTGTGGGTTGATAAGGTGAGGAATTCATGGATGTTTAACGTCCTCTGGACGGCGGGCTCATGGATTCAGAGCTGTCACACACTAACTGGATGGTTTTCAGGTTACTTTAATAATGGTACCTACTGGGAGAAAAAGACAGCTGGGGAAATTTTCTCCCAACCTTTCACCCAGTTCCTTGGGCCTACCCCGCCAGTTTTCAAAGGGCTAAAATCTTCTCTGGATGCTAATGACATCATACAGTGGCTGGTGTTGCTGATAGGCCTGTTCTACTTAGCCTTCAGAGACAAAGGGAAAGAGACCGGAGGTGCTGCTCCAGAGCCTGGCACAGCCCCAGAGACAGGGAGTGGTGCTCCAGAGCCTGCCCCTGCCCCAGAGACAGGGGGTGCTGCTCCAGAGCCTGCCCCTGCCCCAGAGACAGGGAGTGGTGCTCCAGAGCCTGCCCCTGCCCCAGAGACAGGGAGTGCTGCCCCAGAGCCTGCCCCTGCCCCAGAGACAGGGAGTGCTGCTCCAGAGCCTGCCCCTGCCCCACAGCCCACTTCAGAAATGAACCACCCAGGGTGGGTGGGGGTGCTGGTGAAGGAGATGCATGAGATGGGCCAGATGCTAAAGGAGTGCATTTACTCAGCTGCTGGGAAACCCTTCCCCTGCCCCAAAGAGGGAGAGTCTGATGGTGCAGCAGTGGAACCCACAGATGTTACAACCGTCCAGGTTCCAGCTGAACTACAAGGGCAGTCACAGCCAGCAGCTGTTGCCCCTGTGGAAACGAGGAAGTCTAAGATGAAATCACAGCACCCTGCTGATAAGGATAAGAAAGGAGGGTCCTCACAACCCACAGGGGAGCCAGAAGTTGAAATCATTACTGAGTCTCTGACATATGACAGTCTCCGTAAGTTACAAAAAGACATTGTGAGGCGAGGGCGTGAGCCTTATACCACCTGGTTACTTCGGGTCTGGGACCTTATGGGTATAGGCGTGCAGCTGGATGGTGGTGAGGCAAGGAATGTGGGACCCTTGACGCAGGACTCAGGTGTGAATCAGATATTCGTCAGGGAGCAAGGGCCCCTTTCCCTCTGGGAGCGGCTTTTGATGAGTGTAAGAGAAAGGTTTGTCCATAGAGAGAGAATGGAGGAGCACTATCATAGAAGGGAATGGAAAACCATTGAGGAAGGGATCCAACAGCTGAGAGAAGTGGCAATATTAGAGGTCCTTTTTGGAAGGGGTGGACAGCATGATAATGACCCCGACAAAGTCAGGTGCACTGGGCAGATGTTGTGGAGTCTGGCAAATCTAGGGCCACGTGACTACACCACCTATATTGCAACGATTAATGCCGATAACGGCCGAGAGACGGTGGGTTCTGTTGCCACCAGGCTTAGAAATTATGACAGTATGGTCCATGGCCCACATCAGGCTAAGATTTCTGCTGTGATTAAGGAACTCAAAGAGGAGATGAGGGAAATGAGGGAAGAGATGAGGAAGAGCAGTTCCCATATGGCACCAGTGCGGGTCACAAGCCCAAAACTCCAAGCCCCATGTCCCCCAGCTAGAGAGAGAGGGTACACCTCACGAACTGAGCTGTGGTTCTTTCTACGTGACCATGGGGAAGACATGGGAAAGTGGGATGGGAAACCCACTTCTGCCCTGGCAGCACGAGTGCGTCAACTCAGGCAGGGAACCAGTAACCAGAAAGGTTCCACTAAAGTGAAGGTAGCCTCAACCTCCCGTGATGAAACTGCCAGATATTACAGAAAAGAGGATGATCCCCTTGAAGGAACCTCTAGCATGTATGCCCAGGGAGGAGAGGATGACCAGTGCTAGAGGGGCCCTGCCTCTAGCCAGGAAGAGGCACGGGAAAACCGGGTCTTTTGGACGGTGTGGATCCGATGGCCTGGCACATCAGAGCCACAAAAATACGAAGCTTTAGTTGATACTGGTGCACAGTGTACCCTAATGCCATCAGGACATGTGGGGGCAGAACCTGTTTCCATTGCTGGGGTGACGGGGGGATCGCAGCAATTGACTCTGTTGGAAGCTGAGGTGAGCCTGACTGGGAAAGAGTGGCAGAAACATCCCATTGTGACTGGCCCAGAGGCCCCGTGTATTCTGGGCATGGACTTCCTTCGAAATGGCTATTACAAAGACCCAAAGGGACTCAGGTGGGCTTTTGGAATAGCTGCTGTGGAGGCAGAGGACATTAAGCAATTGAACACCTTGCCTGGACTATCAGAGAACCCATCTGCAGTAGGACTCCTGAAGGTGGAAGAACAGCGAGTGCCAATTGCCACCTCGATGGTGCACCGCCGACAGTATAGGACAAATCGAGATGCTGTGATCCCCATCCACAAGATGATCCGAGAACTGGAGAGCCAAGGGGTGGTCAGCAAAACCCACTCACCCTTCAACAGCCCCATCTGGCCTGTGCGCAAGTCTGACAGAGAATGGAGATTGACTGTGGACTATCGTGCATTGAATGAAGTGACTCCACCGCTGAGCGCTGCCGTGCCGGACATGCTGGAGCTCCAGTATGAGCTGGAGTCCAAAGCAGCAAAGTGGTACGCCACTATCGACATTGCTAATGCATTTTTCTCCATTCCCTTGGCAGCAGAATGCAGGCCTCAGTTTGCCTTCACGTGGAGGGGAGTGCAGTACACCTGGAACCGACTGCCCCAGGGGTGGAAGCACAGCCCCACCATCTGCCATGGACTGATCCAGGCTGCCCTGGAAAAGGGTGAGGCTCCAGAACATCTGCAGTACATTGATGACATCATTGTGTGGGGGAACACAGCAGTGGAAGTATTTGAGAAAGGAGAAAAGATCATCCAGATTCTGCTAGAAGCCGGCTTTGCCATCAAGAAGAACAAAGTCAAAGGACCTGCTCGAGAGATCCAGTTCCTGGGAGTAAAGTGGCAAGATGGGCGGCGTCAGATTCCCACTGAGGTCGTCAATAAGATCACTGCAATGTCTCCACCAGCCAACAAGAAGGAAACACAAGCTTTCCTAGGTGCCATAGGTTTTTGGAGGATGCACATTCCTGAGTACAGCCAGATCGTGAGCCCTCTCTACCTGGTTACCCGAAAAAAGAATGATTTCCAGTGGGGCCCTGAACAGCAGCAAGCCTTTGCTCAGATCAAACAGGAGATTGCTCATGCTGTAGCCCTTGGCCCAGTCAGGACAGGACCAGATGTGAAGAACGTGCTCTACTCTGCAGCCGGGAACAATGGTTTGTCCTGGAGCCTTTGGCAGAAAGTGCCTGGGGAGACTCGAGGCCGACCACTGGGATTCTGGAGCCGAAGCTACAGAGGGTCCGAAGCCAACTACACTCCCACAGAGAAGGAAATCTTAGCTGCCTATGAAGGAGTCCAAGCCGCCTCAGAAGTGATTGGCACAGAAGCACAACTCCTCCTGGCACCCCGACTGCCAGTGCTGGGGTGGATGTTTAAAGGAAAAGTTCCTGCTACTCACCACGCCACCGACGCTACATGGAGCAAGTGGATCGCCCTCATCACGCAGCGCACCCGTATTGGAAACCCAAATCGCCCTGGGATTTTGGAGATAATTACAAACTGGCCTGAAGGTGAAAACTTTGGTCTCACTGATGAAGAGGAGCAGGAACAAGTGACACGGGCTGAAGAAGCTCCACCGTATAACCAGCTGCCAGCAGAAGAAACACGCTACGCTCTGTTCACTGATGGTTCCTGTCACATCGTAGGGATGAACCGTAAGTGGAAAGCAGCCGTATGGAGCCCCACATGACAGGTCGCAGAGGCCACTGAAGGAGAAGGTGGATCAAGCCAACTTGCTGAACTCAAAGCTGTTCAACTGGCCCTGGACATTGCTGAAAGAGAGAGGTGGCCAAAGCTCTACCTCTACACAGATTCATGGATGGTAGCCAACGCTCTGTGGGGATGGTTGGAAAGGTGGAAAAAGGCCAACTGGCAACGCAGAGGAAAGCCAATCTGGGCTGCTGATGAGTGGAAAGACATCGCCACCAGGGTAGAGAAACTGTCTGTGAGGGTCCGTCATGTAGATGCCCATGTCCCCAAGAGTAGGGCTAATGAAGAGCACCGAAACAATGAGCAGGTGGATCAGGCTGCAAAGATAGAGGTGTCAAAGACAGACTTAGATTGGCAACACAAGGGAGAGTTGTTCCTAGCTCGATGGGCCCATGACGCCTCAGGTCATCAGGGTAGAGATGCCACCTATAAGTGGGCACGAGACCGAGGGGTGGATCTAACCATGGACAGTATTTCTCAGGTTATCCATGACTGTGAGACGTGTGCCATGATCAAGCAGGCCAAACGGCTGAAGCCCCTCTGCTACGGTGGGCGGTGGTCCAGATACAAGTATGGGGAGGCCTGGCAGATTGACTACATCACACTGCCCCAAACCCGCCAAGGCAAGCGCTACGTGCTCACCATGGTAGAAGCCACCACTGGATGGTTGGAAACCTACCCTGTGCCTCATGCCACTGCCCGGAACACCATCCTGGGACTTGAAAAGCAGGTCCTTTGGAGGCATGGCACCCCTGAGAGGATTGAGTCAGACAATGGGACTCATTTCAAGAACAGCCTTATAAACAGCTGGGCTAGGGAACATGGCATTGAGTGGGTGTACCATATCCCCTACCATGCACCCGCTGCTGGAAAAGTTGAACGGTGCAATGGCCTGCTTAAAACCAGCTTGAAGGCGCTGGGTGGGGGAACTTTCAAGAACTGGGAGATTAATTTAGCAAAAGCCACATGGTTAGTGAACACCCGAGGTTCCACTAACCGAGCAGGCCCTGCCCAATCTGAGCCCTTTAGAACGACAGATGGAGATAAGGTTCCAGTGGTACATATGAGAGGTATGCTGGGAAAAACTGTTTGGGTTAATTCTGCCTCCAGCAAAGACAATCCAATCCGTGGGGTTGTCTTTGCTCAAGGACCGGGTTGCACTTGGTGGGTGATGCAAAAAGATGGAGAGACCCGGTGCATACCTCAAGGGGACCTGGTTTTAGGGTGAACTACCCATGACACTGTGCTTGTATCTGTATCTGCATGTACATATGTATATAGTTAAAGTAGTATGTGTTAGTGTATAATTTAAAGGTTTAATATTTGATGTAACATTTTGGTATGGGAAAAAATTCGGGGTGGATAGTGTTGAGGGTTAGGTGGGAATTTTTACCCATTATGTGCTGGGAAACCTAACTACTGGTACTTAAGGGTGCTCACGAAGGACAAAGAGTAGCCGGGCCCAGGGTGGCGGGGAAGGGGGCAGAAAAAGGAGGGTGGGGACAGTTTTTGGCTGGCTTTTTCCTCGGCTTCGGGGAAGAAGGACGTTGGTGCGCTGGGTCGCGGAGCTGCTTCTTCTCCTTCTCCCCTCTTGGTTGGTGGCCTCGCACCCGCTGTCCTGCCAGGCATCGCCATGGAGCTGCTGATACACCTCATCCACCAGCCCAGGATCGCAGCTCGTCCCTGCTGTCCCAGCTGACTGTTTCCTCGGAGCCCTGCAGGAGCACCGGGACTGACTGCCCGAGGGGTTTGTGAAAACAAAGCCTCTCCTCCATCCCGTCTCAGCCGAGAAAGCTGTCCCGGGGTCCCTGGTTCTGTTTTCTTGTTATTGCTGTAGTTATTGTTTGTTTGTTTACCTGGTTATACTAGTAAAGAACTGTTATTCCTATCCCCAGATCTCTGCCTGAAAGCCCCTGATTTCAAAATTATAATAATTCGGAGGGAGGGGGTCTACATTCTTTCATCCCAAGGGAGGCTCCTGCTCTCCCTAGCAGACACCTGTCTTCTAGAACCAAGACACTTCTTTATACAGGTTTTGCTGTAATGGGCAAAACTTCTTCATAACAATGTTTAAGGTATGCATCATTTCAGTCTCTGACAGTTTATTCCTAGTCTGCTTGAACAATCTGGATTGTAGGCCCCAGATCCTGTGAGATGGGTGTCCACTTTCAGCATTACTGAAACAGATAAGAATATTGACATTTACTGAGCAGCAGAAGGAAAGTTATTTTATTTAAGTCACTTTGTTTCATTGCTCAATTTAATAAAAATTGTTTCAGTGTGATTTATAACAAATGATATTTCAAAAAGAAATAGCTGTTTTTGCAAGTGGTGACACCAAATTTCTAGGCAGTTCTGCCTAACACCAGTGTCTCTCCATACCATTTCATGACATTAATGAGTTCAACATGACCCAAATTCACATTGGCTTCCTAGTTAGAGTATTTCACAGAATAATTCTAAAGAAATATTTATGTTTATTAGAATGAGCAGAGATTTAGACAGAATTGCTTAATTATCTAGAAAAAATTCAGAAGTTTAATAGGACCATTCCATTTATTATGGCTTTATCATTATTGTCAATATTAGTCACAGAAATACATAGTAGATCATCCAAAATTAGAGATTTAAATCTTTTTTGGAAGGGAGAGATTATATCATCATCATCATGTTACATTTTATCATGCTTTATCCTGCATTTGTGCAGTGTATGCTGACAGACATTCACAAGTTAAAAAGTCTAACTAGGCTGAAAATATGCAAAACCAGGATTTGTTTGCCATGATGAAATGATTCAGATTGTTTAGGTGAATGAATGAAACTGCCTTGGTAAGGGGCATTCTTGCTTTCATTTTATCAGTTAAAGTTTCTGCATGGTTTCTAAAGCATTTGATCACAGTCTGTGACTAAATTTGTCACAAAAAGTATTGACAATTCAGAGGACTGGGAAATCAACAACCATATGAAGTTCAACAAGGGAAAGTGCTGCACCAGGAACGGTGGAAACCTGGATGTATGGATGGACAGAGTGGGGAATGAGATGCTGGAGAGCAATGTTATGGAAAGGGACCCAGGAAACTTGGTTGACAGAAAGTTGAACATGAGCCAGCAGTGCCCTGGCAGCCAGGAGAGCCAAGCGTGTCCTGGGTGGCATCATGCCCAGCATCTCCAGCTGGGCGAGAGAGGGGATTGTCCTGCTCTGCTCTGGGGTAGCTTCAGCTCAAGTGCTGGGGGCAGCATTGGGCACAGCATTAAAAAAAATATATATCAAACTATTAGAGAATGTCCACAAGGATGATGAAGGGCCTGGAGGGGAAGCCCTACAAGGAGCAGCTGAGATCACTGGGTCTGTTCAGTCTGGAAGAGATGGAGGGGAGACCTCTTTGTAGACTTCAACTTTCTCATGAGGGGAAAAGAGGAAGACCCTGATCTCCTCTCTGTGGTGACCAGTGATAGGACTCAAGAAAATGGCATGATATTGAGTCGGGGTGGTTCCGGTTGGATGTGGGGCAAAAGTTTTAGACCACAGGAAGGCCGGACATTGGAACAGATTCCCCAGGGAAGTGGTCACAGCACCAAGCCTGAAAGAGTTCAAGAAGCATATGGACAATGCTCTCAGGCCTGTGGTGTGATTCTTGGGTGTCCTGTGCAGGAGCTGTGCAGGAGTTTATGATCCTTTTGGGTTTCTTCCAACTCAGCATATTCTTTGAGTATATCTGTAGTTTAGTGTGTTTGAAATAATGTTGTTGATGCACGGATGTTGATTTAGGTGCTCCATCATGAAGACTAATAATGAAAGGACACAAGCCGAAGCACTTGGAGGAATTAAGTTGAAACTTTAAGTGCAGCTTTTCAGAAGAAAATTTTTTCCTGACAGTTAAAGACTAAACCACATAAAAAGGGAAACCACTCTAATTCTTTAGGCACCTCCAAATTTAGGTAGCATCAGAATAGATTTTTTTACTGAATTTGGCCTATAAACCCTCATTATACATACTAAACAATATATACATATAGATTATTTGCATTTACATTTACATTTACATTTACATTTACATTTACATTTACATTTATATATATTTATATACATTCTGTATTTAGCATTCCTGAGCCTGAACCATGTCCAGTTCTTGGTCTCTCACTTCAAGAAAGACCTTGTAGTGCTGGAGCCTCTCCAGAAAAGAGCAAAAAAGCTGAGGAAGAGTGTAGAGAAAAAGTCATATCAGAAGCAGCTGAGGGAGCTGGACGTGTTTAGCCTGGAGAAAAATGAGGTTCAGTGGAGTCCTTAATACTTTCTACAACTGCCTGGGAGGAGAGACAAATGGGATTGGGCTATTCTCCTACACAACCAGTGACTGGATGAGAGGATACAGCCTCAAGCTGTGCCACTGGAGGTTCAGGTTGGATATCAGGAAGAATTTCTTCACTGAAAGGATTGTTAATCATTGGAATGGGCAGCCCAGGGAGGTGGTTGAACCACCATCCCTGTTCGTAAAAGACTGCTCATATCACTTTGTGCCGTGTTCTAATTGACAGAGTGGTAATCAATCAAAGGTTGGACTCAATTATTGCAGAGGTCTTTTCTAACCTAAATAATTCTCTGATCCATAAAAGGAGGATATTCCTCCATTTCATAATCCCATGAAAAGAAATACATGAAACCACTGTTTAGGTACCGGTTTAGGTACATGGTACAGGTTTAGGTACCATGGTGCAATATGTAGAGTGAAGGATCCCAGTATTCCATAATCTCTGAAAAAATGATCCTGCCTCAGATTACATGCTATTATCAGTGTTTCTCCATCAACTACACTGCAAAATGATACACAGCCTGACTGTTTAGCCATACTTGGCTTGTTTATGCTATATTGCTTTGCATTTAGAACACACATTTGTCCATTATTATTCTTCCTAATGTAATCAGCTTCAGTGAGCTAAACATACAAGAGTTTGAAGAGTCCAAGAGTTCCCAAATGGATTCCTCACTTGTAAATAAATAAATATAATCCATCTCAAATTTCAATATATTTAATGCTTTTATTCCTCATGAAGACCGAGACTTCTGAAAACTATTTTGGATTTATTATCTCCTCACATATTGTGCCATAGTATCAGCACTTTAACAAAAGCTGTAATCATTAAAACCTGGGTGATGAGAAAAATGTTATAAATTGAACAATCCCATAATAATCATTATGAGAAAGTGATCTGCAGAAATAACATCTAAACAGTTTCACAGAACCCCTTGATTTCTCTATTGCAGTAACAGAGGAAGATTTTACCTAATATTCAGGGGGTTTTGAGTCTCTCGTACAAACTTTGACTCACAGAAATATAAATTAAGGTAAAGAATAAATTCTTTAAGCAGTTCAGTTCATGTCTGAGATAAAAGATTAGACAAAATGTCTCTGCAACTATCAGCTTCATTGTCCACCACACTACTGGAGATTGTCCAAGTTTCTATAATTTTATGTATCTGGATTTTCTCTAAATTTTGAGATTTCTAATGAAATAGAATTGAATATATTTAAAAAAATTCAAGACATGCTGTTGAAACTAACTTCACATGTGGCAGGTTGAATTTTGGCTGCCCCAGCTGTAGCAACTCAAGCTCAAAAACATGCTGACTTCACAACAGCTCTTGGTGTTTCCAGCTTTCACTTACTCCATGAACACTCCTCAGGAAAAATACCTCTGACCTGCTCTTCATGTCCTTACTTCAGGACCTGACTTTTCTCAGGAAATAGTGACAAGCTGAAATGCAACACTCAGGAAATTTGCTTTTTTGCTTTTGTGGAGGGAGAAAGATGGAAATATAGCACCTAAAAGGGTACACATATAAAAATTAGACTGATAGCAATACTGAGAATCTACCAGGAAAATATCTTAAGAGGAGCATTCCACTCAATTGTCTATCCACTAGATGACCTGAGATTTTGGCCATGCTTCCAAAAATACTCTCTACACATCCCACCAAACAGTAGTGCTTTTGGTAGGGGATGTCTAGTCTTTGTTACCTATTTGGTAGAACCAAGGAGAGGAATTTTCAGTGGAGTACCCTGAGCTATGGAATTCATTACATTTTTGGTCCAACAGAGCTCAAGCATCCTGACTCTGAGGGCATACCCACCTGAAGTCTTCCTAAGAAAAAAGAATAAATGTGATAGGTTAAACTGATTCTTGGAGGAGCTGACAGTGGTTCACATAAGAAATGTTGCCTAATACTTTCCATCAGATTTCAGTTCACTACTTGGCCCACGATTCTTAAACATCTACCATATTCGTCGATATATTTTCATTTCTCTACTACTCTCTTGTGATGGTAAAATACCAAATGGTTTTGATGGGTCAATGATCATGTTTTCATATTTTTCAGCTACTGTTATTAACTTTATATTTTGTTTTACATTTTAAGGCCTCTATTGCTGGAGGTGATATACCTCAGTAACAGGAAGCAGGCAAAAGTTGCTCTTCCTTCTACTTTTGTAAAAAAGGTGTCAAAAGAAATCACTAATCTAGTCAGATTGTGATCCACAAGTACTGTCTTCATGGTTCAGGATGCATATTAATCAAACATAAATCCTATGGAAATGAGTTAAAATCTGGGACTCTCAGCAACCTGATCTAGTGGGTGGCATCCCTGTCCATGATATAGGATTTGAATCTGGATGATGTTTTACATTCCTTGTGACACAAGCCATTCTATGATTCAGTGATTCTATGATTCTATGATGAGACTACGCAAAAAACATGAAATCTGGAAAAGAAAGCTAGTGGCCAGACTGTTTTCTTTGTTTCCCCTCTGTTTTCAATATGTTTATCATTTGACCATGAAAATACCTTGGCTGGTTAGACCATGTTGCAGTAATACCAGCAATGCTGGTTTGATCCTTGTATGGACCATTCACTTAAGAGCTGGATTCAACCATCCTTGCCCCTTCCAATTCACAGTATTCTGTGATTTTCTGCCTGCTTAAATTTCCACTCTGTATAGGTGGATCACAATCTTCTATCTACCACATTGGGTAGAAAGATATATTTATGAGAAAGGAATCTATGTTCCAAGGAGGATTGGGGTCCAGAAACAAGTGCTGCCAAAAAATCTTTCCAGTGTTTAGAAAGGAGAGCTACAGCAAGATGATGGGAATAAACCTCTAAAGCCACTTCAACTTTCTTTCCACAGTCTGACCTCATTCTTTTACTGGAGGAAGTATCTCAGTACCAGACTAAAACAGCTGTATATTCTGAAATGTTTAGTGCCCCTAGGCCTTAAAAGAAGTGACACTTTACTTCTTTCACAATTTTCATGCCAGCATTAGTCCAACACTCCCGTGATCAGAGGAGGCAATCGCAGGAGCTCACTAGTGACCTCCTGAAGTGCATACACGTTTGTCAGACCATGCTTTGATTCATGGTCCTCTTTAGGTCTAAAATTGAGCGGAGACTATAGGTACCCCAAATATCTACAAGAAATAATTCAGAAACTTTGGGGGGGGGGGGGGGGGGGAAATCGTTCCTAGAGAATTTTTTTTTTTTTAATTAATGTCAGAGCTATGATATTTGTAGCATTCCATAAATAAAAATACCATGAAATAAAAATAAATACAGCACTAGAAATTGAAACAGATCAGTGGTTTGATGACAACTTTAGAAGCAGGTAGTGGTCATAATGTGTGCATTGATGTTAATTTATGCTTTGACACTCTTGGCCTGGAGGTAGGCTGTAAAATAGTTCTTCAGAGGTCAGTTTCACCAAATATTCAGACATGAGGTTTGCTGGGGCACTGTCCCAAAGCCAGTCATGGTAAACATTTGGTTTAGAATCTACATAAATTTAAATGTTTTTTTTTGGGAATTCATTCCAATATTCAAAGATGCCATGAAGGAAACAGATGAAATTGCCATAAAAAGATAAAAGATATTTCATAGACACATACAGACAGTTAGGGTTTTCTTTTTTTTCAGATAAATGGAAGATTCATGTTGATATTCCAGACATTCTCATTGTCTGTGACCTTTGGCTAATGCAGAGGCAAAACAGTCTTTTTTTTTTTTTTCACTGTGGGTTACTTTTTAGCTAAAGTTGTTAGATTTTTTAGAATTTCCTACTATTTATTTTCTGTATGTTTCACCTTGTTGTTAAAAGTGCAAAATTTAACACAATGTATTTAGGAAAAAAATTCAACAAAAACAGAAAGGAATTTAATTCCTGTTCCTCTTGCACTCTACTCTGAATTAACATAACTAACTGAAGATTCATCCCATTAAAGGAGAGTTATATTGATGCACACTCGGAAAAATTGCATATAATTTAATTTTTTCTTAAGAAGCCTTTAGTCACGTTAATGCTACTGAAATCCTGTGTGCATATCTACCACAGACATGCAGTTTTCCCGAGGTAGAAATTTAGAGAGGGAGTTGGATCTGCAAAAGATTGGAGAATAGGAAGGTGTTGGAGAAGGTCTGGAATTTACAGCACTTATGGAAAATGAAAAAAAAAACCCAAGTCCTCTGATAGTTCTATTGAAAAGAGCCTAGTAAATTAGTAGGGCTGGAGGACAAGTGATTTCTGCCTTTTGTTTTAAACAAAACTTCGAAGGCAGTGATACCACGGTGCCGGCGCAGCATCTTTGGAGTTGCTCACTTGGGTCTTGAAGGATCAGGCACTAATTATTTACTGCCAGGGATGGGGGGCCTGCATGCTTTCAGGCTGTGCTTTCCCAGGGCAGTTTCTGCTGCCTCAAAAGGCCTTTTTTCATGCACGCAGGAACCATCTTGGATCTTGTCTAGGGGTCCACTCTTAACTGCTGCTGGGAAGAGGTTTGAAATCAGCAGGTCAAGCAGATCTTTTGAAGATAGAACTGTTTATTCAGCAGCTAGAACACGAACCACAGGCAGCTAGGGAGCTAATTTTACGTCTGGCTTATGTCATTAAAGCAGGGCTTTGCACTTTGTGGTCTCCAGCTGAGCCTGTAGCACCGCAGGATTGCAGTGACAGGTGTGTGTTCATCACTGCTGTATAGCTGGTTACTGAAGGACACTTTCAGTGTGGCTGTTTGGGACCACGGGTCCGTCCTGGTGCTGTTGGGTAACACTGTGCAAGAGAAGAGCATGGTCATGGAGGCTGTACTGATCTGTGGTGGGTCTGCCCAAGCTGAAGGAACTGGGGTCTCTCGAGCTCTCTGTGTCTTACAGATGAGCAGCTCCAGGCTTAATATGCTTGCCTCTGCCACAAGAAGTTAGTGAAGAAGGCAAAGTTGTCCATATCAGGCCAGAAACTCTACTAATTAAACTGCTAATACTCCAGTGAAGGCTTTCAATAACAATGAATATTTTTATAATGTAGGTGATGGTATACCTGTGCCAGAAACATAGGGTCAGATGCTCACTTGGTTTATCTCCAAATTAAGTTGATAACAGTTGCATCATGAGCATTTATCCATTACTGCCCAGAATGAGAATATAATCATGATTTATAGAAGGAAGTGGCATTTGAAATAGTTAGTGTGAAACTTGTATTTTAATTCTCAGCATAAATTGCTTAAATGTGTAGCTCACAGAGGCAGTCTTACATACCTGTAAAGTTCTCAGATGAGTTGGGGTCTATGTGTGTGATATTCAATAATAAAATAAAGCAGCTAGTCTTCCAGGATTGTTTTTCTTCTGGTTAATTTTTTTTTCCTATGAGCTCAAGCCCAGTGTGAGACCCTGAGGAAGGCTGCACTATGTTTCAACCCCTGCCATAGGCCAAAACTATTTAGTGTTTAAGCAGATTACATCCTGTGAAAAGATACTTTTGCATGCTAGACTTAGTGTTAATCCACAAAAAGGATTAAAAAATATGGTAAATGAACATTGGAAAAAAAAAATTTAAAACCAAATGAAAACCACCTTCCCATTTGAATTGCATATTTTTATTACAATCAGGAAAGCAAAGCAGACCTAAGAGGAAATTAGGATTCCCTGCAGGCACTATTACCTTTGGAAGGTACGAAACTTATGGCCATGTCATTAGAGATTACATTTTTGCACTCCTTGAATTTTTTTTCAAAATTATGTTTGGAAAATGGAAGAACAGTGTCCCCGAAATAAGAATATCCCTTCTGTGGTTTTCCCAAGGTTATATTTGAGTGCTCTCCTATTGTCTCATGATCCTATTCCACTGGTGGGTTTATAGATGTGCAATAAAAAGCTTAATCTGTTGGTCTATAACATGCACGTGAGGGAATCGGCTGTTGTGGTAAATGCAATATGCACAGATTTATTAAAAATTCTTTCATTTCTGGAAGCACCAACTGTGCCTGTAAATCACTGCTGCCAAAGTTTTTAAAAGTATCTTGCACACGTTATGGAAAGGAAAGCCATGACTCTACTCCAGCCACTGGGATCAGTCCTTCACTTGTTATTGGATCACATCATTTTACATTTATCTTGTGTAAAGGACAATGCAGAAAGCTGCTGAGAGTTTAATTTCCCATGCCTGTACTAAGCTTTGTAACTGTAAAGGGCTCACATTAAAAATTGCATCATACTTTGCAGTATAACAAAATCTACAATAAATTGTTGAGTCAAAGAGAAAATGGGGGGAAAGGCTGACAAGAAAAGATTTTTTTTTGCCCTGTGGGCTACTGGTAATTTTCAAAAGAATGGGAGCAGAACTGTATCAAGATTGGGTGCAGTGTGTATCTGTTTCTGAAGCAAGGTGTTCCAGCTTAATTCCATGTACTTCATGGAGAAATTGTGTCAGCTGTGCAAAGAAAAACAGTCAAATGGTGTACTTAGCAGTTTTTAAATCCATATCTAACAGTCTAAGTTGTTTATAAAATATAGTGGTCATCCAAAAACAGTTTCTTGCTGTAACTTGAAAATCTTCTTGTGAAGACTTTACCCATTTTCATCATAATTACCTGAAATCATATTGTAATATTCAATTACTGTAATATTAGAATTTTATCACTCAAACTTCCTTCCTTTTCCTTCCTTATTTGCAAGTTTAAGCATTTATCTTGCTGTAGAGTGACACCTTCAAAACACCAAGGGGAAAACATCTTGGGTTCATGCCTCCATATTTAAGAAGTATGGGTAGAGGTTCAAAATCAATTACATCAACAGAAAAATATTCTAAGTGCCACTTTCTGGTCTTTTTTGCACATTTTTGCATAT
Organism: Poecile atricapillus; assembly: GCF_030490865.1. Classification (NCBI taxonomy): domain Eukaryota; kingdom Metazoa; phylum Chordata; class Aves; order Passeriformes; family Paridae; genus Poecile; species Poecile atricapillus. The sequence goes on along the minus strand of NC_081289.1, from coordinate 81,315,417 downwards.
ACTTAAGGCTAGGATTAATGATTTCAAGATACTACCAAATTTATTCTTAGAAAGGTATCTGGAATCCTGCTGCTTATCCACAGCTGCTGTGTATAACATTTCCTAGATTTTAGAGGAACAAAAAAAAGGAAAAAAATGTATCCAGAAAAATACTCTGAAGTGCTTTTAGTTTATCTGGTGGACAAATAAAATATTTTATTGTAAAAGATATTTCTTCCTATTTATGAAAAGTCTTGTGTTTTATACTTCTGCTGTATCTCATGCTTTCAACATTCATCTGGTGCTTCATTCTGGTTTGTCATGTCATAAATTCTCCCTTGAATAAGTCCATCTTCAAAGATTTTAATGATTGCTATTCATGCAAGAAATATTACCCAATTTATAAATCATATTTCACAGTGAGTCAAACATTTCCTACCTCTAATTCAGTAAAGGGTTTTGAAAGTTAGACATCTACTCCTTACAACTTTTTGATGTCAGTCTATGTCTTGGATAAAAGATGAAGATGCAAACATACTTAGATAATCAGTAGTCTGGTGATTTTTATCTTTCAATCTTGATCTAAAATTTATTTGTAAAGAACAGTCAGAAAACAGAAATATTGGTCATAACTGATTCTCACAACTCCCACAAATCATCAGAGATATTCTACATGTTCAGATTAATGACCAAGATCTTACAGCGCTCCAAAAACCCATCAGATATAAACATATATTTAGGAAGATGAGATGAGCTCTCAATGTCAGATTTTCAAACTTGGTGTCTCAAGGTGATTTTATGATGATGTTCCATTCCCTATTTGTCTTCTCCATGCCCAAAAATCACTGGTGTAACTTTAGGGAGGGTCCAGGGGAGGGGCAGGAGCCTTGAGGACTCCTGCATGGGCTTTGAAGCTTCACACCAGGCTTCTGGGCGCAGTGCAGACTGGACATTACTGTGTCGCTTAGCTAGCTTGGGCTTCTGTTAGCTTAAGAAGTTTCTTTTTTTTTCCCTTTCCCTGGCTTGGAGAGGCTATAGCATCAGCCTTCTGGCACCTTTTGTGGCTTTTTACCTTGACGTGTCTGGCTCAGTTTTGGTCGGAGATCAGACAATCACTGAGACCTGCAGGAGCTCCAGGAGCCACTCTGGCCAGCGTGAGACCTCGGGAAAAGCTGAAGCAATGAGAGAAAGGACACAAAAATCCATCCACTCCTCCTGCTGAGGAGGAGACCAATGCCAGAGGTTCAACAGGTTCCCATCTGTTTTGCCCGAGCTGCAGCATGAACTTCTTTTTTCCCTTCCCTAAGACAAAAGCCAGTTGCTATTTTGTGGCCCCCTTTGCCACACAGACAGCACATTTATTTCTCCCCCTGGCATCCTGGGGTTTTTACTTCTGCTGTGGGGGGTGTGTGGGTAAAGGTTCGGAAAGTATTTATTAATTTTATCCCATGCATCTACTGTTTATTCATTTTTTCCCATGCCGTACAAGCACTTTGTTTGTCAATAAAAAAATTTTACTTCACTTTTACTCCCTTGTAGTAATTTTCTCATTGGCAGAAAAAGGATTTCTGCCCTTTTTCATTAGAGGAAACACTCCTTCCAAAGTGTTTTCTCCTAAAATTGTCTCTAAACTGAGACACATGGACATAGATCTTTTCACACAAAATACGGTTAAGATGGAAAAATCTGTATCTCTTGTTCCCAAGCATATAAGGATGGGAAAATGTGTAAATTCCCATTAACAGATTTTTTGAAAATATGCTATTGTTCAAAATCCAAATTAACCATTATCAATAGTTATTAATATTAATTGTACTAAAGCAGCACATGGCAGGTCAAGTAAAAATTAAACCCATTTTTTTAGGACTCATAGAATATAAAATATTCTGGAATGCCTGGTTTAAGACTGAAAAGGAAAAAAACCTTTCAAAGGGTAAGCAAAGAAAGTTAGCAGCCCAGCAGATTTGTAGAAAGACTGAGAGCAAAATACAGACCTACCAGTTGCCAGTGTGATTTCTTTTTCCTAAGACTAGGCTGGCCTCAAAATTTCATTAAGGTTTTTTGAAGATTTTCTAAACTAATTTTCTTGAAATTTATGGTCCTTGTGGAAGAAAGGAATGTGGACCAAGATAGCTACCCTGAAGACATTAGTATTAAAAATACGTTTTAAATAATTTTCTCTCTTCAAAATACATACTAAAAGGTCATGTCCAGATTCAGATAATTTGGAATATTTTCTCTAAATGTATTAATTCCATTAAGCGTCCATTTAGACAGAAAAGCAGACTTAGGACTTAGAGTCTGATAGGTTTTTCTCAAATCTGGCTAAATATCTGATTAATCTTCCTCAGTTTCTAAGTGCCTTAAGCTTTCATTTGGAAATCTACAACATACAAATCTACAACATTTCTGTATTCAGAAAAAAAGTGCTTGGACTTTTTTGGTTCAAGTGTGTTGTTACTTTCATTACAAATGCAGCTCTTTCCTTCTAGGTCAGCCATGAAAATCTTCCCAACACTGCAACCTGGAAAATAAAATCTTCTTTTCAAACCCATAGTAAACTAAGAAATTAAAAAATATTTCTAAGTTCTTCAGTGAAGGGAATAACAGTTAAAGCCACTAAAAATACTAATAAGTTGCAATACTTGTTTAGGTGTGTTTATTTATAAACACTCTAGACAAGTACAACCTCTTGAATTTACCCATTTTGCGTAGTTTGAAGTTTTTCAGGCACTCTCAGCTCAGCTATCAATGCCAAAAGAAAATGGATAAAAACTTGCTGAAGAGTTCCTGTGGTTTTGTTCAGAAGATATGACTCAATGTTTAACTCAAAAATTTACATGCTTGAAAGTGAAGCAAGCAGATGTCAATAGTTTCTATTTTGTTTTCAGGTAGAATATTGTGAAGTTTTGCAGTAAAAAAGGTATCAGAGAACAAAACTTTCTACAAAACACCCAATGTAGCTATTCAAATATAGAGATATCATTTAACCAGAAAACCCAAAAATATTTTTGCAAGGAAAGAGACTAGGACCCTCACAGCCAACAGTGTTCCCATCCATAAATGAATATTTGGCTCATCCCTAGCTGCCCCCAGCAAGAATCTGCCACCTGAAGCTGAAACAGCATATTTCAGATGCCTTTGTGACATACCTGTTCTCAGGGTTCCTTCGAATCTGGCATGGAGCAGCTCATTCACTGCAAGCCCAGTTGGGTATGTATGGTATAAGATGAATAAATATGCTTTGTCCCCCCAAAGCTTTTAGGCAATCAAAATCACCATCCAAAGACACTGTACACCCTGCAGAGATAAACTTTGGTTTAAGGCTTTTGCCTAATTCTTAAGCACCTCCACCAGAATCCTCCTGTCTGAGTAAGGCGGTAGCTCCTTGTTTGGGACATCAGACACGTAGAAAAGGCTGAGAAGTGATGAGAGATTAAGGGTAGGCAAGAAGGGAAAGAACAGAGGGATATCCTCAAAGCATTCTATCTTGGGACTTAGGAGCCTTTATCAGAGTTAACTGTTAATTGTTCCTTTTGTTACCATCCAAAAACTTTTCCAGAAGAGATATAATGATGGAAAAATCCCAACAAACAAACAAACAAATAAATAAACAAACCCTAGCGAAAAACCAAAACCAAGCGAAAAACCACAACAGAAGAGTGGCTAATTGCTTGAGAAATACAAATAACAGAGGAGGTGGCATCACACAATAACTCTGTGATTCACACCTTCACTCAACATATGGGAGACACAGATTCAATTATTTCCTTGGCCTCTGAGGTTTCCAAATCATATCTTTCATGAGGGCTGCTGGACTTTCAAATTATAGTAAATTTGTGGTAGGAGGGGGAAATGTGCTCCTCATGCTGTGCTGGAGCAGTTTCACTGGCCATTGAAAGGCAACTCAGTGGGCCAGGTAGAAACAGCAAAAAGGATCACCAGCAGAGTGACTGAGGTTTTTCTCCCAGTGCACATGCCAGTCTTGTCCTGCTATGGGAATATTTAGATGACTTTTCCAAAGGGTGTTTTGGTCCCATTGCACATCTACCAAAAGAGTGGTGAATGGCTTTCAAGTAAACCAATTTCTGTGGCTTAGTAACCATTGTGTTCTGCCCAGACCTGTTTTCTGGTGCCTACATAGTCTGTGGTTTTAGGGAGGATGCAGATTGTTGCACTAAGGCTCTACAGGACTCTATCCAAAAGCTGTTCCTCACCTACCTGCAAGAAATGCAACTAAAAGTAGCAACACTGGGAAAAGTGTGATATTTATTACAAATTATTGGCATCCCATGCTCTTTTTCATTAATTTAAGTTCAAGGACTTTAGTGTATATACACTTTCAGGCAGAGTGTTAATACAAATTTAGGTATTGTACAGGTATTGTAAATTAATACAAATTTAGGTATTGTGCAAACAATGTATGACTAGGAGATTAGACCCCATAAAATTATAATATCACAACAATTTTAACACTGGATTGTTAAGGATATGTTTCCACAATGCATTTCACATCAGAAAATTTCATTCAGAGTCATAGAAGTTATGTTCAAAGTATGATTATTCTCATTTTGTAGAATTTTTGTTTCATTTTGCTATCATTTCACCCAGGTAAATGAGTGTAAAAGGTGCATCCTAGGAATATTCCTTGAGTTTTGTTTATTCACTAAGCTTTGTCTCCTAAAACAGGACTGATCAAATTGTAGGAACAGCAATTTGCAGGGCACTATAAGCTCCTCTAGATAACCACTGGGGAAAAGAAAGAGTTATTTATACAGTGATCCATCAGTTAACAGTCAAGAAGAAATATTAAGAAAATCAACTGAAACTCTCAGTGTAGCACAGCTTTAATCCTTGAATGTACAAACTACACAGAAAGTTCTACTCATTTTTAAAAGGTATTCATTAAATTAGAATTAAATATATGTTACATATAAAAATAATATTTAAGTAATATTTAAAAGATTGGATGTGAGATATTTCAGCGTCCCAAGCTTTCCAGCCCTTCACCAACTCATTTCTAAAGTGAGTTAGGTAACATCTGTATTAGGAAGAAAGGAAATGCGTGGAAAAATTACATAGGCTGTAAATGCAATATGGAGAGTGGGAGGGGAAAAAAATTCATTTTCCCAGTTACTGTTTCATTAATCAAAATATTATTGTTAGCTAATCCTGTCTCCCCTTTCCTCTTATATCTAAAGATCTTCTATTGCTATATAAATGCTTTAGTATATATTTTTTATAGTCTTGAAAAATTACTTCCTTTTCCTTTTAAAGTCATGAATTATGGAAGTGTTGCACTTAAGTCCCCCGTTTATAAAGATAATTTTTGTATTTGGATTCTATTAGAAAAAGTAGGAGACAATCAAACATGGTAAGTACCCTTAGTTCTCTTATATTTTTCAATAAATATTTTCAATTACTTAAGTAATCTAGTGTTTTTCTACCTTTTGAGGGAGGCCCTGGATACACTGTGTTCTTGAACTTCTTTGTACAGAACCAAAAACTGCAGATAAAACTCCTGTTCTGCCATGGACCCTCCAAAATGGTACCTCCCAAACACTGCTACTGTTCAGGAAGGATTAATTTTATCTGAACTGCTTTCCATACAAGGGTGGCTAAATCATGCATTTAGGCTGAGTCCCTGCTGCAAAGAATGAACTGTTAATTAATTTTAAGCAACACAGTACTCTTGGTGACATTTGGCACTCTTGGTTTACTTCTGTGTGAAGTGGTCTGGAACAGCGATTGCTACTTTCATGTTTTAATTTCTTGAACTACTCTTTTTAATTTTGGTTCCTCTTAACAGACTGGGACTGCTTCTAAAGTCAACTGCATTTTTCATTTCTGTTCTTTATTTTGCTTTCATGTAGACACTTCATATTTTCCCAGTTTAAAAGAATTCAGAATTCAACCTAAAGCAAGAAAAGGCTGTTAAAGCTGAAACAACAGAAACAGGTCTATCTTTGGGTTTTTTCAATATATATTCCAAGAGACTGAATAGCACAAGACTCTGTCCCACAATTCTTGCATTACCTCCATCTCAGTAGGCCCTAAAAAAGTTAGCAAACTAAACATATCCCTGGCTAAAATCACTTTGTTACAGCCCTCATTCCTATTGTTCTCAGCAGAAAGGGAAAGCTATCATCTGTCTACTTAACCAGAAACGATATTAAACGAGTGCCCTATCTGCAGCAGTCTCCAACAGTCTTGAGAATTAATCTTTGCAGAAATTTCCTGTGGACATTCCCAATAAAGTGAAGCCAGTCTTGGCTCCTGGAACAGTGTCATGGTATTGGAATATGCCTAGTGGAATTAATCATAAATTAACAGCTTGAGGTCTGCATTAAAGTACAATCAATTTGAAGGTCTTGGCTAATTTTTGCTAAGTATTTTCTCTGTTTCAAGGAGCATAAGCACCAAATTCTATGAGACTAGAAGAGGTTTTGGTTTCAGTGGAGGTACAGATGGTGGCTCTTTGAGAGAGGTGGAAGAGGAGAGAGCAGAGAACCATTTTCCCCATTTTCCTTGTCACAATTGAAGCAGAATCAATATGTTGCATTGCACTCTATAAGCATTTAGTCAACAGGTAGTAATACAAAATATTTAGATACTCCTTAATCTGGAGATACTTTTTTTTCCCAATGTGCATATTTTTCTTTACAGAACTAGTACTAATGAGATAATTGTGTTACAAAGCGTGCAAGATTTGATTTTGTCTAATCAGTTAATGGTTTTGACTCTTGTAGAGTTTTGTTTTCCGCATTTGAGGATTCATGCCTTCCAAATATGGTTGACCACTGAGAGTCATTGGGAAATCTCAGGACAAAAATTACTTCCTGATGTGCACATGACTTGACAGTTGGTATATCTACAGAAAGAGTTAAACACACTTCTGTAGAGGATCCAGATTGTTATGGAAGTTCAGTCACTAGTGTGACCAACCACTTCTGGCAGAACACAACACTAACCCAGCTGTATGTCTTCAGGAGGAGCTGGGTCGAGTCCAGCTGTCTCAAGCAAGCTCTCAATTACATGTCCTCCATATGCAACTTGGCTGTCAAGAAATGTCTTCCTCCAGGAACCTGATCCTGATATTTCTGCTGACCAAGGGTAGTCATGTTTACCTTCGTGGGCTCACCTGCACAGATACCTTCACTGAAGCATGGAGGAGCTCCTTTCACAAGTAGTAGACAGTAGACAAAACTAGTAGACAGACTTTTAAATGTCAATCCTGTAAGGCCTGAATAGATGTTCTGTTTCTGACACCAGAATCTGACTTCTATATGCCCATTCCAATACTTTTTTATAATAAAATAAATTGTAATGACGGATAATCCATCATTTCTGCAACACATAAAAATAGATAGTGGTTATTTCTGCTAATATTTTATGTGGTCTGACAAGTGATCTAGATTAGATTATTTAGCATACCTAAACTATTTTTGTGATTTAACTGTTCATCTTAACTACAAGCAACTGTTGTGCCTCTTCCTTCATCTATGAAAATGGAAAGCCAGTAATGAGCTCTTGACATCTCTAAAAGGGTTTCTGTGTCTGTCTAAAAATAATTCTCTATATAATCTATCCATCTATGTATCTCTGAATACTTAGAAAAGTATTAGCCCAATCTGTTTTGAGCACCAGATTTTCATCTTAAAAAATTAAATGCTTTAGCACAACCATAAGTAGATAGACATTTCAGTAAAAACTTTATTTGATTTGAAGCATTGAGAAAGAACAAAGTCCCATTTACTAGATTTTTACTAAAGCAGCTGAAGCTTTTATCCAAAACCTGACTCTTAAAACCTATGAATTAAACTTTATGGGTTTGAATATATTATTCTCTTACATTATTATGCTTACTTCTTTGTCAAACAGCAGTGAAGACAAATCTACCAAAGCCAAGTGGAGAAAGCAGACTATTTTTCTGACCCCTCCACTGTAATATTTTCAGTGCTCATATCCTGTTACACTGACCTTTATTAAATAATTTTTTGAACAAAAGCTAATCCCACTACTGTTAGTATTAAAATGTCTACTCACTGCAGCATAGCAGCAGGATTTTCACCCCAGCACTTTGTTCTACATTAAGATGAAAAATAGTTTGATAAAATCCTTTAGGCACCAGGCTGCTATGTACTGCTCAAGCGTGAAGCACTGCACACAGCTCTGAGAAAAAAGGGTTTTTTCTCATCTTGGTGGGTTACTCAGCCTTACCAAAGTCAGTAAATGTCAAATTTTGAGCTATGGGGTAGAAAATGTTGCCCAATAACCACAATTACAGTTCCAAAAATCTGTTGATCCTCATTTGTTAATGGCAGTGATTCCTGTTAAGTGATACACCATGCACGCCTGCACAGAACCAGTTCTAGGTAGTATGTCCAGGACAGCCTGTCTTTTTATGGCCTTCAGAGAAGAGTTGATCCCTATTCACTGGGAAAGTGAATCCCCATGCCTTTGACACATGCATTTATAGCAGCTTTTGGGGCTGGGTTAATGAAAACACAAGCCTGCATTTCTCCCATCACCCCGGTGATTCTTTCCAGTGTGGGTATTTCAGCTTTAAAACTTGATGGTACCAGAGTGGAAGTGCAAAGTCTATGTATGCAGAGCTGGTAAGCAGAGGTTGGATATGTGCCCACAAGACTTGTGGATGGTGATTTTTTTACGACATACACAGACGTATGTTTATACTGACTGGGGAAGGTTAATGTGACCCGCAGGAGGGCAGGACAGTGACAGACACAAATAGAGCTGTAAGGAGGAGGAATCCTAAGGCTCCCAATCACCCTATCCACCCAGACTACATTTGTCTGCCAGCACAATCCTATGCTGTCTGCCCTCTGGCAGCAGCTGCAGTCCCTGCACTCCTTTGAAGCTGATAAAATGAGCAAACTGCAAGATACCCACATTGCTCTTTGGCCAGCTGCTAGAAGACACTGTCCCACAGAAGGTGGAGAGCATCCTATCCCTAACATCTTAGCATCTCACTGCAAGTCAGAGAGGCTCCAGCAGTATGGGAATTGGCATTTCCAAAAATAAGATGGAAAGGTCTGCAAAACTACATATTAAAGCTGCATTCCAAGCCCAGATACTTGTATGTCCAGCTCCAAAACATTGTATAGAGAGAAGGGTGTGGAGTAGCTTTGACCACCTGTCTCTGGTGAAGATCAAGACATAGCATGATGGCTTATGCCAGCTGTTGCTTTCCCTCTCTGCTGCTGGTTGAATATCTTCGTGTCTGGACATTGCTAACAGACTGCCCCTGTTGTGCTACTGTCTTTGTTATTTATCAACATCCAGAAGCTCACTAAAAAAATATGGTGCCCTTATTAGGCACTGAATTCCTCCAAATATTACATCTCTGACAAATATTTCTACTGTCCTGTCCTGCTCCTGTTACTTTGAGTCTTTGCAGGCATAAAAGTCTGGCAATAGAAAGGCAGAGATATGGAGGTGGGGGAGGGAAGGAGAATAAAAAGAGGATCACATAGTCTTTCCGCTTCTTATCCTAACTTTATACTTTCTGAAATGTGTCACATCTGAAAAGCATTTTTTTAACTCCTGTGACTGCTAGAGCATGGTATTGGTATAGGTTTGGGATGTTTCTTGTATACCACAACAAAATTCTCACAAATATTGAGGGAAAAGGGAGCTGGAAATGAACTTGTAGTCAGGAGTTGTTTAAAATATAGCAGCTGTTGTGTGGCTGGTGTGCTCAAGCCCAAGCTTTTGATAAGATCTTTGATACTGTGCTGAGGTAATCCAACCACTTTGATGCAGCATTATGGTGATCAGGCTCTTAGATACCGTTATTAAAATGATCTAAGCTTTTTAATGCTTTACAGAGCAGTGGCCAGAGCCCAAAGTTCAGCACCAGGTTATTCCAGGTTCTTAGACAGGACAGTGAAGCAATTCGAGGTTTCAATGCAGTTCAATCCTCTTTTGATGCACTGAAATAACCTACTTTCTTTCCTCTGGAAGAGCTTTGATAAGATATTGTACTGCTGGAAATTTGACAGCATTGTACTGGTGGAAATTATTTAACCCCATTACAATATGGTGATGCAAACCCCCTGCCACCAAATTCTCAATACATAACTGCAAAGGTCTATGATTTTTTGTAGTCATCTGTGGACATTCAAATATTTGAAAGCATTTGTTAGTTTGCATGCTTGACAAATATATTCTCATTATACACAACAGATGCCAATACTCTGCACTACTATTTTTAAAGAATGGATTAAAAATTGTTTTCATTTAAAAACATGTTGAACATGAAAACTGTCCATCTAAAATAAGACTCAGCAGTCATCATCTTACTGATTGTGCCTAAGTTTACAAATCACATCAGCCAAATAGCTGAAGCAGGAGAGAAGCCTGAGGCTTGCTACATAGTTCTGCTGTAGCACAGAAGCCAAAGTGGGATCCAGATTCCATTTTTTTTCCTAAAGCAGATTGAAAACAGCTTCCATCTCTGTATTGTTTTAAGCTTTTCTCTTCATCCTAGAATGTGATTACAGTCTAAGCAATGATTTCCCAACATGCCATGCTGAGATGCTGGGCTCTCTCCCTGATTTATATGACAGGTATAACCAGTTTACAAGGGAAGCACTTGGATCAGCTCCTTGGCTAGCAGGAATAGGTGATGTGATTCTTCCCCAGCTAGCATAACTTCATAGCCAAATTCCTGAGACCTAAAAATACAGCCAAATAGGATCTAATGGATTTGCAAATATAGTGACATCTTTCTGCATTATCATGGCATAGAAAAGTTAAGGTTGTTGAACTTCAGTCCCACTGCAAATGTACATGTAGATGGCTCATTCCCACATATGGTTCTGACAATTACACAGATCAGATTATTGAGTCCTGCTCACAGGATTGAACTGGCTCCTGCAAGTCCTGTGAAAAACTAAATCAACAATGGCTAAACTGGACTCAGTACCTTCAAGGTAAATGCTTCATGTAGTACATTTATGTACAAAATACCCTTTGAAGATGAGGCTGGATTTCAGGCAGCTCATCCCAGATTTTTTTTAAACTCACATTCTATTTTCTTATTTACATATTAGTCACAAAAATAAATCTTATTCTTAATTCTGTTCATCTACTAGAAATACAGACATTTAGCCTATTTTTTTCTCTTTTTCTATTTTCATTTCATATTTAGAAATTAATTTAAAGTGTTTTGAAGTTATGACCTGCAGAGTTGCATTGTTCTAGACACCATCATCCTGCAAAATTCAGAGTTTATTCTTACTCCACAATGACTCATTATGGAAAAGAGAGGAAAGACAAGCAAACATCCTCCAGACCAGCAAACTCATTTCCTGACAAGCCTAAATGATAATCAGAATTATCTCATTTTCTGCAGGAAGGAAAGGAAGAGACCTCTTGGTACTCTCCTTTGTGGAAGCAATATCTTGGTTTTCTTCTTTCCAGGGAGCACAAGGCTGCCTTGACTGAGACCCAGCTCTTCCCACTTTCCCTGTCTTATCAGAGTTAACACTCTGAGTCTATCGTAAGCTGTTATTTGCTTACAGTTTCAGCATTAGTTTCCACCATACCACCTTGGACTGCACTGCTCAACTGCTGCATATATGGCTGTTTCTCTCAGTCATTCTAATTAGTTTCTCCTAGAAAAGCTAGCAAAATAATAATATTTGTTTGTGATAAACTTCAAATACATGACTTCCCAGCAGCAACTGTAATGTCAGAGTTAGAGAAACATCAAGTGGGTTCTGTGGCAATTAAATATTCGACTGCATATTTGCATGTGCAAACTGAGGTTTTGTGATAGAATGTGTATTTCTTAAAAAACACCCATTTTTGGAGATGATCTGGGTAGCAGAATAAAGATTGACAGCTTTTTCATTTGATTTTGAACTCATTCTAGCTTCTCTGATAATAAACATGATCAGCTAGCTAGAAGAACATAAGAATTTATTTAAATGTGCAGAAATGCTCTTCTCCTTTTGTCATTGCTAAAGAAATTGCAAAGCAGGGGAATTGTAGGTGTCTCTTCTATTTTTATACATTTCTAGAGTACAGAAACACACACAATATATACCCTCAAAAGTCACACATTTCTTCCATCCATCTTTAATCCTGTTTTTCTATCAATCAAAAATTTCTCCTTTTTTTTTTTCCTTCCCTCTGTCCCTTCATTTATGAAAGTGATTATATCGTAGCTGGAAAAACAGGGAACTTTGAAAGTTCGTAAGAAACTAGAATAAACTGCATTTGAAAATCTGGGAAATTCAGGAGAACGTGCAACATATTTTCCTTGATAAAATTGTGAAAAGCACAAAAGTACTCTTGAGACATATGTGTTTCCTTCTGCTGAGTGACAGCCTTAAGGACAGTACATGTGAGAGAGAAGTTTTAGAGGTAAAAATATTTTTTCTTTTAACTGAGTAGTAAAAAATCGGGGGGGGGGGTGGTGTTGAAGACTATGTAAATTTTCTTTGTCTTATATTATTTCTTCTCTTCCTATGATTCCGCACAGGTGGATTTTGACCTTTGATTTATTATCTGCTTGGAACCAGGAACCACCCTAGAGCAAAATTAGAGGTATAAGATATAGGATTTTGAGGAACTGTAATAATTAAAAATAATCATGTCAATTTATAAGGATTTTTTATATCTACTTTAGAGAAAGCATCTATCACTTCCACTATCAGTTTTGCATAAATAAGAATTGCATGCTCACTGAGTTTTCATCATGGTGATGCATTTTTCAAAGTACTTCATAACTCCAGTGAAAGAGATTGAAATATACAACAATCTGCTTGAATGTGGTTTAAATGGAAAGGAAGAATAAGGCTTATTAGGAGAATCCAGTGGACATGGTGGAGCTGATTTCCTCCGATAGCACAGATCTCACTGAGTGATGGCATGGTGGAAGAAGGGCAGTGCTGGCACAGTGGTGACACTGACAGCCAGTGAGATGGAGGAAAACCTCTGCCAGTGGTGTTTTTTGAGTCAGTGAGAAGGAGCAGCCGTGACACCTAAAGATCCGATGGTGCTGAAAGCTGCTGGTCGTTTGAGAGAGCAGAGCTTAGCCTGGTGGCATTGTCAGAAAACTTCATGAGAGGCCTTGCAGAGGCTAATTGCTGGATCTTGCAGGAATCCTGGCAGGAAGTTATTTGGCACAAGTAGATAAAAGGAGGAAAGGGAAATTTAACATGGAACTACTGGTTCAAGTTTCTGAAAAAAATCAGAGCAAAACCATTTTCATTGGAAAAAACACATCAGAGGTTAAAGCTACAGAAAGGGAAGAAATATAAGAAAAGAATGCTGAAGACTCATGTGCCAAAAGACCAAATTTGAAATTTCCAAAAAGGCAAGAATGATAAGCTAAAAAAAAGAGGGCATAAAGTGGAAGACAATGGACTTAAGAAAGATTCTTGAATAATCTGGAAGTTGTGGCACATACACAAATGTCTTCAGCAAAAGCTGGAAATGTTGGAATAAGAGATCTATTGTAATGAAATTCTTGTTGGGAATAATTTTTTTTTTTTTTTTTTTTTTCTATTGGAAGAACTTTTTTAACTGAAAATTGGAATTCCATCTGAATATGATGAAAAACTTTGCTTTGAGTGTGACTGAGCACTGGAACAGGCTGCCAGAGAGGTTGTGGAGTCTCCTTTTCTGGAGATATTCAAAACCAGAACCTGTGAAACCTGCTATGGTGAATCTGCTCGAGCAGGGGGCCTGGACTGCACAGTGCCCAGAGTTCCCTTCCAACCCCAAACATTCTGTGGTTCTGTGATTCTGAATCAGCTGTGATATATCAACAGAGCAGACAACATGAACAGAATTTCATTTCTGAGTGGAAATAACCACTTGCTAATAAACATTTTCAAACCTGAGTGAAGCACTGTGCAATTTAAAACCTGTAATTGGAATAAATTGTGCATAAATTACCTTAAAATTAATCAAAGGTCCAGTGAAAATCAGTCTCACAATTCTGCCCCTTTGTCAGAATGTCTGCAACTGCAGAGCACTCTCTTTTGTTCAACACAACTGTGCTTAGAGAAATGTGAATGCTCTGTAGCACCCAGAGACAAAAAATTCTCTTTAGATTTAAATAAAGTCACAGAAAGGCAAATTCAGTTAACAATTCTAGAGAACATATTTACAATTTCCAAAACGTTTTTAGGAGTCTTGGTTGGCTGGTTTCCACTTTCTAGCCTCAAAGTAAAAAAAAAATTAAAGCAAAAGGTTCAAAAACAAATAGAAAATAGGTTTTGAGGTAGTAACCAAAACCAGGCTACAAAAGGTCTCAGAGCAGCAGCTTTATCTGCTGGTGGGTACTTGCTCAGTTCAGCAGTCACATGATTCACTTTTTTTTTTTTCCAGAAATAGAATCAACAGAGAGCAGAAAAACCCACAGTTGCCAGTTTGTACAGTCTTGTGGCTTTTCTTGAGGACTCCAGGCATGCACAGGTCTACTAGATATTGAAGACAAACTATTTCAGTTGCTGTATGTCCATATGCTGCTCCACTGGGTTCTAGTTATCAAATAAAAGCACGAAAAAATAAGTGGTGGTTGAAACTGTCTAGCTAAAGTTTACATAGAGTGTTATTTAAAAGTCACCTTTACATTTTCAGCAATGTTTTATTTCCCATACACTTAATTAATCACTTATAATTTATGTTAAAAGTCTTTTAGCAGAAAGTTTAAGTCTTGGTGAAAGCATATTGCAGCATTAGATGTATGGGAGTAAGTGTTATGTCCCAAGTGTTTTGCATTACTCACAGGAATCTACCTTTCCTGACAACAAATCATGCTAAGAGAATTTTTGAGTCTTTCAAGAGTTTTTACAAACTTCTGTGACAACAGATTTTGATCTCTCTAAATATGTGTAGCTCTTCCACTAAATGAAATACTGTGTCTATGCAAGCAGCAAACAGAAAAATTTACATATGGATGTTTAGACATGAGATAAATTTTTCTTTAGCTAGTGAGTGAAATGGACATCAGAGTGAAAAAAAAAAAAAAAAAAAAAAGACAAAAAAGACTCCCTAAAGCACCAGAAGCAAGAAGATCTGCTGAGATTGTAGATACAGAGAAAACAATCATTTTCTTTTCTTTTAAACCGTAATTTCTCCAACTGTCTTTAGGAACCTGGATATGTACTGCTTAAATAGTTATTGAAACTGCTTATAATCTCTCTGAAAGAGATGCAGGGAAAAAAATGTTACAGATGTTGTTCAAAAGCGGGAAAATTTTCTTCATTTTTTTAGAAAAAAGTGTTAATGCACTTTTAATATCCAACAAGGTGAGAAAGGACAAAGCATAGAGCACATGGTAAGGAAAAAGAAATCATGCTGCTTCTAGAGAGAGATGGTTCATAATAACCCCAAATCCATCAGTGAATCTACTTGGACACCCATATCACACCAAGATGTTCTTCTGGCTTTCTATATTTACAGCGTTCCAGCTGCCTGATAATTTTTATTTGTGAGCAGGTACTGAAGGAGCAGCACGTGAAACAGTGTGTTTATGGCCCCAGTCTCCTAACACGTTTTAAATGGCCTCACACCACCAACTTCTGATCTTCTGCAAAGCTTACATATATTTTAACAAGCAGACTGGTCCAGCAAGTATAAAAAACAGGGAAAAGGTTGCTATTATGATTAAGTATGAATTATAAAGAGCCTGCATGAAATATTTCCTGTGATCTGGCATTACAGAAACAGCCATCCGGTGAACTATGCGTTCCCTCCTTTTCAGAACCCAATTCTGCAAACTGCTGAACATTAAAACACCCATTAGTTTCAGTAAGAGCTGAAAGTTGCCTCATTAGCTCCCAGCACTAGGCTTAAGGACTGAGTTCAGTGCTGATACAGAATCCCTGTTAAGGTGCTGTGCAAAGATAAAAAATTTTCAGATCTTCAAGTACACTTGAGCAGGTATGTCCTGTTTAATTGATTTGAATAAGAGAGAGAGTCTGGATACCGGTGTTGCAACCTTAAGTGTATTGTGTAGTAGGATGCTTTGAGAGTTCTTTTAACATGAAGACTTATAAAATAAGGACTGTTCAGACTTCTTTTGTTTTGAAATACTGGTTGCACTCTTCTCTGTTCCCTTGCAGTGTGGGCTGGTGCAGATTAAGGCTTTCAGAACTGCCTAGTACACTCTTCACTTGCAACGTTTTCAAATCAGACAGAAAAAAAGAAAATAACAGATCTTTCTAAAGGACTGAAAGTCTCTATTCACTCTCACTCCAGAGGTCTGGATGGGCTTTGGCAAGTAGCGAAGCTTTTGAGTTGTTACCCAAAGCGATAGTCAGAGATTCATCCTGCTGCATTGTGGATTCATTTCAGGGAAAACTCAGCTCTGCTTCTGCAGCCTCTATTTGGAAAATGTTTGAAAGTGACATGCAGCTTGCAGAGGAGAGCGGGGAGGGGTGCAGTGGCCCACAGCCTGTGTCCTGCCCGGAGCTGATGCTTGGTACCCACAGTCCTGAGGAGCACCCCACAACTTTCCTCCTGCAAGCGTTCAGCAGCCTTCATCCATTTCTGCAACAGAGACTTGACTGCCCTCTGAGTCCTTGGTCTCCACAGCTCTTACCACCTTCCTGCCCCAGGGAACAGGCTCCCCATTCATATTCCAGCTTTAGGAACTACTACATGAATGTTTATAAAGGTTTTGGGGGTTGCTTTATGGTCTGCGGTTGTTTAATGTGGGGGTTTTATTTATTTTCTTCTTCTTTTTTTTTTTTTTTAAACCTTGGTCAAAACAATGTCTCCTCCCTTATTGTTATTGAGGAATAGTCTTCAGACATAGACATGAGTCCATTCCAACTAGTTAGAAGGAAAGCTAGAAAAGAAGAAAATGCATTTACACAGATATAAAGGGACAACAAGGAGTTCAGATAATGCAGAAGTAGCATGTTCTGAAGTTTTCTGAAAGAAGAATTGTGATTTCCTATGGGAATGTCAAACTGTAGAATTTCATTTCAATGCAGAATTTTAAAGTCAACATTTCCAAAATGATGTTCCACAAAGCAGAGACCCATTTTTAATTCATATAGTTGCAAAATTCCACTACCAGGTCCTGTAAAAACAAATGTATAAACTAAAGCATACTGACCCACCACAGTAGTTTAAAAACAGTGATATATTTTAATGCAGTTATTAGGGTGCCTCTGTTGATCAGCAGACTCTTTTTGCACCTCTCTTCTATTCCTCTTTGTACATAAGTGATTTGTTTTCACTGAGAGCAAGATCAGAGCTTCCTAATATGTACTGTAGTTTGCAGGTTCACTGGGAAGTATTTATTTCTTAATCATGTATCTCTTAAATTAATTGTTTGGGATGATCAAAGGCTCAGCAGGTGGTGAGGATGATTTTGAAACCACAAAATTGATGCTATCTTTCTGATTGACATCCTATTAGTGTGGCATATATTTCCTGTTTGTCAGGAATGTAAAGCCTGAACATTCTGTAATAATATCTAGTAATATTTTGGAAAGGGAAACCATTGGCTGACTGCATTTTAACAAGATGAAAAAAATCTTCTGATTTCCTTCTGTCAGGTTTGAAACAGAAGCTGAGCACATGTAGCCCAACCTTTCCTGAGAGAAAGAAAAACTAGCTACAAGGCACCTGCTGCTGCTTTTTTCTGCTTGTCTGAAGCCACAATCCCTCTCCTAGCATCACTCTTTAAAAACAACCAAGCCTGTGAGGTTTTGGAAGTATGCAAAATAATTATCACAATAAAATAAAACAGGTTGTTTAAGAGAGGTTTGAGGCACAATTAAAAAAAAAAAAAAAAAAAAAGCCTGTCCTGAGATCATCCTCCTCATGCTGCACTTCTCTTGTCCATTTTGGGATCAGGGTTTTCAAGATCACAGCCCTCCTCCTTACAAGAATAATTCCAGCCTCCGGAGAAAACTCAGGATGCAGCCATTTGAGCTCCTCTCTAAAACACTAGAAATTCTGGCAGTTTTTTTTTTTTTGTTTCCCAGAAGCTCAGCCAGCTCAGGACATGATTCACTTCTTTTTTCCTGTTGTTTTTTGGTTTCCCCCCCAAGTTATTGTTTCTCTTTTTATTTTTTAAAATAAAACCTTAACTCAGCACTGTTGCATCCCATGCTCAGTACAATATATATATATATATATGTTTTGGTTTGTTTTTGTTTAATTTTGCAATAAGAAAGCATAAGTTAAATTTGTGGGATTAAAAAAGGAAATGAAATCAAGTAGTTAAATAGTCTGAGTGAAGAAAAAGAAAAAAGCAAAACTGAAAACTAAATGAACCTGGTGTTTGTTAGCCTATTCTTTCTGTCTGGGGAGAAACCTTACTATAATAATAGCTTTTCTCTTAGCAAAAAATTTGCTTTAAATTAGAAATATACATTGTCAAAAGCAGAATAAGCCATCCCAGGGCACATAGAGATCTATAGGTATGAATGCTGGAAAAATAAAATTTAAAAAAATAAAAAATCCAAGATGCTGTATCTTGTCCCATGGCATAGAAAGGTGAACAAAAGGAATATGCTCCAAACCATGGGGGAACCAACAAAGGATGGTCCCCTAAAGGCTTTCATGTGGTGTTAACTGGATTAGGCATGGGAGATATTCAGGGGCATCTGGAGAGAGTTGAGGTATATAGGAGGGCTCCACAGTTTTCAGGATTGTGCCCTCCATGTCCTCCTAAGATCACCTTTTGAAAAGTGATGCACACATTGAGAAATTTTACTGGTGCCTTTTGGACAAAAAGGTGTACATATGTTATGGCACCTGCCCTCTAAATGACACCTTTTGCTTTATAAATCAAAACCACAGGAGAAAGAACAATTCTATCTCCCTTAGAGGTTATAACAGCTGCTAAACAGCATCCCAAATTAACATAGTGTAGAAGCTGTTGTACCTTCATCTGGGCTTAATAAAAAAAAAGGTGCTAGGAAGTAACACCTTCCACATCTTTTGTGCTGAATATTTTAGGCACACTTTAATTAGAACTTTTGTTTCTAAGACTTGTAATATTCCTCTCTCTGCTTTTCCAGTAAAATGCACATTGCAATAGTTATGTTTATATCAGCTCCAAAAAGCTCAGCAATGGTTGCTGGATATTACTTCTGTCTCCATTTGTCATAACAAGCAAACAACCCTTCCAAAAAGATCTGCTGTATGCTAATACAAGGAGTAGAAACCATCTATTTGTGGGAAGGAATGTTATTTTTTTTCAGCAGAACATAAGCTAATTTCTTGCTTACAGAAAATTAAATAGGAAATGCACAAAAGCCTGGACAGTTATCACACTCACTCATCTCTCTTTTGTGTATGTACATATCTAGTTTTGCAGGATGCCATGCTCCAAAACTGGCACCTGAAAACTTTTTGAGGTGTACAGGCAAACTGTTATTTAAAATCCGCTCAGGGTGGCAAACTGAGGGAAAACTCTTACTAAAAAATAACAAAGGCAAGCTGGTATTTAAAATCACCTCAGCGTGGTATTCTGCAAAGGGGTTTAGTCATCCCTAGGCTTTTCCCCACCATTTCTGTTGTCTCTTAGAAAACCTCTGAATAAGGAAAAACAGAGAGGAGGAACACTTAAATCAACATCTCATATCACAAGTATGGGGTACTGGAAAAATCCTTGTATGGTTCTCCACCGAAAATATTTGGTGTGGTCTCCTAAGAGTTAGAGGGCCCAAAAAGTCATTGAACAAACTTAATGACAACCCCTGCACTGAGACTCTCACACTTAAGCCAAACCATCTGAGCTCTTTGCACATGAAAGAATTCACCTGGTACTAGGAGTACTGGCCAGTGTTTGGGGTCATGGGAGCAAACAATTGTTCAAGGCAAATGAAGGATGACCTGGTAGCTGCAGAGAAACACAAAAACTTACATGTACCCCTCATGGTAATAGATGGTTTGGGACAAAAAGAGGGATATTGGACATTGCCAGCAGGATGCTGAAATACCAGGTTGCTCAGTTGGAGCAGGATAATGTTGAGTGCAAGGTAACCATTACTTTAAATCTGAGACATGTTTTTTCCAGGCTTCAGAAGAAGAGACCTTTGTGCTGTGGCTGCTTGGTTAATGTTCAACAAGTGTGTTCTGGCAGACCAGATCTCAAGAGCCATCCCATCCAGGACCCAGAACTGGGCCAGGTATGCAGTGGGAACCTCAGCTCAGTTAATAGAAGCCCAGGATTTACTTTTTAATACATCAGCACCAAAAGCAAAGTTAATTAAATTAATGACCTTACCTAGAAATCACTGAAGGAAAAAAGGTAAGCATATGAACTGATTTAAAGTATGTTGTTGGAATAATACCTGCCCATGGAGCCATATGAAAGACAAGGCAAATTTTTTTACAGCACAAAGTTCTATTAAGCACAAAGAAGAAATCAACTACTAAAGACAGTAAAAAAACTGAAAGTGTTTGTGGTGCCCTTTTAAGGCCCTTCAGTTTGGGGACTCCCCAGTTAACACAGGGTGTCAATTAGCTGACCAAACAGCTAAAGAGTTTGCGGAAAAATGTACCTTTCTACTAATACCTAACAAATAGTGAATGTTCTAGAACAAAAACCAAGTCAGGACAGGCAGTCAGCCCCACCACTGAAAACAATGGAAAATCCCAGCAAGTGATAGGTAACTCGTGGGCAAGTCATTGTACCTCCAAAGTAATGTATAAGATAGCTGAACTAAAACATCAGGAAACACATTAAGAAGTAGACAATAGAGTAACTAGTTTACAAAGGAATACAGTAAGCATGAAGATGACAGAAATTAATAGATCAGTTGAAAAAAAAATATTATTTTTCTTATTGAAAAATAAGAAAGTTGTTTCTCAAAATAATCTCAAGGAAAGAAGAGGTCTGCCTCCAGGGCTAGTAAAACAGAGGAATTCACCAGGTGATTATTGGCAAACTGATTTTGCAGAACTGCCCAGGCTGAATGAGGACTGGTATATTTTGATATTTTGATACTTTTTCTGGATGGCCAAAAACTTCCTGTCAGACCAACAAGGCAAGGGAAGCCTCAAGATTTTGCTGAAATTAATATAATAGTGATAAAATCAACTCTTTTAAGTTTTAAAAGGTACATTTTTATCAGCAAGTGGTTGAGACTACACTCACATGTACATCCTTCCCAAAGAGAAGATATGTTTTGCTTCAGAACCTGGGGTTTTAGACCAATCCAGAAGTGAAAGGGACCATTTCAAGTCCCCCTGGTAACTTACACTGCACTCAGGGTGGAAGGAATAACAAACAGCAGAAACAAGACTGACTAACACCATGGAGTTTTTGTACATATATGTGAACCCTATTTGTTTAGGTATAGGATATAATTTCTGGAAGGATAATATTTATTGGATCTAAATGAAAATGATACATAACTGGATATTTATAATAATAGAAAGAAATATTCTTCATTTCTGAGAAGGGGAAAGTAGTCTCAAAGTTACTGCGAGTTTTTGGCAGATTATGAAATGTAATTTCTATAACAGCTTGTTTGCCAACACCAACCTTTGCAGAAAATCCAGCTCTATGGGGAACCTCAGTCAACAATTTGACAAAAATTTTGGAGCACATGTGCAACTTTATAAAACAGATTAATTTTTGACCTATAACTGTTACATGAACATGGAGTATGTCATTACTTGAATTTAAACAGCAATACTAGTTGTGTGCACATTCCAAATGTGACTACTAAATTGGATAATCAGATAGGATAAAAATCTGTTTGCTGCATCTAGCAAACAGTTAAGGACAGGATTAGAAAATAACTGGTTAAATAAAATATTTAAAGAATTTGGATTTTCTCTAACTGGTTGGCTGACCTCACTTTTGCAAAGTATACTTATGATCACAGTAATAATTGTAATTATGATGCTTGCCTTAAGAACTCATATGATAGCAAAAAAAAAAAAAAAAAAAAAAAAAAAAAGCAAGCAAAGTTAGGTTTATGAAGGCTTGCAAAGAAGAAAAGCTTCACAGGCCTCAAAGCAGGGAATATTACCAGATGATGAACTGTGTACACCTGGTGAGCTAACACAATGCTTGGTCTCCAAAACCTGAGTCCTGTGGAACTGCACAACACTCATTGAGTAAACAGATCTGGAAGTTCAGGAGCCCCAGTGTCCTGCCAACTCCAGGATGGTCAGCTGGGGTCTACAACCATTAGGGAACAGCAGAGACACTGCCAGGACAGAAGAACCCACATGTGAAGGGGAGGAAAAATGTTCATGGTTTGGGGAAATGATTACGATATGTATGTTTAGTCTGGGACAATCAATGTGCATGCATGTAGAATACAGTACATAAACAGAAACTTCCCTGTATTTAGCACACACAGATTTGGGAAGGGCTACTACCACATGCATCTGGCTGAATTAGGAATGCCTGCTTTCTTAATGTTATATTGGCATTAAGGAGTTTTTTTATTTTACCAAACTTTTGATAACAACTTAAATAAACACCTGATATCACAATTTTCTGCTTAGGTAACAGGCGAATAATAATAATATTTTTTTAAAAATCCTAACAAAAACAACATTGTCTAATCATCCAAACATCCCAAAACAAAATCATATTTGCTGAGATTTTGTAAGGTTTATGAGGTGATTAGTTAGTGAAAAGATAAGCTTCAAACTAGGAAGCCATTCCTGTTTCTGGGAGATTTCCAAAGACTTACGGATCTAGTAGAAACAACTCAACTCCTCAAAAGGCTTTTGAAATATATCAAGAAAGTTAATCATGCTATAGCTTCAGTGCCTTCCTTTGTGCAAATATTACATTTAATCTCCAGCATGAATTATTAAATCTCCTTATAATGGTTGTGATTAATCTTCTATCAGCTAATCACTTTCAAGCCATACCTCCTCCCTGCATCTATAATTTTAAGAACGGCTTCTCCTTGTATTCTATCCCATCACTAAAATTCATGCGCTAAATAACCTCCCAACTTTAGGAGCTTTGTGTAAATATTAGTCTGTTTTCCTAACAAAAACCAGCTATTTTCCTCTGTGCCTCAGCAATTTCAGCTCTTGGTTCTCAGTGCAGAATACAGTATTGAAACCTGCCATGTAAAGCATTCACTGGTTTGTGGCACCAGCTGTGATGGCAGTGCAATAGTTGTGTCATGATGTTGTGTCAAGATGTTAAACAATTGAACAAACTTTAACCCTCCAAGTATAAGGCTGACCAAACTTCTCTTTTTTCCCTTACTGAATTTATTTCCCTTTGGACACTCTCTAATAATGGAATGGGTGTTTTTTTATACTGTGATGCCCAAACCTGCCCCCAGCACTTGAGGTGAGGCCACTCCAGTGCAGAGCAGAGAAGGACAATCCCCTCCCTTGTCTGGAGCACTCCAGCCAGACATGAAAAGGCAGAGCCTCCTCTAAGAGGGATGATTGTGTTTTTTGCCTACAATTCCTGAAGTGATTTTTATTAATCATGGTAACACTAAGACTTAATTTGGACACTCTTGAGAAATCTCTGACTTCATTGAAAGCTAAATCTAGCCCTAAACATGGAAAGCCAGTCCAGTTAACTCAGTAGAAGAATGTACCAGATATTTTGCTTTTCTTTTGTTCATTTTCCTTAGGAACCAAATCCTCAAGCCTCTCAGCAGGCAGGAATACTTAGTGTTCTATTCTTAGGATGAATGGAGTCTAACAGACAAAGAATAAGGTTCCACAAAGTTTGACAGCAGCTTTTTTGTTGACCTATACATAATGTGCCTACTTAAAAGATGAAATTACTTTGTAAGTTCTGCTTAAATAAATTCATTATCTAAAATTATATTATGTTATATTAGTTCAATTCATTAAAAAATGTATGTTTTGGGACATTTATAGAGACACTTGTGACAGTCAAACTTGGCTGGAAAATAGCTGCCATACTTGTCCCATCACATTATGACATGGCTATCATTTTAGCCTAGAAATGCAGTAAAAACACTGCACAGTAATCTAAAAGAGCAACATGGTGAATAAGTCTCTTCACTTTGTTAACTTATCAGTAAAAATAAAGAAAGAGTTCCCAAAATGTATGTATTTTGCTTGACTAAAGTTTGACATTTTTTAGTTTTGGGGTGTAAATTCTGGAGTACAAACCCTATTCATGTATTCTATTCGTTTATATATAAAACTAAGAAAGGTAACTTCCCTGAGCAATCTGTTGGTTGCTTTTCCAATCACAAGCTGAAAATTTTGCATAAATAATTTTTTTTTTTATTTTTTTGTAATATGATCTATATTGTAAAATAATTCTCTGCCATTCTGATGGCAAATTGGAATCTTTCTGAGACACAAGAATGAAGACAAGTGGGGGAAAAAAAGGTGAAAAAACATTTTGAACCTGAAAGACAAAACTGACTTTATGTAAAACTTTACATCAGATCTTAATTTACCTTTTGGTGATCCATGCTAGTGACACTAATATTCGTGCACTGAAGTTATCATAAGTAGTTTGCTGCAGTATGTCTGTGCTCTGTCAGTAAATATATTGAATCAGAAGTAATGGACAAGGCAGAAAGTTTAACAGGAAATAGTAAGGAAGGAATAAAATAGGCTAGCCCAAATAAATGAGACCAGTGGCAGGAACTGAGGGCAATGACTGAGACATTCCAGTGGCTCTCCTCTGGGATGAATTTCTACAATTGAAGAGTCTCATGCAAGAAATATCTTGGGGCTACATCTGAATGAACCCAAAGATGGCAAGCATGTTGGCCCTGGTTGACCAGAACAGCTGCCTGCAGTTCAAAAGTGGCATCAAATAAAAACTCTGAGAGCCCTTGGCTAGAAGGATCTTCCAGCGTTGACATTAAAAAACCTTTGTACCTTTCTTCTCTGCTTTCAAGGGATTCCACTTGCTGCACTTGAAGACCTTGCTCCCACTGGAATCCATGGTAAAATTCTTACTTGGCTCTAATGGGAGTGGGATCACCACAACAATTCTTCTGCCTCTGACACACAATTCAGATCCTCTTCCTCTTCTATACAGTAGTACCTGCACACATTAATAACCCTTCTTAAGGAAGGCACTTGCAGAGGAAAATATCTTGTTTCTGAGAGTAACAGAATTAGTTTAAATTATACTCCTAATTTTAGAATGGTTTTGTTTTGTTTTGTTTTTTTTCCTTTCCTGAAGGACTTGGTGGCATGAAATTATAATTTGGAAGGTGGGAGAAGGCAAGTTCTTATTTCTGTGTATTTGCTTTTATGCTCCTCTTTATGCCCTTAAGAATTTCTCTATTATTGAAACCCTTTCAGGTTCCTGTGCATTCAGTTTGGCCTATTTTTGTGTATCACATTATTGTTATAATTCCTCATTCTTCTTTTTAAAGGCTAGCAAGTTTTTGCAAACACTTTACTGGGGCTCTTTTTTTTGTTGTTCTGGTGGGTATCTCTGAAGTCACTTATTCCCAGAGACAGATACTGAGGAGTCTAACTCCCCTTTTATACTAAATCCTGTTGAAATCAAATTATAATTAGCTGTTTGCATATTTTCTTTTTGATTGGGTCCTTTTCTCAAATGAAAAATTAGGTTCTTTCCCCACATATTGGCTGGCATACTTCACATCAGCTGTTTAAAAAAATGTATGTGTCTTACGGGAAAAGAGAGTAATGGATGATTTAGGATGTTATTGGCATAGCTCCAAGAAAAGCATGGTCACAACCCTTCCGAGAGGAACAAAACAGAAAGAAGAAAATAATGTCTAGTCAGGTGTCTTTTCTACCTACCACGTATAGCCTCTTTCAGCTAGGCAATATCCATGTGGTCCTGAGAGACATTCAAGGGTGTGGAAAAAAGTCATTCTCAGTGCTCTTGCTTCCTTTCTCCATGTGTTATGATCCTTAATAATTGGGGTGGTCAGGCAGGAGCCAAGGGAGAGGGAAGACAACCCCAAAATGGTACCTGGCTCTGGGCAAGATGAAGGAAGATGTATCTGCTTCATCAGACACAATCATCCTCATTTTCCTCACCTGCCAAGCCTCTGAGGCTCTGAACCTCAGAGCAGCTTTGCTTTCTGGCTAATCACTGGCTTCAATACTCTGTCAGTTTTGTAAATCTGTGCTGTGAAATAGTCTCAGGCAATTAAGCATAAATCTATTGTAATAGTTTGTTTGGTTTGTTTTAGTAGGGCAATATTTAGTAAAAAGAAATACTATTATGAATGCGTGGTAAGAAACCCAATTTCAGAACACATATTTAGTAAAATGTAGTAGGTTTTGACTGAGAATACAGAAAAGAGTGACTTAGAGTACCAGCTATAAAGAGAAAATCCAGACAGCCTTTGGGAGCAATGCATTCCCCTTTCAAAGCCTTATTTTTGTACACAGTGATTTTCATAAAACATGTATTTCTCCTGTTACTTTTCTGCACAACCAGGTTACAACCTCTGTGTT
Source organism: Poecile atricapillus (assembly GCF_030490865.1). Taxonomy (NCBI): domain Eukaryota; kingdom Metazoa; phylum Chordata; class Aves; order Passeriformes; family Paridae; genus Poecile; species Poecile atricapillus. The sequence goes on along the minus strand of NC_081289.1, from coordinate 81,289,047 downwards.
GTTTCTGCATGGTGGTGGTTCCTTGTGCAGCAAGGTGCAATCAAACGCGAGCCAGGCTGTCAGAGCTTACCCCTCAATGAGCAGAGTGAAAGCAGAGGTTGTGCACTCCGTGCCTCCCATCCACCCAGACAGGGAGGCAAACAGACACAGCCAGAGTTTGGGCCTTCTATATTTACCTCCAGGGCAGCCTTGCTGTCTGCATGCCACTCCTGAGAGCTGGGATTGCATCAGTCTAGCCTTCTCCATGTGACCTCTTTCATCATCCAGTTTGTAAGAAGTCTGAAGTAGGTAAATAGGAAAACCAGCAAAACACACTCACTCAAAGGGGTGATATGACACCAGTTGTGACATTGCTCCTCCAAGGGGTATACTGACTGTTCACCAACATGATGACTGATCCTGGCTAGTTTTCTGCACAGCTCTCATTTGGATGCTAAAGAAAACATGTCAGGGAGATGCTAAATACAGCAGGATGAGTTGCACCAGCTGGGAGCAGCCCTTGCTGCTGGAGCATATCAAGAGTCTTTGGAGCACCTATGAAGGCCAGGGTCTGCTACTGTGGGCAGACCTTTATGTGGGATTTGCAAAGAGTTTCTCACTTGTCCCTCCATCCTGGAAACTGCAAGGCTGTAAACCAGCCAAGCAGAGCTTCCTGGGAAGCAAGGGGGGTGCTCCTACTGCTTCAGACCTAAGTGATAATACCCACGTGAACAAATTAAAAAGTAGTAAGTTCAATGACTTTGACACAATCTGTGGATTCAAAAGTAATTTACAAGGATAATTAGATTTTAAAGGGAAATCAGATGATTTGTAAGGAAAAAGTAGAGGAGATTCAGCATAATTTATCCACCTGACTCTTTTAAATAGATAAGCTTACGCACCTGTAACCAAGATACCGTACCGGCACCAGGCACATCACAGCTTTTCTCTGTCCCTCTCTGCATGGCTTTAGATCACATTTCTACCTCTGCACATGAGCATTTCCTAAAATCAATCCTTTGTTGAATGAATATTAACTGGACCTGTAGCTGAAGTAACCTATGTATACTCTCATTAAAAAAAATTGCTTAACGTTGTGATTGTAGACCTAGTCATTGCCTTAACTTTACACTCTTACCCTGGCTGACATGATTTTAGTGCCTGAAATGCATTTTCAGGCAGAGAGTTTGCTTTCCTGTGATACTGTGATTTTATGTACATTTTATGTACAATGGCTGTATGTACGATGCTGGTTATGGACCAGCATCCATCTGGGTTTGCACTAATATCCCATCTCCAAACTTCTGAAAGGTACAACTATCCTTCATGGACTTTTCTTTTGTACAATAAATCCTCTCAAGTTTCTCATAGTAGTCCTCTGAGCTTCCTCATTGTATGCTGAGAATATCTACAAACACTAAATAAATACATACATACATAAATATTAAAAAAATAAATTTAAAAAAATTATGAAAGATTCAGAGACTCTTTTTCTAACAATATTCTGTCTGCTTCCATATCCAGCATTTCTGCAACCTCTAGTTATGCCTGAGATGATGAAATTTTGTGCAGTTCATCTGACAGCTTCACCAGGACCCTTATTTTCTTGGTTTCTATTCCGCTCAAAACGTGTTTCCAGTTTGGCACAACTGTACCTCTCCTCCACTCTGGTTTGCTATCTGCAGCCATTGTAGGATATTCAAAAGCTAACAGGAAAACATTGCAGAAAAACTGTATTTCCTCCAATTATCATCTTTATTCCACTTCAAGTTTTTACATATTATTTTACGTATTGTTATTTTGGTGAAAAGTGGATTTTTGTGAGATTTTTGCCTCTGTGGTGTTGTTGGTTTTTTTTTTTTCCATATTTGTCTTTGTTTAAACCAGCGTGTGGGTGCTATGCAGGATGATTATGGCCTTAGCAATATTCATAGGAAATTTTCCTGAAATTACTGAAAGTTCCAGAAGAGGCAAAGCATGATTTCCTCTTCTTAGGCTACGATCCTTAGGGCAGTTCTCATTTTTTTATAATGTGCAACCAATAAGGGTGACAATATCAGATGGAAAATTAAGCAATTTCCAGATATTTTCCATCCCAGTTAATAAGCCCCCTTCTCTGTGTCAAAGTGAAACTTACACTGAGGGCAGCAAGGATTTTTTTTACTGGAAATTTATCTTTAGTTTTCTTTAAAAAGAAAAGAAAGAAAAAGAACTTATTAGCAACTCGGTTTTCCCGTTTTTAATACTTTTAATATTTTCAAAGGCTATTGGTGGGTGGGGGGCAAGTGCTGACTGAGTGCATAATATAAGTCCAGCCTGCAAAAAGTACAAAAGAGAAAATCCATTTTCCTTTGGACTTTCTGTCAATACTCAGTCTATGACACATTTAAGGTTCTGAAAGATGACAAGTATGATAATTCAGGATTTGAATCGGCATGTTAGGTGAAATTGTGGGTATTTCACGGTGTTTTACAGGACTGTTTTACGTACAAAATAATGAGATATATGCAAAACCTAAATCCCATGACAAAGTTTCTGACTCACTGAATTTTACACTTTTTCATTTTAAGAAATACTGTTTCTGTGCTTGTCAAGAGTGCTTTCAGTTATTTTGTTCAGCTTGCTTTTACAGGCTTCAAAAATACCTTCCTCTTTTTTTCCCCTTCCCTTTCTTCATATTCTTTTTTCATGTCTTGATATGACAAATCTACTTTTCAAAAAAATATGGAAAAATAAAAATATTTATTCAGTTTGCCAGTAGTATCAGATATACACTTTATTGGTGATTGCTCCAATTTGACATTCATCGTATCGTATGTTAATAAAAATTATATGTTAATAAAAATATATTTCACAGGCTGGTAAGACCCCTTTATTTCTGTTTTTTCCAGACATTGGAGGGAAAACACTGTAAGGTTCAGATAAAAATTTCAAATAGGCTTTGATTCTCTAATGGCTTCTCTTTATTTGTGCTGACTTTTCTGATTTGGTTGGGTTTTGTGGGTTTAGTAGTCTTTCTTTCTTTCTTTCTTTCTTTCTTTCTTTCTTTCTTTCTTTCTTTCTTTCTTTCTTTCTTTCTTTCTTTCTTTCTTTCTTTCTTTCTTTCTTTCTTTCTTTCTTTCTTTCTTTCTTTCTTTCTTTCTTTCTTTCTTTCTTTCTTTCTTTTTCTTTCTTTCTTTCTTTCTCTCTCTCTCTGTCTCTCTCTGTCTCTATTTCTCTCTTTCTCTCTTTCTCTCTCTCTTTCTCCTTCTTTTCTTTCTTTCTTCCTTCTCTTTCTTTCTGTCTATTTTATGCATCCATTACTCATGAAAAATGATGGATTAATTGCTCTATTATATGTATCTAGTACTGTTCCCAGTGACTTCACAAGAAAATACAGGAATCTAACTTTGGATATGCTAAAAATCCAGCCCATTATTCCCTCATTTTTTTTCCCCCAATGACAGCAGCAAGAAAGTTCCTCTCTAGGTCTTGACGAGACTCGTTTCCTATGGGTAGTTTTTAGCAGACAACAGATCAACTATTTTTTAATGCAGATTGGCAGAGATGTGCTCAAGGCAGTTGGATTCTTTACATTTCTGATTTTTCTGATAGACAAAATATAGGGAGAAAGATTATGTTTCATTTCAGCCCATTGGCTGCAACAAATAAAATGTGGCATTATAAGTACTGCTGGCCACCTCCACATATAAAATGCATTTCTACTAGAGACATTTTTCACCAAAATAAACCTTCATTAAGGTAAGAAAGGTCCTTTGATCTCCCATATGCTTGGACCTCTAGGATATACTGCTTGTCAAAGTTCAAATTACTTAGAAGTCTGGCTTAGCCCATGGCATTGTAATAGCTAATGGTGGTGTGGGTGAATTTGCTAAATTTTCTGTTGCCTCGAAGCTTGTCTACAAGGCTTTAACGTGGATTCATCAAGTAAAAAATCAGCTTGGGATATGAATGCTCAGTTGTAGCTAATCTGACATGAATGAATATTATAAATAAGAAAAAATATTATAAAAAAGAAAACCTTTTGCTCCTTCATTTTTCATACATTAACTTTAAAGTGAGCAGTAGGAAATGTCAAAGAAAATAAAGAAGGAAAAGCAAGGTACTTAAGTTAGCTTAATTTAAAGTGGTGCATGGGTGGTACTGTATAAATTCTTGTTTCTGAATAAGATTTGTGTATGCCTCTCATGTATCATTTTGAAAAATTGCTTTTAGCCTTAGAATATTTGTTTTTGTCTTTCATTAAAAAATGTAGCACCATGGGTCACCTATTGAGGAGAGGGCTACACTAGAACCACTATGATCAAAGCCTGGGATTGTTAAAAAGAGGGACTGAGTGTATGAAATATCACAATTACAAGCTCTGGAAGGATGTTTCTCACTTTCTCTATCAATTCAAAATACAGATAAGTGTGTTTAAAGTTGATCTCATTATTGAATTATTATTATCAGTCTTTTACTTTTATGTGCAGACCTGCAACTTGCTAGATACATTCCATGTTGATGAAATGCACATTATCTGCCCTAGATAACATTTATTTTTCTTCTCTCTTATTATTTTCCAAATTACTCTATGTGACACAGTCTCTAGGTACTTTATGCCATTAGCTAAAACTTCAAATATTGTAAAGTTGAAATTGAGATTTCAGCCAGGAAGAAGAAAAATTGAGGTATGGTTGAGTAAGAAACTGTCTCTTTGCAGTCAAATAACTTAATTATTAGCATTTAGATGAAAATACAAAGAACTCAGAACTAGATTCTTGTGCTTAATCGCTTGTCATACACAAAATGCATTATTTAAACTGAATTTTGAAAGTGCTCAACTGGGAGGTCCATACTTGCCCAATTCAACTGAATAAAAAGCAAATTTGGTTATGTATGGGTGTATCAACAAAGGAAGTTGAGGAAACAATGAGCAGTAGATTCTGCTGCTCAAAGCACCACTAAGAAACACTGTATGTCTCAAAATGATACGTAATTTGTAGACTGCTGCAATTCTGATCTCATCCATCCCAAACAACACTCACCATTCAAATTCTACCTTGCCAACAGCAAAGTAGCTGCTACAGAGTTTTTCAGTGGTAGGACCAGGCAGAGACCCTCACCTGAAACCCACAGCACAGACTGAGTTCAGCCCAAGGGGCAGGGAGAAATTCAACTCAGCAAATTATTTTTAACTTCGTGAGACAATACTGAAATACAGGGTGCATGTCTCCTCAGCAGACTAGATACAAGGACCTATTTTTTAGGATCTACAGGATCAAACTTTTAATTTCTAATTTTTTTACCTCTATTAAGGATTAGGGATTTTTTATATTTTGGGTTTTTTTCACTGTGCATCATCAACATAGGTTGTGATGTTTAACTCATTATCAGTTACTCTTTTGCAACGTATTTTAAAGATACCATAGCTGAAACATGTACACTCAGTATTGGAATCAATATGCTAGGAAAGTTACTACTCCAAAAATATTGCTATTAACTTTTGCGCTACTTTGGAATTTAAATTACATAAAGAAAAAATATCTAGTGAGCTTAAATTAATATGTCCTATGAGACAGACAAAGAAAAAAACCCAACTGCTTTATGGCATGCCTGGGAAGACGAAAACAGCACTAAAATGACATCACAGTAACTTATCCTCTAATCTATGACTTCAGTGCAGGTTTTCAGAGCTGCAGCCCAGCGACATCACTCACAAAGAATGATAAAAGCAGATGACCTTGGCATCTTTAGTACAATAATCTCATGTCACCCACAGCTCCCACGATGACTTGTCCAATGGCTGGGTGTTGAAGAGATGCCTGTGCAATCCGTGCACCCACTGAGGCCCCTTAACCCCATGCTACTTGTGCTTGATGAAGAAGCACAATTTCCATCCTAGAAGTTGAGGAGATGCACAGCTCTCTGTTCCCTGCTGGAGACGACTCCAATCTCCCTGCCTTGAAGCAGCTACAGGGGATTAGTAGAGGACAGAAAAGCATTCTCAAGAAATGAACACAAAACCCACTTCACTGCTTTGGATCCTCTGCACATACATCCTCTGCACATGTACTACAGGCAAAGCCAAGCAGACATTTTCAGTCTGTTCCCTACTGAAGAGCTGCAAAAAACCAGGTGTTTGTCAATAGCAATCCCTTGGAATGACTCTTTACTCTATTGCAGAACAGATGCAAATCCCACATATCTATCAGCAATAGAGATTTTCTATACCCCAAAGTATTCCTTTGTGACAACTGAAATAAAATATCTGCCTGTTGTACAAGAAAGCTTTCTTTGATAGACCTGAGGAGTCCACTGTAAAGACTCTTTGGAGCCTAACTTATTTCCAGTGCATGGATTCTACCATTTCATCTGCAAGTGAGTCAGTCTTTTGCAGTATGAGATAATATACAAGCACAGGAAAAATATTTTAAAATAATTGAATATAGCCCACAATAAAGACAACAATATGATATAAAATTAATATAAGGCAATATATTATGAATGTGTTCTTACATAATTACCAAAAATCATTTTTAAAAGAGTGATGTGGGGAATAAATACTGCAAATATTTATGTCAAATATTTAGAGGAAAACCTCTTCTAATATTTTTGAATGTATGTTTTCTTTTCACTAGTCCTTTAAAACAAATAACCACAGAATGTGTAGTCTGTCTGAACACAGAAGGTGTATTAGTACATATAAATGTGAAGGGGTATCCATTACCATATGTAGTATTGCATTTAACTTTTTAAGGAAGTCTGCTGTTCAACAGGTCAACTTGTCTCAGGAAAGGCAAGTATTTTTGTCCACATTTTATCCATTGTCAATAACAATTGCACTTTTTGTATGGTGGGGGAACAGCAGCTTTGCAAGACCTTCCCCATGGCTCAGTTTGCTGTTTCTCATGCACAGTATGCACAGTTCAGGGCAGCAGACTGTGAAGTCTGCTTTAAAAAGTTGAAGGGTAGTAGTAGACATACTGAAGAAAGAATTTTGTTTTAGGAAAGACAGTAGTGATATAACATAGTCTAGCCAAACCATCTTCATTATATACATTACTTTTAAGATATATCTTTTCATTCATTATGTACAAATATTCTATTACCACTCTTTAGTTATGTGTAGCAGTATTTCTAAAAATTGTTGTGGTAGAGGTTTGCTCTGTTTGTCGTCATCTATGCTATGAGAAAAGAAATCTTTTTACTGACTTTTATAGGAGTTGGATTCAAATTGGTGGTATAGTTGCAGAAAAACTGATCTCATTGCACAAAAATATTCTACCAGAGGACTTAGCAATTGTTTTCCTCATACAGATGTGCAAGCCATAATGAGGCAGGTCCCTTTGACCAGATGTCACAAATACATTTTTATCCCATCTTCCCCAAAAAATGAAACTTTTTTAGAGCTAAACTATTTTTAAAAGTTTTATTGGCATAATAAAGGAGGTTTAGCACATAATTCTGTAATTCATTATATGCACAGCACTGTTTCATGAACATATATTTTCTTGCCAAATACTTGTATACTTGCCAAAGTTTTACAGTTAATTAGATATTTGGTTTTATTCATTGGTTTCAATAAAGCTACCCCAAAGATGAAATTGGCCCAGTGTTCATGAAATGCTAAATAAAGAACCAAGCAACATGTTTACCAGTTAAGGGGATAAGTGTGTCTTGTGGACTAAGTTCTACTATTAATTAAACAGAAAGTATCAAACTCACTTTTGTAATATGAACCTGACTCAGTTTAGAACCAGGGTTTGAGAAGCCTTCCTTGACTTTCTGTGAGCTGCATCCATTTTATTTTAATTTTCCAAACCAGAACACATCACGTTTTAGTTATTTTTTAAAAAAATTCCCCATTTTTAAAATCTAATTTAAAAATCCATTTTAAATAGTAAAAGATTTGGAAAACTTTAGAGGCAAAGACTTGAAATGGAATGACTGAAACTGGCTGGTTTTCAAAAAACCTGAATTAGAAAAGCAGATTCTGTTTCTGGAGTGGGCATAATGTCATGAACAGAGCTTTGGAATAAGGAAATAAAATTGCAGAAGAAAAATTAAAAGTCTTTGTATAACAGCCATTGTTTACTTTAAATGCAAAGCATATTCTTTTTGAACTGATCATTGTGTTAAGCCAAAACCAAAATTATATTACTAGAAAGAAAAACTTTGACTCTCTGGTGAATTTTTTTAAACATGGATATTTTGATGGCCTGTAATTCTCCTTATAAATAAACCAGTGCAGTTTTAGCACATATGTTAAGCCTTGATTTATTTACTTCAGAATAGCCAGGAAAAAAATAGACCCAGTCAATATTACACAATATATGGACAGCTAAAGTAGACTGTGGCCAGTATAATACATCAAACTGCTTGTGCTGAACAGATGGACATGTTTACATTTTTCTACAAAGGTGGTTTTTCTGTATATGGCATTTTTTTCAGCAGCTCAGGTGGGCATATGCAATATGCTGCTTGGACGTCCTACATTGCTATGATGGCTCTCAGAAAGGAAAGTGGTCACAGAAGATTGGATCTGCTTTGTGTTTCCTGGCTTTTGGTTGATTGGTTTTTCTTGTCCCGTGGTGCCTTTTCTCTTTAAATTTTTAAAATTTTACTGTTTTTACTAAATCTTTAAAATTTTGCTGTTGGCAAAAGTAAAAGACAAAACTTTTCTTCATTTCAACATGGTCAAATTGCAGTGTAGGTGTTAGCAGCTTTGGGGCCAGTACAGAGTGAGATATGTGCCTTGTAAGAGAAAGATGACTCAGAAACATAAATTCTACTTTTTTTTTCTTTTTTCTTTTTAGTTGGATGATATTTACCTACCTATTCTACTACCCACGAATTTTATTCTTCACTCCTACCTGGATTTCCTTCCTTTCACATTTTCCATATATTTCCCGGCATGTTGAAAACATTCTCTGATGCCCTTAGTTGAATGGAGTTGGTATTTTCTAGGACTGTCAGAAAACAAATCCTAAAAGGAATGACTGTACTTAACTCCTGTGGATGGACTAGTGGAAGGGAGGACTAAAGGGGTCAATAAGAAGAGTTTTGACCCCTCTAGCAGTGCTAACTCCATTAAGTTATCCTGCCTGAAACCTCTGAGGCTCCATGTGTGATGCTGTGGCCCCGGGCAGCCTCACAGCCATGCAGCTGAACCAGCTGCACAGCATCTCTCCACAAAGCTGCACAAACAGCTGCAGGGCCCCAGGGGAGGCAGTGCCATGAGATCCTGGTCTGGACCCACAGCAGAAACACAAAATGTGGGAGGCAAGGCTGTTGATGCAACATGCAACCCAAAGTAGCCAAAAGATGCCAGTTCTGGGGAAATCTACACAAAACTTATTGCAGCATGAAAGCCAGAGGTTTTTCTGTAAAGAGGTAACAAGAGGTTGGGATGTGAAGGTTTTCCTCACTAGCAGGAGAAAAGTAGTGACAGAGAGACTCCAGCAGTTTGTTTTTGTCTATTTACAGTATGCCTATAAACTTTTCTATTATTTATTATAAATAATTATTAAACTCTACTTTGGAGGGACAGCTCTGCTTTAGTTACCAATGTGCACTGATTCTCCTCCCTTCATGTTTCCTCTGAGTTTTCTGCACTCTTCATCTTGACATGATGTTAGCTCCTTGTCCCATCACCTCCAGTGCTTCAAATGTCTGCACTGCAGTTTTACCAAATACAATGCACTTCTCCAATAGGGTGGCAGTTTTCTGGAGTCTCAGATTACGCAAAGTGTATAAACCCAGCAAGACAGCCATCCTCACTTGTACATCCTGTGCCACTGTACACCAACAAAGGCTGCTTCATGGGCAGGGCTCTTTCACCAAGAGCTCTCTAGGGAAAATTGTCATTAAGATTCAAGGAAATGGGTCTGTCTCTCTACAGAGGGAGAATATGACTTCTACCACACTTGTAGCAGTGATCTCAGCTCCAGGGACTCTGTGGTAGCTTCATAGGGTATCTGGAGGAATATTATTCTTCTTCCTCCTTCCCTGCAGAGCAGAGAGATGTGCAAAGAGACTGTGCTGGTGGATTTGGCCCTAAAAGCATCTAGCTCCTCTATGATTGACAGTGATAGCACACATACTTTGAAAGCTCTAATGTTGATGATTAAGCCTTAATAAAAGCAAATAAGGTGGTGTCTGTGTGTACCCCAGTCAGCCAAGCGTATATCTACCTGGCATCTTGTAAATTAATCTGGGTGTTTATGCTGTAGATCATGATGAACGGGTTGCTATAGCAACCAACATTTCTTCCATTTTTTTTTTTTTTTCTGCTAATTATCCTAACATCACCACCAGCTACTAAATCTGAATTCCTAATGAACGCATGTGGAAGGCGGTTTCTTGATATATCTCTCATACTACATCAGCAGAATGAGATAATTAAGAATTAGTGGATATTGATTATTTAGGGTTTATTGGAGCCTGTCATTCTGATACACATATGCTTGTGCACCCAGAGGATCTGACTGATTTTGCTCGGCTCGTTCTGCCAATCTGCTCCAATTATTGGCAAAATAGTGCTAGGAGAGTTCACTTTCTGTCAGATATTGAAAGCACTGCTTCCACAGGCTTCAAGTCTTTGCCAGCATGGATTGCTGGGTCCTGAAATCAGCTCTCTTCACTAGCAGCACTGTCACAACACCTTCATTGGTGCTGGTATACTCTGACTTTTTTTCTTGTACTTTGGCTTGGTTTGTTGGGATTGTCGGTTTGGAGTTTTGGGGATTGTTTGGATTGTCAGTTTGGAGGTTTTTTTGTTAGTTTATTCTGGGGGAGGCGTTGAATTTTTTGCCTTTGTCTTGTCTTTTCTCCTTAACTATATTGTACAATCCCAGCGGTTTTGCCACTGTGCAAGGGGTCTCTGAGGTACTGGATGCTGCTCAAGCTGTGAATGCTGGACAACACACTGACTGGGCACTAGGCTGCTCTCTGAAGAGAACTTCAGGCTGCTAGCACACCCAAACACATCTGGATGCTACCACCTTAGCTTTAAGCTTTCATTGCAAGGTATCATGAAACTCAGAATGAGTCTTTAATATGTGATCCTTCATCACACCCTCAAGAAATTCCATCTTCCTCTAGAAATCTAGTTGCTCCATGGGTTGCAATCTGTGCCTAACATTGCCCAGAGTTGCTAAACTCATAAAAACACTGAAATGCAGATAGAAATAAGTAATCTTTTGGGTTTTTTTCTGAAGAACATAGTCAAGGAAGAAAATGATGGTTGTTTTTCCTTTGCATCTTATTTTATTAAAACTGGTTGTTCTATAAATTTTATTTGTTATTGTACCTCAGAGCAAGCTGAGATGAAGATATAAAAAGTGTTTCTTAAAGATCTTTTGTAAATAAAAATCTTACTAAATTGAGGCATAAGAAAATATAGAAAAAGGTATCCTGGAAGTCATAAATGCATCAGTCTCTGTATTCAAATCTTTTTTACCAGTGCTACATCACAATTGAAGGTATACTACATATATTATATGCTGGTTTTATTCCCTGATTAATCTCCCTGTTTCATTTCTATGTATAATGGCTTGAAATTTGATTCTCCTGAAATTCGTATTTGTATGAAATGAGATTCCACTAAGAGCACCAAGATTCAGATGAAAGTAGAAAATCCATATATTAAAGGCTTTTTTTTTTCTACAAAGTAGTGGCAAAGGTAAAAAAACAACAGTTCTGAGGAAAATTGTTTCCTAACCAAGACCCTGAATACCAGTTCCAGCTTCTTTTCAAATTTACCGAAGGAGCAGTGGCACATAAAATCTTTGTTTGATTTCTGCTCAGTAGATTTTGAAAGCTGGCAGCCCAACAGTGATTCATGCCACATTCATGTCTCAAAACTCGTTTAGGCAAAATAAGACAATGAAATTAGGGGTTCCTTCTGGAATTTTTGCATATGGATTAATGATGTGCATTGTGGAGTAGAGTTCCAAACAACAGAAAAATCCCAGTTCCTCAAAGTGAACAAAACAAGCTGGTGCAAACACATTTAGTGGGATTTTTTCACATCTGGGGTTTTTTCTTCTCTATACAGAAGAAAACTTTCTCACACATTTATTGTTATGCTTAGCAGCCATATTAGAATAATTCCATATGCGTCAATTTTAATCTTATATGGATATTAACAAGTCATCAATAGAGTGTCCCAAGTTAAAAAAAAAGTCAAATTTGGTTGACTGAAAAGTTCTATAGGTGCAAAATCTAAGCTAAATTTATTTCAAACCTGGAACAAGTTAATTTTGAGTGAAAAATTATGTCTGTCTCTGGTTTTGCATACGTTCCAGCATAAACCAAGAAAGAAATGTTCCAGCTGAGTTTTGCTTTGAGTTTCTTAGTTCATATGAAACTCAAAACGAAACTCACAATTGTGTGAACTGAAACTGGAAAAAAATGCATACAGCTTCAGACAGCCTGTTGCTTGCAGAATGACTGCATCATCACAAACACTAAGGGCAATGCTTTGGTTTACCTTCCATGAATATAGAAGAGAAGAAGAATATTATGATTCCCCATATGTTTTTGGTGAGTTGCCGTGCAAAAAAAATTAGGTGGGATTCTATTCACCTCCTAAGTGTAAGCTTTGTGCATCTGTGGGCTTTATACATAAGGGAAACAACTTGCTGAGGAGCTAACAGTTTTGCAATCTTAGAAGTGATATACTCCTAAAAAGTGCAAGCCTGTCCCTCACACACGCTTCCAACTACAGTTAGAAGCCATTTCTTTGATATATTTTTAGTGGACATGTGAAAATGATGAGAAAGGCTGAATGCTCATAACAATAACTCTTCTCATCACTCCAACCACCTCCATCCACCTCCCAAGCTTCTCTTACTGGTTAAGGCATTAGCTATTCTTACTCCTCCCACTGATTTCCTGTTTAATTATCATTCACGTTATAGCAGCACTATGAAGCCCAGACTCGAGGGTTTGAGTTTTGTTGAATCATGCACCACTTGAAAACCTCTCTGCCTTTAATATTGGTGAAATATAAGGTGAAGAGAGGGAAAGGCACAGCCCAAGGCTGTTAAAGCCAGACGATAACAGAGTTCCTCATACCGTGGCCTGTGGTAATATACAAACCTCTGTGAGTAATATTTCCCAGAGGCAATCTCCGTCCCCAAGTGTTTGCAGAGATGTCTTCATGTCAACCTTGTACAGCACCCCTCCCTGCCTTCTCAAGCACTGTCTTATCAAGCCCTCTGCTGAGTATCATATAATTATATAATTGTATTCATCAGAAAACTTGCCATAAAAAGCTTACCCATAAGGAAAAAATGACAACCACAATGGAAAAAAAAAAAAAGAAGAAATGTAGTGAGGGGAAAGAAAATAGAACAAAGGCCCTTCCTAATCATATTATTTATAAGTTCAAGATTTTGTGTTGATTTTAATTGAAGAAACATTTTAAACATTAATCTAGGCTTTCAAAAGCATGTATTAGTCAATGACTTATATATTCTTCTACATGTGCTCAATATTTAGGCAATTTACTATTTTTATCTTAATTAAGATAGATTTTCTCAGCCAGCAAAAAACTAAGTCATCTGTACTGTCATAGCAGTCAAGCCGCCAAGGCGCTGAATTTTGAGATGTGTCTGCCTCGGTGGGAGGATTCCTAGAAGAAACATTCATTTCTGCACTGCTGTCATTTAGAAGTGAACATACGTAAACATGCCTCATGAGGAAAGGTTGAGGGAGTGCAGTCTACCCATCTTAGCAAACAGAAGGTTAAGGAGCAAAGTCCATACAAAAAAATGTCAGGAAGGGCTTTTCAATCTAGGGAAGACATGACAAGACGCCTGTCACCAAAATCTGTTCAGAGCAGAAGATGCATTTTCTTTTCCAGTTATTTAATACTAGGCACGACAAATGAAATGCTCACTGTCATATGATGTTTCTGAGTCAAAATATATTTTGAAAGGTATTCACCATCTTTCTTGTATGTTTTGGGAATGGATTATGTGCTAAAACACCATCACCTCTAGGCAGATTAGATGGTCTTTGTAGTCTTTTCTGACTGAAATTCCTATGCATCCTGGTCTATTTTCAGTGTCACATGTAATGTGTATTTAATTTACAAACACTCTTGTACCTGAAGTATTTGTGCAAACACTCCTATACCTTAAGTCTGTGCTCCATCTGAAACATTTTCATATTTTACATGGAATCTAAATAATATAATGTGCAGAAACAAAGTGATAGCTCATCTTTCAAGATCATTTTGGGGTCCCTAATGATGAAACAGGCAAATTAAATTATATTAGTTAAGTGACCATATATTACATGTTTGTGATAACAATCAGCAGCATAATAAAAGTTTTACATTTTATCTTATTTTTTGAAGTTTATGGCAACATGTCCAGAGCTTTCTGCAGCTGAACATAAACTAAAGTTTACCTGGCTCTGGCAAGTAAATTTCACAAGTTCTATAAATTCCACTTTGTCAGATAAATACTTTGCTATTAATCAGATCTGGTGGAGTCTGACAAGAATTGAGGTGTAATTGTTAGTATTTCTAAACCTTTGTAGGCTGATCCACTGTAAAAAAAAATATTTTGTGATACTTCATTTGTTCTCCTCCTGTTTCTAGTGGAAACAAATTAATATGGAATGAAAAAAATGTAGAAAGATATTAAGAAAGAAACCTTTTCCTTAATTAATTAAAACATTTTGAGAAAAAGTTTTTGGGGGAAATACTAAAGAAATATATTTTTGTTTCATTCAGAGCAGTTCTACTACAGTGTTCATTTATTCAGTAATGGTACAGAATCTGAAATGATCCCTGAAACGGATGATATTTCCCCTTTTGCACCCTTTCCTCCATTAAGAACATGCTAGACAGGGAAAGGCACAATGTCCTGTGGTCAATGGAGCCTAGGAAAGTATGGCAGGCCTTTTCAGGGTCGGACTTTTTGCTCTTCTAGTCTGCTTTTCATGCTTCCATCTGCAGTTCTGAGGCATGTGGCAAACAAAAATCCTGCACAGAATCTTGCACAATTGCCATCTCTCCTATTTAAAACTCCAGTCATCCTGCTATATTTTTGGTTTCCTTCAACCTTGATTTGCACCCTATGTTTAGTCAAAATCCTTACCATACGAAAGGAAAAGGATGTGCATAACTAGACACAATATATATAATTAAATGTGCACACAAGCACATAAGCACACACACACACACACATATATATATATTTATTTCTTTTTATATATGTATTTATATATAATATAGGCATAGGCATTTATATGTACATCATTTATCTCTAGTGATAACAAGTGTAGCAGTTTTGAGGGGATTTTTTCCTACTGTTGCTTACAAAGAGGACTACAGGGAAAAACAGCCTTGGAATTGCCACAACACAAGTTAAACAATACTATGTTTTTTTACAAAAATAGAAATTGTTTACAGCAATTTATAATATGTGGATACATTTTAAATGGGTGGATCCTAACATTGCCTACTTGAATTCTAATAGCTAAGTATATTTCAGCACTACTTTAATTTTTCTATTATATTCATTCTATGTGATTTTCATGCACATCATATTCAGTATGTAGCCTGAAGTAGCAGTGGTGAGAGAAAACTAAAATCATTCTAGCTGGTACTGATACATAAAGAAACTGAGTTGGTTTTAATGTTAGATTTATGGTAAAAGTAGATGAAAGGCTATTCCCTAGACACTCTCCACTCTTCCTTCATAGATAAAACTCTTTTCTCTACAGACTTTGACTACATTCATTTAACATGTTGTCTTCTCAACTTAGCAGTATCTAAGTGAAGTTTGATGCAGTGCAGGAAATATAATGAACTGACTATTGACAGGGAATACCCAAACAACAGTAACCTACAGATTTGACAACACCTGGGCTCAATTTTCTTGTTTAATGGCAGATGTCACCACTGGAGTGTGTAAATTAAGTCTTGGGCTCTCCATGCAAACTCAGGAAGCCCCACTGGGCTCCTGGACATTGTCTCATAAAAAGAATTCAACAAATCATTATAGGGAAAAGCACAAATATACAGACTGCCATTCTACTGTTGGGATAAAAGATCACTGGTTATAAAAGTCAAATCTCACTTAAATCAGCAAAGGGACCCATTTGTCCCATAAAGACATTGCAGCAGGACTGGAAATAAAAGGAGACATCTGCCTATCAATTACTTGATTTTTTTTTTTGTTGTTGTTTAATTGTTGCTGTTAGTAAAAACACTATCATTTATGTCCTCCATCAGTGGTTGTGTACTAAGCAAACCCACACAACAAGGAGTTTTGTCCCCAGAGTGCCTTACCAATCAACAAAATTATGTGGGGTTACCCGGGAAGAAGCTTCCAATAATACACTGGTGACTTCCAAAGGCATTTTTACAGCTGTCTTTCTTAGGGACCTAGCCCAGGGGACCATGGAAAGCTTCATTGTCTGTGTGATCTGTGGGACTGCTGGCACCCACAAATAATGCCACAGAGATCACAAGGGCAATAGCACCATTGACAGGTGATTATAAACGTATTGAAGTTTTCTTTTGACCCCCAGTATGAGTAAAGAAAAGGTATATTGCTACTCTATTCTGATCAAGACAGCCTTGAACTCAGCTATAATAAGATCAAACCAGCTGCATACACAGAATTGACATATTTTTTAATGTATGAATTTAACTCAAAAAAACCTAAAACATTTTTCCAGAGAGGTTATACTACCATTTTCCGAACTTTTATTATAGAAGTTCTGTACCTATCATTTTTATATGCTTCCTTAAACAGCAAACGATGCGGTAAAATTGTGGGTAGTGGCAGCATGACGAACAGAACCATTTTAATTTATCCCATCTGGCATATTAACATTAATAAAAGATGTTTAAAAAGAAATGCCTTGAAAGGCTTTCACCTACTGATTTAACAAGATAATAAGTAAAGCTTGCAATCTGCCACTAAATATAACTGATAAGAATAAGAGCGAGTTTAAGATGATGATAACAGAGAATAACCTCCAAAACACTGATATAAAAAGGAAAAAAAATAACCCTGCTGATTACAACATATGAGCATTAAAACTGGCAACCAAACTGTCTATTATTTTTGGCTAATAAGGTTTATCCAAGTACAGACTGTTGCCAATTTAACAAACATTGCAAACCATCAAGGGACTTTACACCAATCAGGTCAAAGCAGAGACAAAGCATTCCTAACCCTGTAATTGCCCACTGAGGGTACCCCATGCTGGGGAATTAACTGCTCTTTGATTGTTCCATTAAAATTTAACCAATGAATCGTCCTATTTTCAGGTTGCTCTAAGGGGGAAAGCAACATTTTTAATTTGTGTAAAATAATTATACCATTACTTATTTTGGTTATTTGTACTCCAGTATTTAAATGCCCTGAGTGGTTTGTCAGAGACAGAGAGGGCTGGCTGTGGGAGACCAGGACAAATAATCCCCCCACTACCCCACTTAGTCCCAGATTCTAGTTGCTTGTGCCCAAATTTAAATTTGATGAAACAGATTCAATTAAATAAACCTAGGACTCTAGAAAGGGCAGTATTAAATTTTGTGGTACTTCCCTTTCTCCAGTGTTGAAAATAGGTTCAGTCCTCTGTTTCTCCATTGCCTGCATCAGAGCCCCATTTTCATCCTTGTCTTGATCTGTTTCTCAGATCAAAGCAGTATCTTTTGCTTTCATTGTTCACAAAGAAATTTGTATTTAAGTCTGCAAGAAGGCATTTGCTCAATTTTTGTTCTCAGAAAAACAACATTTGGTATATTTTATGTCTGATACTGCAAGAATGAGATTCACCTTCTGTGTTCCCAGCTTGGATGAGAGAAGCTGCTGACATCCAAGTATGACTTTTGAGGTCATAGTGGTGTGCAATAAAGCAGTATTTAGCAGCTCTGTACCTTTTTGAAGCTCAGAAATGGGCATACCTTTATGACTGAGCTCTATGTCTTGCCAAATCCCACAATGACTTATTAGAAATCTGTGGATCAAGATGCATGAGTAAATCATGTGAAAAATAGATGAAACTGGTGTAAATGTCAAAATATTTAAAAATATAATAATTTCTGTTATCTATATATATAGAACAAGGATTAAAAAATTGCAGTGCGGGTAATATAGCTGTGACATAGAGAGAGATAAGTAATATTATGTATCAGTGTTTACAGAAATAATGGGTTTTACTTAGCATATCTATTTTCAACCAGAGTGTGTTTTCCAGTGTGCTACTCTCTCCAAATAGTGGATCAGATTACAAAAAATGAGAGATGATGAATTAGGGAGATAAGACAATAACAAGACAAAAGTTTATTAAAAGATTAAGAGCTCTTAAAACCAGATTCAGTCTAGACAAATTATGCTAACGAATGAAGCCATAGGAAAATTGAAGAAAATATCACAAAGTTTAACAGAGGTTTTTAATGCTTATTCAGTATAGGAAAAGGCTAACTGGGTTATAAAATGGCTGACATTGAGGGTTATTTAATGACAGCCTGAAACACAAAGATTTTTATAAACTTTTCCCTTCTTTTTCCCTGATGGTAAGCATCAAAAATTGATGTAGGTGGAAAGAAAAGATGACAAGTGGTTCGTGTCAAAGGAGGATTCCTAAAATCATTTATTGCTGTAATGTCTCAGGTGCTTTTAGTGACACCTTACTAGTACAGAAAGAAATTGTAATGGCATTCCTGTGGGAAGTGTTTCAGTATTTTTTTTCCCTTTGTTTGTCTGTTGGGTGTTTATGGAGTGGGGTGCTGGTGACAGGGAGATGGGACAGCGGGGAAATGGGGGAGCTCCTTTGCCTCTCATTCAACTTTACATTACATTTACACATTTACATTACATTCATGTGTAAGTATGTGCCTAAGATGTCTTTTTGCTCACCACACTAAATGTCTTAGTTCACTGTTACCAGTGGTAGGATCATCACATGTTTTGCTTCATAGCAGATGTTACTATCTTCCAGTATTTTTAGCACTCAGATGTCTAAACTTGTCTAAGCCTGGTTATACTATGTGATAGCAGACCTTAGGCAGCCACCAGCATTTTGATCATACTAATGTTCCCACTACCGCTACCACCAGAGAAGTTAATTTGTTTGACAAGTCCAATGAATTAGAGAAGTGATTTGTCATATTGTGTCGTATTCCTTCTCTGAGTATTCGTATCTTGCATAAAAAAACAGGAATGTGGTCCATTCTAGGGCTCTGTCACCCACTCCCTCCTCCTCCTAAGTGTCGCCAGCACTACCCAATACCGTCATTCAAAAAGGTAAACACATTTTATTTCATAACATATTCCAATATGTTCCAAATGTATTTTGACATGTTCTTTTTCCCTAGCTATGCCTATTTTCTAAACACCCTGGCACATTGTCAACACTGCTGATTCACTGTGGTCTTTCTTTGATTTCCATGATATCAATTAAAATTGGAAAGATGGCACAAAGAGCTGTTGGGGAGGGGAAGAAACTGCATTTATATATGCCCTACAACACAAACGTATGTGCACATCTGATTTTTCACAGGATTACAAATTCATAACGTAAATTTATCTAAGGCTTGCAAGCTGGTGGTTGTGTAACTGACAACCAAACCCTTAAAAACGCTGTGAAAGCTTGACTCAGTTACCTAAATGAGCATAGGTGAATAATCTAATACTGACACACTGATCTGACAGTTTCTTTCTTTCATATGAACTTTTTCTGTTAAAGAAATAGGAAATACATGACTAAAATGCTGTTGCAACTGTCACTGATAGAATAAAACAAATGTTTTTTTTAAAGCACATGTTGGAAGGATGCCTTTTCCACCTGTCCCTGTCATCTTAAGTGGAGATGGACTTCACATGGAAATCAGAGTGAACAAAGAATTCAGGAGTCTCTAACAGGATATAGAGCTTTTCTAGACACTTCTGGGTATTCTGTTTATCCAGTTTTCTCTAGATCCAATGAATCACAGAATCATGGTGATAAGCTCAGTGGTCAGGACCCACAAAGATCATTGAGTCCACCTCCTGGACCTGCACTGGACACACCAAGAATCACAATATATGCCTCAGAGCAGTGTCTAAACACTTGACCTCTTTCAGTCTTGGTGTTTTGAGCATTTCCCTGGGGAATCTGTTCCCTCTGGGTGAAAAACCTTTTTTTAATATCCAATCTAAACCTCCCTTGACACAATTTCAAGCCATTCCCTTGGGTCCTGTCACTCATCACCACAAAGGTGATCTCTTATAGGATCATTTTACCACAGTAGGCTGATAATAGCAGCTCAGGACAAAGCTTTCCATTATAAATCAGAATCACTGATGGAGTGAGTGCTCAAAGGTTTAAATGTAATACATGTTGCATCATCTACGAATTTGCATGTGGAGGAAAGATGAGACTTTAAAGGCCTAAGTTTGTTAAGTCTTTTCCCATTTACCTTGACTTTCCCTTTTTTCCTTAAGAAACCTTTTTCACTGCAACCACAGCTCATGCTTGGTAAATCATAGATGATCCTATTAAAGTACAGACCGAACAAGCTGTGTTAAGAACTTTATGCTTGATTTCAAGATGCTGGCCTGGAGTAGAAGAGCCTGTAATGAAAGCAATCAACATTTACATAGGAAACTCAGACTGAATAAACTCAGAGAGAGGAAGATGCTTATTCAGACGTTAGAGGTTATTGTGCTTTTTCCTGTGCTTAAGCAATATCAATACCATAACACAGCATTTGATCAGTGCATGTTCATACCTTGTAAGAAAAAAAATCTGGAGCATATTCTTAGAGGAAGCATTTGTAGTGCACTTATCCCCAGAGCACACTGGGACCTGAGTGTGCCCAAATAGCTTGAGGACCTGGACTCAAAGCCTAGCACCTAAAATTAACAGTTGTCTCTTATGGGTAAACATAAGGTTCACACAGAGAGAGAGAGATATTTGACTATTAAAATTTAACACCCTATCTTAAGTCTTCTGGGAAGGTAATATATGTAAAATAAATTTATCTATAATTATCATTGCAGACTTCTCAGAATATCACTAAAAAAAGAAAGATAAATCTGCCATATTCTAAAGTAAGATAGAAAAAACACATAAAGAGCTGCAAGCAGCATAAAGGTGGAAGAATGCAATTCCTATGTAATCTTCGCTTATTTCATGAAATAAACTTGAAAGTTGAGGACAGAAAAGATCCCTAGAGGAACAAAAATTTTATTTAATCAGGATTTTGCAATATTTTATTTTAGTTTATGATGCTATAGAACAGCCTTGATCAACTGGGTTTTTTTCTCCCCCTTTCCATAAGGTTCTACTTTAAGACCTCCATATGCTCAGTTTTAATAATTTGTTCCCAAAACTCAGGAATTATTCCAAATGTGAAATATTATGGTTTTTACTTAAAAAAGAAAAAAAAAAAAGAAAAAATAAAGAGTGAGCAAGAGAAAAAGATGGATTCAAAACCCAGGTATGGCATCTTTAGAACACATACCATAGAAAAAAATGGTTTTCATCAAATTCTCAGATTCTGTCCCTTTTCCTCCAGATATTCTTTTTCCACTCCATAGTGTTCAACCAGCCTAATAAAATTTCTGTAAATAAAATTTCTGTAAAATACTGTAAATACTCCAGTAGAGTTTTGTGAGCTGCCTCAGTAACAGCATAGCTAGCCATCACTTGCCTTGCAGCTGCAACTCAAATTATTGATATAGCAGGGTGTCTCTGCAAAGGGAAACTGAAAATTTTGGACATTTTACACGCATCACTGTTAAGTCAGGAAGAAATTTGTAGAAAAAGATGAAATTTCTTGTTTTACTTTTGTGTTGGGACTAAGTACTACATCTTTGGAAAGGGCTTTGGAGGACGACTCACTGGAATCACCTGTTTAAACAGAAAAATAAAGAGCATTCATAAAGTTTGAGTGCATTTCTTAGTGAAACACTCCATCTACTAACTTATCAAACCATATTTACATATAGCCTAGATATAAAAGGAAGATGAAAGATTCTTCTCCGTGTGGCCGAAGGAAGACTGCACTAAGCACAGGCCTGTACAGACCATCGAGGTTGCTGTGATCTTGGAGAAGCTCTTGATGTTTGATTGTAACTTAGGTCTAAAAGATCAGGAGTGAGTGCTCTTTAAAAGTTTTCCTCCAGGTGCAGAAACACTTTCCTCTACATTATGAACAAAACCTGTGTTTTAGCCATCTTTACACAGTGTTAGCAAATTTGGATGAGGGAGGGAAGGGGTTTAGAGCTCTTACTTTACTGGGCCTAACCTGTTCCATAACAATGCTCCTGCTGCATATAGACATGGGGGGAGACCAAAACTGTGGTACCAGCACTGTGATACAGTGCACAACTGCTGGCATCCCAGACAATGTGTGTCCTTCATCTGAAAGAGCAGAGAGTCTTCCTCTGTTTGAATATGCAAAGCATGCTGGAAAGGAGATAAGACAAAATTACACATCAATTTTCAGACAAATTAACCCACTTCTAGTATTTGTTACCATGAGAAAGAAGGTCTGTAAGTTGGAAAAAAAAGCTCTAGAAACCCACTTCTGCTGTCTGGACAAGCTGTAATAGCCATCTCCTGAAGACATCAGTGGGAGGAATATTAAGCTTTGGCTGGTCATTATAGCAATGATGACAGAAGGGACTGGAAGCTGGAAGGCACCATCCAGAGCTTTCTG
Source organism: Poecile atricapillus (assembly GCF_030490865.1). Lineage (NCBI taxonomy): Eukaryota > Metazoa > Chordata > Aves > Passeriformes > Paridae > Poecile > Poecile atricapillus. The sequence continues at coordinate 81,266,405 of NC_081289.1, read as the reverse complement.
AAATCACTGCAAATATTTCTAAAGACTTTCATAGACTTTGGCTTAATCCTGGAGAGAGCAAATGGGGAAAAGGCAGTTTTTTCCTAGTGGAGTTGGAATAAGAGAGTGTAGCTCAATGAACACATATGCTGCTACCATATGGGTGGAGAGCTCTGGGATTTCTGCCATATTGATCCTGAAATCAAATACAGTTTGTCTTTCTAGTTTAGATAAACTAGATCTTCAAGTGAAGAATTAACTTCAGGTGAATGCTGACAGAGGTTAATTTGTAAACCCACAAGCCTGTCTAGAGCAAAAGAACAAGACCACAGCCTATGTTGACAGGTCTTGATCACAATTATGATTAAAAAACTAGAGAGCTCTGCCAAAATGGCTGTGTTCTCTTTGCCTGTATTCATTATTTTTAAAGGGATCTGATTTGATTAATTTTATTTTTCATAGAGGCAGAGGTCACTTTTCAATAGCACTCTAGGAACTCTCCTTCATATTTCAGTGAAAGATATGCTCTAAAAAGATGCATCACAGATGGATCACAGGCAAAGCACAGGATATGGATCACCTCTACAGAAAAATTTGTAACTTTTCTTCTGGAAGTACTACATTTATTTACTTATTGTTTAGGCTGATGTCCAGGTCATTTAACTATAGATGTTTCTCAGCATATCAACAAGCTGGTGCCCTAGTTATCAATTATTTCAGGGCTAAGCCCTGCATGTAAGTTGTTTTGGCATTAGTAAAATCTAGTTAAGATCTTGCACTTTGGTCAGTGGCTCATTCACAGATCATCTTGGGGCCAAACAGTTAGGAGTGGATGAATCATTAATAGCCAGATGATCCCTTTTGAGAGTCCAGTAAAATGCTGGAACATGTCAGAGCTCACAGAACAATAAATTTCACTATTCTGAAAGCTCTCCAGTAGCCTTTCCAGATGAAGAGTACTGTAATGATCACACCATCTAAAGTTAGTTTTGTATATTTCATCTTCCAGACATGTACAAACACATATAAGATTTAAATATATATATATATAAATAATAGAGAAGTTATTAACAATTTTTCAAAACTGAAAATTTTGATTTAGTCAGAGAAAAATCTCAAGTGATTCTTTAGTTGTCCAAGACAGTCTATCTGTCTGTGTACAAACGAACACATGCTACTACTACTTTATGTTAAAGGAAGATGTACAGATTTGCTTAGATTAATTTAGACATAATTCAGATGGACTGGGGTGTTGTTTGAGAAAGTGATTAGCATGAAGATTACTAGCCGCAAACACATTTGATTGACATGTGTTTCAGACTGCAATTAATTAACAATATGTTTCTCTTATTCCACCAAGAATTTTTACACATGATGGCAAATATAGAACTTTAATTCAAACAGCATCTCTGAGGTGGGATGACCCAAGTAGCTCCTACCCAGAGGACTGTTGCATTTCTTCTCTGACCCCTGCCAGCTGATCACAGAACAGCAGCCTCTTACTCCTCACTTGAGGAAGGGTGACAGGTAACAGCTTCAATATCAAGTAGGTGGGAGGGAGAGAAAGAAACAAATGCATGGCCCATGCAGATAAGTCTGGTGAAAGTAATAAGGGCTACAGATAATGTGACACTCAGAAGGAAAAAAAAAAATTGCAGGAAACCTTGGCAACACATTTTTTTTCTCCAGTAGCAGTGATCTGATATATTATCTCTTTGTGGGACTGTACAATTTATGTTAAAGATAGGATCATCCAGAAAAATTGCAGAAGAGATGAGATCAGCAGAAGAAATTGCTAGAAAGGGTTTTGTGGTGCTTTCTGGATACAGCAATAGTTTGTAGATTAGCTCATGAAGCTATTGGTGGCTATATAGAGCAAGCTGGATTGGAAACAGTTTTTGAGTGGCTACAACTTACTGAGAACCCATCAAAACTGCACAAATACTCCTGATTTAGTGCAAGCAATTCCCCAGCTGCCATGGCAATCCCAGCAGATGGCAAGTGGTCTACAAGACAGTTCTTCCAGCATGCAATCCTGCCTCAAAAACATGATTCTTATAAAAAAAAACTTTGAGGTATCTAAAAAGCTAGTCAAAGAATTGCATCTCCTTCAATATAAATAAAATGTAGTGTTAGCCCAGTTTTTGTTTTACTTTTTTCAAGCTGTATGAACAGGTTTCATTCACCTTCCACGGGAATTTCTAAGATTTTCCGTTGAAGTTTTTATTTGAAGACAGAGGAATACTCTGTCTGGGATGAGCTGGTGACTAATGGGTTCACTTTTGGGGCAGCCAGTCCCAGTTCCTACACTCTGTTTTTTTAGTTCTTCCCATTATGAAAGACACTTCAGAGCTTTCCTGAAAAGTTTGAGAAGTTTTAACACCTCTTTCAGAAACAAGTGTTTGGAGTTTGGCAAGGAGGAAGTATCTGTGTTGGAGAAGAGCCTTTCTCCCAGATATAAATATCTGAGATACAAATATCTGCTGTGTCTTCCAAATAGCTTTACAAATATCTGCCTTCCTCAAGAAAATTTGCAAAAAGGGATAACTACATACAGATATGCTCACCAAATCCAAATCTCTGCCACTGCCAGAGCAGTAGCAGCAGCACTACATGCTGCAAAGGTAAAGCACAGATATGGCCTGGATAATCTAGCTGAGGTGAGAAGACAACTGGAAACAGGTCCAGAGTTCTTTAGAATCTGCACTGGACACTCAGCTGAAGAGTAGGCAGAGAGTTTGTATGCTCCATACAAACACATTCAAAAATAGGGCTTGGATTCAGCATTTGCCTGTCTATGCAGCTGCTACAGCTCCGGCTTTGGAAAGAAAGGAAGTAAAAATCCAGACAGACTCCCAGATGTGAGAAACTGGAATATGGAGAAAGCATCATGTTCATCCTCAACACATGCCTGTTAATTACAATATCATCTTTGGTCCCACTATAACGCTGTATTTTTTTCTCCCAGATGAGTATGAAACAGAACTGATGTTTCAGGAAGTTGTGACAATCTGATGCTCAAGTGTCTATGGATCCAGAAAAACATCTCACTGTCCTCCTGCAAAGAGCGTGGAAGTCCTTAACTCTCACTTGGTTGACCATCAGAGCCATTCAGGTGATACCTTGATTCAACACCTTACCCAGACGCATCTCTTCTAGCAGTGCAGCTCTCCTAGCATTACATTGCAATATTAGTTTGGGTCTGAGCTCAAATCCTGATGTGGGATTTAACACACTGTTTTGGCCTACAGGCAAAGAAGTAATCCTGGCAATACATTGTAAATGGGCTAAATATACATAAACCCTGAAATTGACATGTATAGTATCCAAAACTGCCCTAAAAATACAAAGCCCATACACCTCTCCTATTAGTGCTAGAAAATCCTCATGAAGGAGGCAGCCAGTCCATGAAAGCCGGTATTTTAGCCATATAAATAATCTGGTGTTATGCTCCTGTTGTTCAGTTTTGTAAACAGCTGGTAACCACCCATAATTCAGATTTTGACCTGAGAACTTTACTGCTCATTCTCATTAGGTAAAAATAGCAAAATCATTGGTCTGTATATTCTTAAATAAAAGAAAATATTGAAATTCACGTATTTCTTCTCTTAACATAACCTCTTGGAAATTGCCTACAAAAAAAGATTGCAATGAAGATTGCAACTGCATTGTCAGAAGGACCCCAGTGCTAAAATTTGTTGCAGACATTAGGGTAAGTGTTCCCAGTCGTGAGCAGGTGGTACAAACATGAACCCTACTGAGATATAATAAGATGTGTATACACGGGAAGTTTAGGAACCTCCTGTGCATCTTTTTGAAAACGGCATAAAACAACTTGCAATTAAACTCTATTTGATGCCAGATGAGAAACAAATGTTTAAGAGAAAGTAGTTTTTAATACAATAATAATTCACTTGACATGTGCATGCCAGCAACTTTGCATGCTACTTCCCCAAACAGTCAGAAGCCTTACAGTCATTCAGCAGGAGATGAGATTTTCCATTTCACCTATCTGTACAGGGATATTTCCTCTAAATTGTTGCATTTCTCACAAGAGCAACAACTTAATGTGCCAGACCTGCATTTTCGCTATGCAAAGACCCCGGCCAGAGGAGCTCTTCAACACACATATATTCAATAGACATTACAGTGGTATTGGTCATTAAAGTAAAAAAAAGCAGCTTCATTGAAAACAGACACTGAATGTGCTTTAATGGACTGAAGTCAGAAGGTGCAGAACATGCTGTATTCACTATGATTTTGTGAGTGAGGTACAGTAGGAAGTGTCACTACTGTTTCCTATAGTATTGATTTTCTTCTCTTCCAGAAGCACATACATGTCAGGAATGGCATATATGGCACTCAAAGAAGCATCTCTGTTGCATATAGGTAAAAAAAGGGCCTTGTTACCCTTGTAAAATCATGGCTCAGGCCTGCTCCTTTGGCTAAGTAGAAAAGTACTATGGGAAAGTGACTCAGCTGAGTTAGAGGTAGAACACATGTGTTCACATGGTGGTTTATAATGGTTGGTTGAATTGTGTTTGTTATGATTTAAAACCATGTAACTGATAAAGGCCTAACTGCTTAAAAAGGCCCTTTTTTCTGCAATAAAGCAGGTCTCCTTTGCACTTGCCTGGGGACTCTGCATCACTCTGCTTCATAACACATCTCCATTTCTCAAAACCCACAGTTTGTTCTGTTTATGAGTGAAACTCCCTGCTCCAGTGGACAATACAATTTGTCTCCAACCAAACAAGAATATTCCCAGTGAGGTGCAGTGAGCACTCCTGCTCACCAGTTTGCATCCCATAACTACTAAGTAGGCAATGATATTTATGTAAACTTTATGCTCATACTGTAGTCCAACACTTATTCTTTACATGACTTCCCCAAGATAAGAAAATGAATCTAAACAATAAGATAACTGACAAAAGTAAAGATATATGTATAAGTATACGTATAGGTATGGGCACATGTAGGAACAATTCCCTTCATCAAGAAGTTGCATGACCACAGTAAACAGCAAATCTGTGCTACAGTATTGCAGTCACACCTTGGTTCTGATGAAATTACTAGAAATATTAGTTTCTGTACTGAAGTTAGTAGCAAATTGGAGAAAATGAAACAAAAGGCTTGGCAATCCAGCAGGTATGCTGACAGAGGATTAAGGGTTAATATTTTGCTGAAAATCATGCTTCAGTAAGCCACATTTTTCTGTTAATTCCATGTAGATCTCTGTTATATTTTTACATTTATAGACACTGCTAGATATCTGGAACTTTTCTGATCAGTGTGAAATGCCAAAGGAAAAGAGGTGAGAAGCTGGAAGAAGCTTCTGCATTGCATCACTTGACAGGAAGTCAAGTTATCAGAACAAAGTCATATAGGTATCAATCTTGCTCCCATATATGGTGCACATCCTTGTTACCATACTGATATGAAAGGGCCATTAGGGCCTCTTATCGGCTGTATATTGGTGTAATTAAAGTGTTTGATAGCATTAACTTGAACTGTGAAAGTCTCCAGACAATGCGCTCTATCAGTCATCTGACCCTTGAGTTTAAACAGTTATAACAGGATGACTTTCTCCTCTGATTTGCAAAGGACATGCCGAGCTGCTGAGTTCATTGGCTTTTTTAAATAAAAATGGTGATTTTTTTTTTCCCTTAAAAGCAAACTATTCTTTTTCATCTAGCTTTCTACTTCAATGACAGGAGAATGTAAATTAAAAAAAAAAAAAAAAAAGCATCTTCTCCAATACAGTGTTATATTTTCATGAATATACAATACAGAGTAATGCAGAATTTGTGTTATTTTTTGTCATGCATTTTAGTAGCTGTTCTGTCATTTTAGTTCATGTTGTTTTGTGGTCAGATGACATGAGACAATTTAGTGACAGTATATATTTCTAGGGTGTTCTTTGGTCCTTTTCTTGCATACCCAGGAAAGACTAATGCTTTTTATCATGCGCTAGGAAATCCAGATATGTTCTGGTAGTCTAAGCAAAATAGGGAACTGGGGATTTTATTGGCTTTTTGTACTGTTGATTTGGATGGATTGCTAAAGAAAGCCTATTATTTGCTATCCCTAGGGCTTGTGGAATTTACAGCACAGATGATGGGGGACAACAAAGACACTAATCATCAGGAAGATTTAATCAACATTTTACTTTGGGGAATTTGGATACACCTTTTATTCCTAGCAAAGACTAGCCTGTGGTCTGGTTTAAAGACAAAATTTAAAAGCAAAAGGCAAAAGAAAAGAAAAATGAACAAACAAAACAGAAATAAAATTAGGCTGTTTATTACTGTTCCTAAAGGGATCTTTATTTTCAACTATGTTTCTTATTGCTTGAAAAATTTAAATAGCTTTTATGAAAAATAGCTTTTTATTGGTATTTGGTATTACCTAAGGATCTCCTGAAACATAAGAAACTAAAATAATTTCCAGTTTAGCAATTAGGTAGCTGTCTTTGGGTAATTCCACTGCAATTGTCTCACTCCTAGTTTATCATGGTGAAGAGTACTCACTATCTTGCTCCCAGTTGACTACACCTCTACAACACCTTTTTCTCTGAAACTCTGAACAGTTCATTAAAATCCAAAGGAATATTCTAAGTCCTGCAAAAGTCCTCTCTTTCATTTTTCTTTTCTGTTTTTTTCTGGTTTTATTTTCCAGCAGATTGATATTTCATAGCATTTTTTCTTTCCTGCATCTCTTGCATTGTATAGATAATCTTTTGTTTATGTTACATCAAATATATTATACATTATATTTACCACCTTTTCCCCAAAAAGAATCCTCCAAAGACTGTTGTCTTTGATATATTAATCTTAAATTTGAAGAAATCCCCTTTTCCTCCAGAAAAACTGAAGTCCAAAGGTGATTCACCATAATCCCTTTGTCTATTGATTCAACCTTCTGTGTATCTATCTATTTCATATGTATATTAGACACAGTACTGACAGGAAATGTAAGGGAAAAAAAAAAACTGGCAGAAGAAATTATAGCCAGATGTAATGTAAGCTTTTTCCATATATAGTAATGCAGTAAAAACATTATTTAACTCAACATTAAACTAAACATTATGTTTAAATTTTTCACAAATGGAAACCTTATTCTAAATCAGTTACTATAGCATGAGACTTTAAAATCAGAATTTTAATTTAGCTGGAAAGAAATGAAGGAGACTAACATTATTGATATCTGTGCAATAAGCAACTTCAATGTTTACGAATGGATCGTAAATTGCACTAATAAAAAAAGAGCAGTGCATGGTCTTAGCAGATTGGGTTGGAAATATCAGCTAAGATATAATATTTTTCTGATAGCATCATTTTACCCTATTTTTTAACAGAGCTTAGTAGACGTGCCACGCTTGTGGTAGAAGTGGTATCCAAATAAGCTATTCAAATGAATATGACTGTATCTTGATCTTGCAGATAGCATGGAGCAATGATATTCCAAACAGTGAAGTTAACTAGGCGAATTCAAGTGATTTGATGGTCTTTGGAAAAGCCCATCTAGAAGTATACTTTGCATTACTCGAGGACAAGTAAATAGTAGCAACTATCTTTTTAATGTGGGGTTTTCCTCTTTTGAATGTATGCTATATGATAGTCACGTTTATTCCAGAAAAAAAGATGTGTAAACTCAGGTGAATATGATTGTGCAATCTGGGCATCAAAGTTGTTTGTAAAATGGCTTTATCCAGTAAGGAAGATGAGCCATGCCATGAGATTTACCTGCTGATTTCAACTGACCAATGTATTTCAAGGAGTTATAATTATGCATCTAATCACTTACCATTCATCTGCCACATTAAAGGGATAATTAGTGAAGGATATCACATTAAACCATTAGCAGAAAGTGTTGGTGATTGTGAAATATGTCTTGTATTGTGAACTCTTTAATAAAACACAGTGTTTACAAGATTAAATTTTGGTGTTTACTGGACACTCTGAGTACCATGTTTCTTGTGAAAACATCACAATAATTACTGATAAAAATAGACAAGAGACAGACTTAGTTTATTTAGATGTTCTCCCATAGGCCACCATTATGCAGGCAGCAAGAAGCAATGAAGCCTAGACTGCTGTAAGTGTTAACCACAAGGAGGGAAACAGGCTTTTCCCATCTTGCCGTCTGCTATTCCGAATTGCTGGTTACGTGCAGGTTGGTTGTTTGGTTGGCTCTTTTGTTGGTTTGGGATTTAAAAAAACGCAGCAGACTCCCATGTCAAATCCTAGGAGGTACTTACTGAGGATCTGAAATTTATTTCTGGTATCCAAAAACCTGCCTGTGCACTCCAAGTAACACCGGAGGAGATCTGCATCAACACAAATCCTGCATCAATGAATCAACTACCTTTTCTTACTGATAAAATAGTATCTGCACCACCTGCTAAAGGCAATGGAAAGTTTAAGATACACAAAGGAATTCAGTGAAAGTCCATATGTCTTAATAAAAGTAAAGAACAGGAGGAAAGTATTTTGAGGGAGGCTTTTGTTTTAAAACAATATATTGCTTCACAATACTAGAAGAGTTAACATTACCTTTGTCAATCTTGACAAAGGACTGAAAGAATAAGTGAGGAGAGAATTTTCTTTCATCTTATGCTTTGTCTAGAACTTTATCTAGGAAGCAATGTCACAGAGTTTGTCTGAAGCCAACTAAAGCTTTTTTTGTTATTTCTGTTGATCTGAAGTTGACCTCACTGTTTGAGGCAGTCACTGTACTACCACTGATATTGCTGGTACTAACCAGCAATACAATGTAGTTGAGAGACACAAGACATTCAAAACATAATATTTTTTTAAATAACTATATGTGAAAATGACATTAACATTGAATTTTAAGAAAAAATAAAAAAGCCCACAAATGCTGCAGAAAATACTTAAATAATTCAGATCTGGAACAGAATAATTTTCAATCTGGAAATTAGTAGACTTGGGTGGGGGGGGAAGAGGAATTAAGGAAAATAATCACATGCAAAGAGTATGATTAGGATCATTTAATATTCTAGTTACTAAAGATTGCTTAATATTTAAAATCTTCCTGCTGTTTATCATGGTTAGTAGAGAGATATATGAGAGCAAAAATGAGGATGTCAATCCATTATATCCATTTTGTTATCAAGAGTAATCACCGTGTGAAATCTGGGATTGAAGAAATTATGCTAATTTGGGGCATGCAGAGAGAACAGCATCGCATCTTGGACTTCTATTGATCACAAGCTTGTTCAGGTTACATTGGGACAGAAAGAAAGTGGTACTATGCTTCAGGATCTCAGGTCAAGGTGATCTAACTCAGATAACATGAGTCAGGATGTTCCAAATTAATTATTTTTCCAGAAGTTTATTCTGAGGTTTGTCTTTATTCCCAAACTTCTTTTTTCTTCTATTTGGCTTTTCCTTCTTTTTTCTGCTACCAATGCACAAAATCATTTTCTGACACATCTAGGAAGGCAAGAAATTATTTTTCTCTCTCATAAAAGAAGCCATAATTGGTTTTAAATTATACCTTCTTTAGTTCTATCTTTATATTTCAAGGAAACTACAGCACTGTTTGAGAATATCTTTGCTGAAGGTAATCTAGCATCCCAACATCTTTGGAGGGGTGTTACTTCAAACAGGACTTTAGCTCTCACACATGTAAGATTGAGGACAGCCAGCACAGTCAAGAAATGCCATTTGCTGTCATAGATCTAGACCTTCTTGACACAAGAAGTCTTCTTCCATACAGTGATAAGGCCTGGGAACTTCTTACTTGAGTTGAAGATGACAGCTTGCAGACCAGAGATACAGGTTATGCTTTCAGCACTTACATAACTCTTCTCCCTTTGATGAGAAATATGAATACTGAAAATACGATTTTTCCAACCATCAGCTTCAATTGTTTATAGGGAAAGCAGGAACAGAGGGCTTGTCATTGAAAATATTTCTATGCCACACTAAGTGGATTCCAGATTTACAATTCTCAGAAGATAAAACTAGCAACAAAGTACTCATGACTGGTTCACTGAGGAAGGGATCTCATCCTTTCTCCTCTGTTTAAGAGGTGGAATATCTTAACATTGTATACCTAACCACACCAGCAGGTTGTGCAGGTTGTGCAGGTATGGATGCTAACTCTGAAACAGAGAGCTGTAGAACTTGCAGGCAGCATAGCTTCTCAGTCTTGCCTGAGAAAGTGGCCTGGGAAATTCACAGGGAGGATTTAAAACAATCCTCAGAGACAGAAAACAGCCTTGCAGGTGCTGTTTGTCTGTTCCTTGTTTTCTTTGCAGGAGAAGGTAGGGGGGTGGTGTGCCCCACTGACCAATGATGGTGATGTAGTAGTTTGCTAACCAGTAAGAGTTTCCTTTCTACACTTTTCACGTATCGGTCTATAAAAAAGACCTGAAGCAATAAACTAAGAGAAATTCTCCTGATCAACTCCAAGAGAGTCTGTGTCGTTCATTCTCGCCATTCCTAATAGAGCGACAGTGCAGGTAAATTCAGGCCCAGGGTGTACTGGGTGGCAACATGAAGGTCAGCTTCAAAGCTTGCCTGAATTGCTGGGTAAATCCTCAGAAGGAAAATTTTAAAGAGTTCCATGTCTCCATGGCTACACTAGCATTAATTCAAGCACAAGCTTAGGGATGTTGCTGTGATTTTTGGTGATTTTTTTTTTATTTTTTTATTCTTGTGGTGATACTTTTGTATATCTATACATTGGAAAGGGCATGAGTGCATCTCTAGTTGGAAGAGGACTCAGGCTGAAACTGGGTGGTTGCTGATGGGGAATGAACACCAGGAGCCTACACAGATACCCAAATGCACACTCCATAACTGAATCCTTATACTAACTTAGAAATGCTATAAACTGTACTGGCCATTGACTTTTGAAGGACTGAGCTATTATCTTCAATAAAAGTATCTTTTCATCCTTTCCTTTTTGTGGATCAGTTCAGTTAAAAGGCTTCAGCTATGTGTACTCACAAATGGAAATATGCTCATTTCCCAGCATTCACTGCTTACAGCTTTCTCTCTCTTTTTATTCCTCTAGAGTGAAAAATACCTTTTCTACCTAGCACAGAGAAAGCTGGAAGTCCAACTGCCTTTGGGACAGAGGAAGGTAAAAGGATCCTTTAAGCCGATAAAAGTTACATATATGCACTTACAATAAAGACACTTTGAATACCCAACACTCTCAGTATGTTTACCAGATCAACTCTACAAAAGCCATTCATGGGGGTCTGAGAAGGAGCTGAAAATGTAAGCCATACAAAAACTAGAGTTACCACACATAAATCAGCTCTGTAGTTTCAAATACTCAGAACTTTTCCTGAAATACAGGCATCAGCAAAGAAACCAGAAAGCTGCATTCAAGGTCAGAGTTCAAATTAAAGTGGCAAGTAACTAAACAAGAAAAAATATTTATTTTGTGAACTATTTAATATTAAAATCTACTGAGGCTGCTGGACTCAGTATTTTAGACCACACTGTTTTCAGTTTGTTGTTTCCTTAAGAGGATGTGATGGGAAGACAGATTTGGCCCACCAAGAATAAATGTGCATGGTCAAAAGGTGGATTGATGTTCAGTGCAAGAAACTAGTGGATTAAAATATTGTGCTGCAAAAATGTAAGTCCTTATGAAACAGACTCAGTGAGGAATGTGGTAAAGGGTGTTGTAGGTGCATTGGTTTCAAGGCATTTGTTCTCCAAGCCCGTTTTGCCGCCCACAGCTGCTCTTGGTGGGTTCAGAGAGTCTCACAATGCACCTTTTCCTCCAAATTCTAACAAGAATTTTAAGGCTGAGGACTGGCTACTGCAAAGAGTTCCTTGACCCCACAGGGATCTGACAATCTGTGATTTGATTGCTTAGCTGCAGCCTAGAAGGCATAGCACAATGGGAACATCACAGTGAGGATTTTCAAGTCAGTTTTTATTTCCTGTCAAGTGTCCCATTCTATCTTCATTGAAGGTAACTGAAATCTTTCTCTTCAGTAGCATTGACTTCTGAATTATGCTGTAGTATATCCTACTTAAGTCACAAGCTTCCATCATCTTTAAGGCTGGTTAGGCACTGTTTAATGGATCAGTAATGGCCAAGGGCAGAATAATTAAAGTAGTATCTCAGTGGACTAAAGGAATTAGAAGCAAATGGAGATTTATGGAAAAAAATCATTGTAAGAATGAAACAATTTTCTTGCAATTCATCTGATATGCAGATGAGTGCACCTTTACTAAAATTCATCACGATTGTCTCTTACTTAACCAAGGACTTGACCCCAAACCCATTAAAAAATGGAAAAAGACTAGAGTAGGTATATTTATAATAATTTACAGCCTTCTAATTCCACAGTCAGCTTTCCTTCTTTTACTATCTTCATCAAATACTCATTTGATGAATAACATATGCCTAGAAGTGTACATCTTTGATGTGCTATTCAAATATCAGCTGTTTTTGCCCCACACATATTACAACATAATGTTTAAGGAGTATTTATTTATTTGTGATTCCATAAGTGTTTAGTTTTTACAAACAAGGGGAGAAGCTAAAATCTGAAAAAATACTGTGAATCTGTAAGTGTGACATCTAGAGTAGTTTGGATGTGTAACTCGAAGCCATGGCAATACAGCACATTACAGAAGGGCTTGGAGGTCTGCTGCACAGTGACTGAGAGTCTTCAACTTAATTAATTATGAAGAAAAAAGATCACTCACAAACATCCATGTATTCAATTTGAGTTATTAACCTGGCATGAGAGTGATAGTGCCTGCTCAGTAAACAACAGCCAGGCATACCAAAGAAAGCTGAAAGCACACATGAAATGTGCACTGGTAAAATGCACATGTGTTGACATATGCCTGTATTTCACACTCTGTTGTGGGTAGTTTTAATACAGCTGATGCCTTAAATACAAACCACTGATGATCACTGGAGGCATTACAGACCAATGAAAAGTCACGGTCACTGAATCACTGAATTGCAGAATCACAGAATGGGCCAGGTTGGATGGGACCACAGAGATTCATCTGATCCAACCTCCCTTCTCAAACATTTTAGAGTACATGCCACAGACTTGTGTCCAGATATTTCTGAGGGAGACTGAGGAGATTCACACCCTCTCTGGGCAACCTGTTCCAGCATGTGGTCACCTGTACAGTAAAGAAGTTCTTCCTCCTATTCAGGTAAAGCTTCCTGTGCATCAGTTTCTGCCTATTGTCTCTTGTCCTCCTTTCAGAAACTTACAGACTTTGATGAATCCCCCTCTCAGTTGCTTCTTCTTGAGACTGACCTGGTTCAACTCCCTCAGCCTTTCCTTGCAGGAGCAATGCTTCTGTCCCCCAGCCATCCTCACAGCCTCCTCCCTGGACCTGCTGGAGGAACTCCCTGTCTCTCTTGTGCTGAAGGGCCCAGAACTGCTCCCAGTACTGCAATGGGGCCTCACCAGGGCTAACAGAGGGGCAGGATCCTCTCCCTCAACCTGCTGCCAATGCTGCTCCTAATACACCCCAGCATTCCTTTGGCCTTCTTGGCCACAAGGGCACACTGCTGGCTTACAGACATCTAGTTGTCCACCAGGATCCCTAGGTCCTTCTGCTTCCCTGCAGGTCAGCCTCCAGCCCATGTTGATGCATGGGGTTATTCTTCCCCAAGTGCAGGACTCTGCACATTTGTCTGTGTTGAACTTCAGACTGTTCCTCTCTGCCCATCTCTCTAACCCCTCAAGATCCTTCCAAAGGACTGCACAACTCTCTGGGGTATCAGCCAGTCCTCTCAGCTTTGTGTCACCAGTTAACTTTCTGAGGAGGCATCTGCCCCTTTCTCCAAGCCACAGACAAATAAGTTAATAAT